>NC_138381.1:34444192-34515204 GCF_054177405.1 Leptonychotes weddellii | reverse complement strand
AGATCTGTACCTCTGAAGCGAATAATACATTATATGTTAAAAAAAAGAAGAAGAAGAAGAAGATAGCAGGAGGGGAAGAATGAAGGGGGGGAAATCAGAAGGGGAGATGAACCATGAGAGACTGTGGACTCTGAAAAACAAACTGAGGGTTCTAGAGGGGAGGTGGGTGGGGGGATGGGTTAGCCTGGTGATGGGTATTAAAGAGGGCACGTTCTGCATGGAGCACTGGGTGTTATACACAAACAATGAATCATGGAACACTACATCAAAAACTAATGATGTAATGTATGGGGATTAACAAAACAATAAAAAAAAAAAAGAATTGCACAGAAACACTACAGACTGAGAATTAACTGGATTCCAGTAAAAACATGTAGCAAAGGTGCATTGAGTAATTGTGGGCCCTTTTATGTACATTTTGTCACCAAATGTGGTAGTTCTTTAACCAAGAAAACACAGGAGTTTTGTTTTAGGTAAAGAAGCTGAGACTCGGAGAGGTAGCATAAAGTAAATCATATAGCTAAGGTGGTACCAGGATTTGAACCTGACTTTTTTTTTCTCTACACCAGTGGTTCTGAAATTTTAGGATATATAGAATCATCTGGAGGGCTCTTTAAACCATAGATTTCTAGGTCCCAGTCTCAGAGTTTTTGTTTCAGAAGACCTAGGGTAGGGGTAAGGGATGAGAATTTTCATTTCCAACTATTTTAAATTATGTATATGCTGCTGTTTAAAAGAAAAATTTCCACTTACCCCTTTCCCTTACCTTAAATATGTTGAGTTTGGGCTATAATGCTATGTGGGAAAGAGCACTGTCATGAGAAGCAGGAACCCCAGCTTGTAAGCCCAGCTATGTGACTAATTCGCTGAGTTATTCTGTGGAAGTTACTCCACTTCCTTAGCCCTCGGCTTCCATCTTTATCCCAAATTTGGGGATTTTGTTAGATACCCGGAGGGTCCCTCCCAGCTCTACTCATCTGTGACTCACAGCCTCCAGGCACTTTTCTCACCTGCTGCCTGTCAGCTTCGGAGTGTGATCTCTTTCTTCTTGATGCACAAAGAGGGGGGGAAACGAGCAAGATACAGGAAAACAAAAAACAAAAAAAAACTCTTTGTTCCTCTGGAATTCCCCAGACATACTCCAAGACAGAGTTGCGTCATTGGACCACATGGAAACCCCACAAGCACACATCTCCCCACACTTTGGGAACCTCCTTCCATGGACCAGTCAAATGCATTTCGGATTCAGAGAAGCCCAAGCAGGCTTTACAGGGAGAGATTAATTTCTCTTTAGCTAGCCTGAAAGATATTTTAAAAATTAAAAACTATCTGCCGCAGTGCTTGAGTGAGGATAATAGCTAAATTAGAAGGTGGTAGAACCAATGTCCTTTTTTAAAACACAGCTTCATAGTAATCCATGAGGCATTTCCTCTAGGGTTAGGCTGGGAAGAGAAAGCTGTGCACAGCGAACCAGGGCAGAGGAGGAAAGGCAGGGCCTTGTCTGCAGACCTCATGTCACAACTGGCCACTTATGCTGAAGACATTAGATACATGGTTTGTTTTTAAGTTTTGAGAATCATTTCCAAATACTTACTCAATGTTGTATTAATAGGGACATGGATAAAAGGATTCCATATTAACATAAGTTTCAGGAAAACTGAGAGAACCAGTTTTCTGACCTTTCTGGGGGTCCTTGGAGCCTTTCATGAACCAAGCTAATCCTGTGTCATCAAGGACCACAGTGCTTTCCATCTTTCCATTCAGGCTTCACTGGTGCAGATTTTCTCTCTCTCCTGGGAGAAGGGGTCTGGCAATCTCAGGAGTCACATCTCACTCCAGAGGCCCCCAGCCTATAAGTGTCACTGCCCAGGACTACACCAGTTACTGGTAACAAGAAAGGAATGCCCATGATAGTCATGGAGGAACCCACTCCTGCCTCCAGGGCTGGGAAATGCCACTGCTTTCCCTTCTTAGCGCAGGAAGAAATTTGGGGCCCATAAAGACCAAGGGAATGGTTGTTAGGTCAGCAAGGAACCATGTCTGCAGAGTTACAAAGCTCAAGATAACTAAGTTTCTG
The DNA here is from genome assembly GCF_054177405.1 of Leptonychotes weddellii. Classification (NCBI taxonomy): domain Eukaryota; kingdom Metazoa; phylum Chordata; class Mammalia; order Carnivora; family Phocidae; genus Leptonychotes; species Leptonychotes weddellii. The sequence continues at coordinate 34,513,127 of NC_138381.1, read as the reverse complement.
GGCAGATCTTCACCAACTGTGAAAGCCCGGCAGATCTCTTGCATGTCCAGGAATTCAAAGCAAACAAGGTCACCACGAGGGTCCTTTCTCCTCACCCCACCATCAGTGAGCAAGGCATGCATGCTACCTAGTGGCCAAAGGAAATCCTCTTCAGTGCAATGAAAGAAGTTGACCAATGCATGAGTCTCACTGGAAGTAGACCATGTTCTCCAGTCTGCAGAAATCAATTTCAGAGTCACAAATTCTGGAGAACAACAAAAACAGATAGTGTGATCATGAGATATATGACGCTGCCCTCTCCCAGAGTGGTGGATCTGAATCACAGCCTAATGTGTCCCCAGCTCTCTGGCTGAGGAGTCACTCTTTGTATACTTAATCCCAAGAAGGTGGTTTTCGTGGTTTCCTGGTAAGTCGATTGAGAGCAATTTGACAAAAACAATTTAACTGAAAGCACTTTGCTTAGAAGAACTCTAAAATGTTAGTCAAAAATAAATATATTCAGTCACCAATATTTCTAGTTTCAGTGATAATTATTAACTGAATACACAAATATGGGCAAATCTGCCCACAGACAGCAGAGGCTGACTCTTGATGAGCAGGATTGTGAGTGTTTTCTCTGGTCTCCTTTTGCTAGCTGCACTTACTGATAAAACAGGCAAGTAATGATTTTCTGCATTGCTTTTGTACTAAGAAAAAGTAAAATGAAAGGATATGGAATTTCTAGGTATTTGAGGGTTTTGTTTTCCCTCCTTTCAATTCTAATTCACTTTAAGCCACTATGCCACCGCTGTGCTTGTTTGCCAATTTCTCTGTTTTTGCACATAGGGATGAGAGGTATTTATTTGTTCCAAATAGCCCCTTCATGTGGGAGGGTGCCGGGCAAGAGTCATTGCTGAAAATAAATTAGGAACTTCAGAAAGCAAAAAGTGAAAGACAGAAAATTTTAAACTAAATTTTTCAAACTGCTTTCAAATGCATGAAAAGGGGCAACAATTCCATATTGCACCACCGTTTCCAACACTTGGGGCAGCCAGGAACCGATATGCAGGGTGTTCACTGTGTACCTCCGGGCAGCCTCGAGTATGAGGCTGTCCCCTGCTGTGCTGGGACACGGCAACCTAAACAGAAACCAACCTAATCAAATACCCTGTTTCTGTCGAATTGTTCTTGGTCCAGTTATAAGCTGTTGTTGTAATGAGTTGGGACACCTGTTTATGTTCTTCCTTGGGGCTCTCAGATAGTCCTAAGGATCCTAAGAAGTTCTGAATACAGTACTGTAAGCCTGGAATGTCAGGTGCTGTGCTAAAGCTTCTGGGAAGGGCTGGTTTTGTTTACAAGACTAGCCTTGTGGCAAACACCAGGTATTTGTTGAGTTTCTATAACTGAACTGGTGGTTCTGTCTCCACACCTACCCCTGGGGTAATATTTCTAACTCACTGGCCTGCCTTAAATCTTTAGTATCTCCCACAACATCTTCTGGACACAACCTAAACTCCTTAGTAGAGCCTTAAAGCTCTTCAGATCTCTACCTCATCTCCCACCATGCCCTTGTGGGCACCCACGGCCCCTGGCACAATGAACTACTTCAAGAGCCTTGAGTGCATCCTGCTTGAGCGTGCCCGTGCACATCCTGATTCTGTCTTAAAGCCTGACTAGCTCCTAACTGTCCTTTATGCTTGGCCTAGAAGTCCCATCTCTCACCTAGGAAGACCTAGAAGTCACCTGTGTAAGGAAATCTTCCCTCACTCTAGAAGCCCTCTCTTCGAGCTCCTGCTGCACCCTGTGCACCCTACGGTTCTGGTGGTCACACCACTGTGTTAGGATTCATGATGTCATAGGATGCATTCTGTAAGTGCGTCTCTGCACCCTCAAGGAACTGGGACCTCCCAGAGGTCAAGAACTATGTTCTATTACTGACCAATTCACGAAATTGGAGTATGGCCAGTAGGTTAGATAATATTAGATAAGACTAGTGTATCAATGTTAAATATACCAAAGTGGATAATTACCCTGTAACCCAGGGTAAACAAGCTATGGTCTGTGAGCTAAGACGAGTTTCCTCATTTTTAAAGGTTGTATAAAGTAAAAAGACGAGTGTGTGACAGAGACCATATATGGTCCACAAAACCCAAAATATCACTATCTGGCCCTTTACAGAAAAAGTTTGCTGACCCCTGCTGTAGTCTCATCAGAAGATAGACCCTTACTCTTAGGCAAGACACACTGGCTGTGTTCAGAGGCAAAGGCCATGATATATGCAAATTAGTCTCAATTCAGAAAAAAACTGTATGTTTGCCACACATATATACACACAGATAGACATAGACAGATGATAGATGATAGATAGATGATAGGATGATAAAGTAAATAGAATAAAGTGTTCATAGATGAATCTGGATAAAGGGTGTGTGGGTGTTCTTTGTAGTACTCTTACTCTTGCAATTATTTTGTTAAGTCTGATATTATTTTCAAATAAAATTTTGTTTTAATTCCTTAAAAAATAATATAAAAAAGAACTATGTCCTGATGTTTCTGTATATTCATTGTTTAGCACAGTTTTACACATTTTGTATGTGCTAAGTTAACTTTAGTTGAATGAATCAATGAATATAAATTCTTCTAAAATATCTATCATTGTGTGGTGCTGTCGGAAATACAGTGGTGATTTAGAGTATGATTGGGAACATTACAGAACAATCCCACTGGGGAGGCAAAGCCTATGCATTTGAAGTAAATAACAGAAAAAAATGTGATATGAAATTAACAGTAAAAATAGCTCACATTTCTGTACTATGTACTAAGTGTCAAGCACTGTTCTGTGTCCTTTACATCTGTATGTTTTTTATCTATTAATTAATTTAATCTTTGAAATACCTTCTATTTTATTACATGTACATATATTACATATTATAAGCATATTATATATGTATGTGTATTTTCATATCTGTATGTGCATATATATGTTGTTATATAACATGAGAGCCCAGAACTAAAGTACAAACACATCATTTTGATAGCTTCCTTAGAGTCCCCTCATTTCTTTTTAAAAACCAGAGTGACCATTCACAGCCCCTTCCCTTTGATCCCAGTGACCTAGCCCTAGTTTGGCTATTGCTTAACAAAACTTCATCAACACAAACAAGTTTAATACGAGCTTCAAGTTTATGAAAGGTCAGTGTTGGTACTCCTTCAGCTTTTGCTCTAGTTAGAACTGTTGTCTAAATTCTTCCCATGGGAGATTTGAAAGGCCTAGGCTACTTTTCAAAATGCATCCTGGCTTAGAAAAGTCCTGGCTAGAAGATCATCAGGATGACACAATTATAGTTGACCAACCAGCCTAAAAACACACAAGATGGCAGCTCTACTAAGAAAGTCCATTTACTTTTCCTGGGTTTCCTTTTTCTACTTTTTATTGGAACTCTTGAGTTTCTATATATGGGATTACATAACAGTTTTTTTGCTGTTGGCAACTTTTTTCTTTTTCTCTCTCTCTTTTTTTTTGACCAGTTATAATGAAACATAAGAGATAAAATGCACGAAGTTAACAATTGTGAAGGTGAATGAGAACAACATTAATTTTGTAGCTTAGGTAAAATTTCTTTAGCCTCATAATTGATGAACTATTTGAAACACAGTAGAAATCCTTTATAAATGGAGTATTTGAAGGAAATGAGAGTCAGTTCACATCCTCAAAACATAATCCAGCAAAAGCCTGTAATATGCTTAACGTCTGACTGCAGTGTAAAAACCATGTCCCCAGATTGCATTTTGACCTTGAGACATTTAGCCCAAATGAACAGAGGCAGCACATTGAATTTACAACAGTTTATCCCAACAGCTGTGCCAGCCTAGTTATAATCCAGCATGTGACAAACTGTATGAGAGCAGACGCTTTCATTCCCGTAGTGACTTCCACAGAGGAATTATAAAGTACCTTGAGAAATTATGCCATTAATATTCACTAAGTGCCCATAGTGGCAGAAACTGAAGAACAGAGGTTCAATGAAGACACAGACTCTGTCCAGGATGCCGACTTTACCTCATTGATCTTCCCCAAGGCCAGGCTTCCCCTCGACTACGTGAGTCAAAAGACCCTTCCCTGTAAATCAGGTGCCTTCCACCTGGAACACAATGATTTATGGAAAGTTTTCTGCTTCTATGGGAAGTTAATCAGGTGTTTTCGTTACATCTTTATCCCCATTGCGTCTTTCATTTTTCAATATCTTAAACCAAAACTCAAAGATCTTGGTGATAATATAGACGGATAAATAGCTAGCTAGCTAGATACCTACACACCTCAATGTTACAGTATATGTTCATTGTGTGTTTCAATGAGGTCAGCATTTTCCTCACCTATACAAAAATTCCTTCCATTGAGTGATGTATGAGCTTATAATTGACCTCAAAATAAAAATGTGATGCTCTCTGTCTTATCAAAATATGCTAATTTTAACCAAATTAGTGCTATGTTCCAGAATCAGCTACAAAAAGACACCAAAGACAACACTATGCCAGGAATATTTCAGCATAACAATTAACTTCTATGTTACTTTTTCATAAAAAAATTACTTATTCTGCTACAGTTTTTGTTATTTGCAGCAATATGTCCCACTGAAACAGTGGGGAATATATTCATGTAGTGAGTAAATATCTTTCCTTTTCCTTCCATCAGATATTTTCTCCATGATTTCTGACTCCAGTGGGGTGATGGTTTATGGACGATATGATCAGTTCCTGCGGGAAGTTCTCAAACTACCCACAGCCGTTTTTGAAGGTCCTTCATTTGGTTACACAGAGCAGTCAGCGAGATCCTGTTTCTCTCAACAGGTAGGAAAAAAAGGAAGTGTCTCTCACACAGTGGTTGTCCTTTGGTATGTTACTCCATGTCACCACTTAGACAACCTCTTCTTCACAATAACCTGTAATATCTCCCAGCCTCTGACAAGTGACCTTTGAGCCAGTAATTCAACTCAACATACCTGGAAAGTAAGAATCGGTGGTACTTCCTGACAGTGAGCCAGGCACCATGCTAAGCTCTTTTCTTGCATTGTCTAATTTAATCCTTACAACAACCCTCTACCCTCGGTATAATTGCTGTCATTATCACTACACTATCAAAAGAGCTGAATTGTCACTCAGCCTCACATGAAACACAAGTCGGAGCCAGCTCCAAGCTTCACCAATGTGCAGTAAAGGAAAGGAATCATATAGCATATGCCACACAGGAAGGCCTGACGTATGACAAACACAGCTGCCTAAGTCCCCCGCGACATGATACATTAGGGCTTCAAAGTGACATGTTTTAACTGGGGGTGGTACAAGTTAGCCCAGAGAAGATATTGAGTATAGCTCAATACTCAATGTTTGCATCTGCCCAGTCGTGTACAAAGTCTGCCTGTCCAGCACCATTCTCCAGCACAGTACAATGGTAGTTTACAAACCCATAAAGTGAAGGTTTGCTTAAAATTTTTTGAAAATCCATACTAACCAAGTATATCCTCTAAAAGGTTCCCTTACTTAAGAAATCAGGGCACAGCAGCCACTGAAAACCTGCATTTCACTGCCCACCTAGTAAACTTCATCAGTCTATTTCCTTGTGACCTAGGAGGTCAAAAGTGCCTCAGACATCCCTGCGGGTCATGGATTGATGTAGAATCATAGGTATCCATACAACTAATAAGAGGTGGGACGGTGTGATACACTAAATGCTGGCTCTGGTCCCGTGTTGTCTCATCCAGAAAGCCTTTCTGACCCCTCACACTCCCCCAGCCCTAGGCCAGCTTAGGTCCCTCATCTCTGCCCCCAGCTGCAGCACACTCCTTTCTATATTTGTCCTTCAAGTTGGTAACATCAGAATGGTTCCATTCACCTAAGCCTCCTTCCAGACCACTTCCTCACCCCGCAGTTCTCATGAGTCCTCAAGTCCTGCTGATTTCCCCATCTAAATGTTTCTCCGATCCCTTTCCTCATCCTCATCTGTTGTCTGGCCTATTCTATTAAACACCACGCTGGTCTCCCTGCCTCTGGGTTTGTTTATTTGTACATTTGTACATTTGTTGATCGTTTCCTTCACTGTGCAAAAGCTTTTTATTTTGGTGTAGTCCCGATAGTTTGTTTCTGCTTTTGTTTCTCTTAATGACTCTCTTTCTATTTTCATAGGACCTCCGTGTTCAATAAGAATTATATATGATGTTACCACTGCTCAAAATTCCTTTTGAAATATCTTGTAGACAGTCCTATTATATAATTTTTTATATATCCTCAATGATGAGAAATTTATATATGTTAAAATCATAATCACATTTTTGGAAACTGCCAGAAGTGATTTTTAGCCAGCATGATGAATGATCAAAATGGGTAAGAGCATTTGAAGTATAAAAAGAGGCAATACAAATAAAAATAATAAGACCAGTATATTTTTGTCTTTTGTAAACTGGCTGTCACAGCAGTTTGAATGATGAAATTTTACATTTTTTTGCATTGCTTCATTGGAAAAAGTACAAGCCATTCCAAGTGATTATTTTGAAAGCCAGTATTATTTTAAAATGATGCTACAAATTGTGGTAGCTTTTTCAAAAATGTTGTCTCATTACTTATACTTTACATAAAATATCTTTTAATAATAATGTTGCTATCGATCCTATAAAACTTAAGCTACTTAGTATTATGAGGAAAAGCTAAAATTATAAATATCTGCTGATAGAAAAGATTAATTAAAGCATACCAAAATATTTTGTGAGTGAATGATAAGGATTAGTGTTAAGATAGGTGCCTTGAAAAGGTGCTGTAGCTCTTCACCACTGATTTCTTGTCTAAAGATAAAAAACTATCCCTTGGCTGTCTATTCTGTTCCATTGATCTGTTTTTGTGCCAGTACGATACTGTTTTGATTACTACAGTTTTGTAGTTCATCTTGAAATCTAGAATTGTGATGCCTCCAGCTTTGTTTGTTTTTTTGTTTTGTTTTGTTTTGTTTTTTCAAAATTGGTTTGGTTATTTGGGATCTTTTCTGGAGAACAAACAGATGGTTACCAGAGGGGAGATGGTGGGGAGTTGGGGATTAAGAGTACACTCATCTCGATGAGTACTAAGTAATGTATAGAATTGCTGAATCACTATATTGTACACCTGAAACTAATATAACACTGTAGGTTAACTCTACTGGAATTAAAATAAAATTTAAAAACAAAAAGCCAAAAAACAAAAAACTATCCCACCCACCTGATATTATAATTCAAAATTTCCAAAATAGTGACTTTTGCACATAAACATGTCATTTTTTTGTCATTCATCCTATGATAATATCATGTACTCCTATAACTTCTTATTTTTTGTCATTTTGAAGGAAACTGATAATACATTCCTTTTCTACGCTGGGAAGGACCAGGATAGTGCAAACAGATGCAGACTGAATTAAGAGGAAAGAACTATAAAGAGAAAAGGGATTTTCAAAAATATAGATGGTTCTCTCCTCACAGCAAAGGATCACTCCCTCCTAACAGGACGCCCTCCTGATCTTGTATGGCAGAATCATTCATATTAACCATGAAGTATGTAGGACTTGCGGGAGTAGGGGGAGTGTGTAAAGGAGTTGTTCTACAGATGGGGAAGACCACCTGCTACAGGAATTGTGGGTCACACGGTTGGGTCAAATTTTACAGAGCAGGTCTACGCCTCATCTTCCCTCATCACTTTCATACTGTCCCTGGTTCACAAAAGCACCCCTCCCAGAACTGTTGTTCTTGTGGCAATATGGACTCAGCCTCAGAGGAGATAACCCAGTCCTACGAGTATTTAAGTGTCAAAAGCAACCAAAGGGTTTTAAATTCAGAACTGGTTCTTAACTATCAGAATATATTCTGTTTCTTTATATATTAGAGGTTAATTGGATGTCTTGTGTCTTTCATCTCAGATGGTATTTACATAGCAGGTCAATTGAAATTATTCTCTGTTCTAAATTTTTGTGGGTTTTTTGATGCAGAAAAAAGTCACCTTAAATGGTTTCTTGGACACGCTCATGTCCGACCCTCCCCCCCAGTGTCTGGTCTGGCTGCCCCTTCTGCATCGACTGGCGAATGTGGAAAACGGTGAGTAGTTACTCCTGAGCCAGGGCAGTTTTTAAAATTATTGAAATTAGGCTATCAAGTCTACCGTTATTAAGCCAAGGTCGTTTAGTAATTCTGAGTTTTGAAAGAACCTTTCTCCCTGATCAGTGAGGCCTTTGAGGTCCACTGCAAAATTAGGACTGTCAATTCCATACACTTATTAATCTCACCGTGTGTCTCTCAGAAGTCACGTGTGGCTGTAGACTTGCTCTAGCAGAAGAAGAATCTCAATAATGAATAGGACATTTTCCAGGATTATTTTTAGGTCTGAACTTCCGATATTGGTGTTCACGGCATTGACCATTCCTAGGCACTTGGCCAAGAATAGGCGGGGGAGATGGAGAAAAAATTAGATAATGGTGCCTTGCTAATCTTTGGTCATATGCTCCAAATGGAAGCTTTCGATGATTGTGGTTACATAAAGAATAACTTGACCAAAGGCAAGAATTTTTGTTTTTTAATATCTTTAGCTCATAGCATGTAGACAGTTACTTGGATTTGATTGGACGTTAGCTTCAAATCTCAAGTATCTTACCTTGCCTGCTTTATAATTCAAATTGTCTGTCAGAGAGAGTTAAGTGTTTCTCAAACTATCTGAATTAGAAGCGTATTCACATCATTTATACATCTCTTTGGGCCCTGTCCATCTGCCTCTCGGGAAAGGAAAAACAAAAATTGTTAAATGGAGGTAATGTCACTCATGAAAGAAGCCCATTCGCCACTCCATTTTTTTAACAAAATAATTCGATTCTCTCATCCAGTTTTCCTACTCTCCCTCATTCCCCTTTCCTTTTTCTCCCTCTGTTTTCCATTTCTCTAACGTCCGCTCTCCACTCAGGGGACAGTCAGTTGTGTTCCCCCGTTGTGCTTCTGAGTCTTCCAGTGAGCTGTGCTGGTCTCCTGGAGACAGGGGAGCAGCTTGGGGGAAAGGCGAGTCAGTTTGGGCAATTTATATTCTCAGAGTGTAAGAGATGGGAGTGGAGAGAGAAATTTGTGGTTAAAAGAAGACCTATCCTCCCTCCCGTTTCACTTCCTCCACCTCCACACACATGCTTGGAAAGGGTGCCGAGAGTCCAGGAATAAACATGATGCTCCTCTTGGCCAGAATTGACTATCCTCTGAAATCACGGCACACAGCAGAAAAACACAGTGCCCGTTAGGCTGCCTTTTTCCTTATTCTGGCTCAGACTTTCCTTTTCTCATTTTTTCCCCTCCATTTCCTTCCCCCGTAGTCTTCCACCCGGTTGAATGTTCCTACTGCCACAGTGAGAGTATGATGGGGTTCCGCTATCGGTGTCAACAGTGTCACAACTACCAGCTCTGTCAGGACTGCTTCTGGAGGGGCCACGCCGGCGGCTCCCATAGCAACCAGCACCAAATGAAAGAGTACACGTCATGGGTAAGGCAAGGTCCAGGCAACACTTGCCCTCGCATGTGTGAGTGGCGCTCAGAACGCAAGGGAACAGCAAGGATGGCGGGAGACTCGAGGGCAAGCCTAACTTCTACTCTAGCACGCCCCCCCCACCCCCCCCCCCACCCCCGCCACCTTACTGGGACACCTCCATTGCTGCATCTGAACCCAGTGCAGCGTCCTCGGACTTAGAGTTTAGGAAGACTCACGCTCTGTTACTCCTTGGGATACGATCAGCTCGGTACTGGTTTAGATAACAACCCAACAAGCACCTTTGTTTGAGACATAATCTCGTTTTCACAGTAAGTTAAGGTTCTTACCGAGTTTTGTTTGGTTTCAGGGGTGGGAATTGCTTAAAAGTTATCATTAGTTCCTTTTTTCTCAGATTCTGGGGTTCTGTTACATGCATGGCTAGAGCATAAAAGAAAGACGTGTGAGCCCGTGGGCTTAGTGCTGCTGTTCCGGTTTCCTTTTTTGGAGGCAGGGAGGTTGTGGCTCTATGAGCAAATCATCTTTTTGTAAAGTGTGAGTGACCAGCTTGCCAGAGGTGACCTGTGAGAGTCTGTCCATGTGATGCATGTGTGGGAGGAATCTGACTCGGTGAGCTCGGGGTTCAAGCTCAGGGTTGGTTTGCTGACCTGTGTCTCAGTTACACTCAAAGATCGGGTCCCCTGGGGTTGTTCTGTGCTTGTGTGAAAGTATTGTTCTGTGTATGGATTGGTTTTTGTGGGCTGTACCATCAGGCCTGCCAACCCCTCTTGGAGTAGTTCTTACACAAGAAAACGCAAATTTTTTTTTTTTTAAGATTTTATTTATTTATTTATTTGTCAGAGAGAGACAGAGCACAAGCAGCGAGAGAGGCAGGCAGAGGGAGAAGCAGGCTCCCCGCCGAGCAAGGAGCCCGATGCGGGACTCGATCCCAGGACCCCGGGATCATGACCTGAGCCGAAGGCTTAACCGACTGAGCCACCCAGGCGTCCCGAAAACGCAAACTTTTTATTATGAGTTTTTTCTATATTTTATATATTTCAACTAACGTATAGTCTTTACGTAAAGAGTAACTTATTGTTCTTTTTTTTTAAAAAAAAAAAAAGGAGGTATTCAGAAAACGCATTTTAAATCAGAATGTTCTTTCTAGGAATGATTATTGGGAACCGGCATTCAGAGTAAATATATTAATTTTTCAGCGTCTGTCAGATTCTAAATTCAAGTACGAGGCATCGCGTACTGAGGGCTTCACACCAGTGCAGATGCCACCTCTCACCGTCGGTTATGTCACATGCTGAGCATGGCTCCGCTAACACAGAGCATGAAATGCTATTACTACTTAGTGCAGAAGCTAGGAGAAGATGCTTTCCATTTTCTTATGGTCGATATCCTACCAATTTTCAAACTTGTTCTATCTCACGTTCTGGAGGGTTAGTGTTTGAAGATTAAGCATTTTTCTTTTTTTTTTTTTTAAAGATTTTATTTATTTATTTGAGAGAGAGAATGAGATAGAGAGCGTGAGAGGGGGGAGGGTCAGAGAGAGAGGCAGACTCCCCGCCGAGCCGGGAGCCCGACGTGGGACTCGATCCCGGGACTCCAGGATCATGACCTGAGCCGAAGGCAGTCGCTTAACCAACTGAGCCACCCAGGCGCCCGAAGATTAAGCATTTTTCAATGATTGTTTTACGTAAATGCTAACGTCAGTTTAGGAGCCTCTTTCTTAGAGGCTGTGGGCTCAAAACTCTATGGCTCTGTGGCAGGGCAATGTCTTTACAAAATAGGATCAGACCCCTCAAGAGGACAAAGACGCTCCAATGTTTGTGGACGGAAACACAAGCTGGCTGTGTTTTAGGGGTTCTAAGAATTATATCTCCTAACAAAAGCCAAAGAGGGACTTCTTGAACAGGGCTCCTATCGCTTAGCTTTTAAATAGTGAGGACAAAAGTCACTTCATTGTATTGCCAATTCTGGGCTCTCCATGTAAAAGGAAGTGACAAAATGGTACGTGGCTTCTCATGGAAAGGAAGAGCTGGTATAAAGATTTATTATATGTGGTAGATTATTTTTGATAGATTTGGCTGTGAAATTATAAGATCTACATCCCACTCGTCTAAATGAAAAAGAGATAACATGATGCTCTGGAAAGAACATGATTTTTAAAACTCCAAAGACTCCGATTGAAGTTCCCCTTTCACTTTCAACTGGATGGATCCAGCCACGCCCGAAACATCTTGCACCTGGATGCCTGTGAAACCTTCTGCTCACCTGCTTACTTCCACTCCTGTCTCCTCCCAGACGGTTTTCTGCTCTTAAGCAGGAGTAATCCTTCTATAATTAGACAGATCCTGTCACCTCTATGATTTAAACTCTTCATGATCTCCCTCTGCATTTGAGATAAAGACCACGGTCCTTGATGTGGCATAGACGGACTTTAAGGGTCTGCCTTCTTCTTTCCTCTCCAGAATGGGGTTTCTTCTTCCTCCATCTGGAATTATCTTCCCAGTCCCCGGAGTTAATATCAGAAGGACTCCTGCTGGTCCCTTAAGTCCCAGCTCAGATGTCCCATGCACAATGACTGCTTCCATTTATCACAGCATTTGCTGACACTAAGTTGCCGGAGGCAGGTACTCTGATGGATGATACCAGAACTTTAGTTCCAGCACTGAGCAAACTCCCTGACTTAGAGTAGATAGTCAAAGATTTCAAGAATAAATCAATGAATAAATGAATGAGTAAATGAATGAATATCTATTATGAAAGCAAATCATCTCCTGAAATGGTATGTAAATGTTAGTTCTTATCACTTCTACCATTCTTCTTCTTTCCAGAAATCCCCTGCTAAGAAGCTAACTAATGCATTAAGCAAGTCTCTGAGCTGTGCTTCCAGCCGTGAACCCTTGCACCCCATGTTCCCTGACCAGCCTGAGAAGCCACTCAACTTGGCCCACATTGTGTGAGTATCTCTGCCTTCCAGATGAAAAGACATCTTTCTTCATTGACACATGTTCACATCCATACAAAGGCAATTTCATATCAGTTGCTAGGGACCAAGTTTTAAATTTTAATTAAAAAAAAGAGTAAAAATAATGTGATTATAATTTTTTTATTGCAGGGGTAAACGGTACTTCTGTCTTGATGTATAAGTAAATTATGCAACACTAATGTTATTCACCTACAGGTAGAAAATATTCAAAAAGCATCATTATAAAATATAGATGTTAGTAGAGTTTTTACAACTGGACATTAGCAATCAATGAAATTAACCATAATAAGAAAATTTTAAAGCACACTGTACCTTAATATCATATGTGCTTTGAGTCCCAAATATAAAAGCTCTTTGTTTCATTTATCTGCAGAGCCAGTCATCTTAAAGATATCAGCAAATCTAAAAATTGTTGTTGTCTTATCCCAAACTACACAATTTTAGAAGAATCATGGCCCATACATGAGAAGGTGGAAAAGAGAGGTTGGTGGTAAAATTCCTCAGAACTTCCAAAAACAGACTTTAAAAAATTCTTTCTCCAAAGTCTATGTGAGTTTGGTGGGCAGAGGGGGATGTGCCCAGAAATGGTGCTCCCACCCATTCCTTCCACTTCCCAGAAGGCTCAAGCCCTGGAGCTTCTCTCAGGCCTGGGTGGCCAGATAACAGGGGAGGCTTAGGTAGAAGAAAGTATTTCTTCCTTGGTGTTATCTTGCACTCAAAAGAAGAAACAAGCTCGTCATCTGCTTCTGTGCCCAATTAGGAATTACATCATCACAGGTACCTCAGAAAGACTCTAGAAAACGTGGTTCCCCCTCAATACAAACTGCTTTTTGTTTTGCACAGTTCGGCAGGACCTACTGCACTCAGGGCCTAGGTTTGCATGTTGACATCAAGAGGCGGCAGATCAGACCTATCAATATTAGAAATCCACCAGTACAGAGTTCATGCTTCAGGCAGTTCAGACAGAACATGATCCATCAGAGGCGCCATGATGGATCTGAGCCCTTATGAAAGCAGTAACTCTGTCCTCTGATGGACCTAAGCAAATACCCTCAAATGATTTGTGCTGTGTCATGTCTATGGTTTTGTATAAATACTACGGGGCTTGGTTTGTTTGCTCCCAAGTGTGCGTGGAGGGTTTACTGCCTTCAGCAATAAACACAGCCTGGAGGCTTATGTTGCTGGCATGGGCGAAGCATCCAAAAAACTAACATAAACCAATTCTGTAGAATGTGGCTAACTTATTTTTGGAAATTTTGATCCTAAAAATAAGCCTTAAAAGAAACCAGGGATAAATAAATCTGTGGAGTATCCCAGAGGGCCAGTCACGTGCAGAAAACGACCTCGTACGAGCGATTCTTATTAAGGTCTCACTGTTTTTCCCCTAGCCAGACACAATCACTAACGTGCTAATAAATGAACAAAACTGAGTGAGAGCAAGTCTGTGCTCTCTGAGCTCTGCTGTGGAGCACTTCCTACCAGCCCAGCTGGGAGTTTCAGCCCAGAGAACGACGTTCAATCAGAGCTGATGGGTATAAGGAAACTAGAGAGGGAGTGGATGGGAATAGCCTGACTCTAAGAGCTTTGCAGCAGAACAGAATTAGGATGCTTCCTCCCACTGGGAGACAAAATTAGGAAGTGAGACAGAGTGAAATAAAAGTCAAGTTCATGGTCAGTCACACTGCAGTATTACCTAGCACAGGGCCTGTACCCAGTCATGCTCTGGCTGGTGTGTGTGTGTGTGTGTGTATTTAATTGGCTAATGAGTAAACAAATTTTTAACTGTAGAGTGGCAATCTGATCTGACGTATTATTCACTGAACTGAGGGCAGTCTCTACACAATTTGAGTTCCATGAAGAGTTTCAGGCTTCCCTTATAATTCTACACAAATGGGCCTTTTTCTGAGAAAAGTTCCATATATTTAACCAGATTCTCCAAATAGTCCTCGAATCAAAATAGTGGCCTATACTCACGGATAATATATTTTTCCAGGGTGAATGTCTTAATTTTAAAATGTGAATTGTGAAAAATATTTAATTGTTGAAATAATAGACAAGAAATTCTGCATGCAGAATGTCCAATCTCTATGAGACTGGGATTTTTTTCTATTTTTAGCTTTAGACATTTTTCTCTCATTTATTATTCAAATGTTTTTGTCCTGAACAGATAGCCATGTCTTTTTCTTTTGTGTTTTTTTTTTTTTTTGGTTGGGGATAGCTCAGACTTCTAATTTTAAAATATGCCATTCATTTAGCTATTCTAAATTACCACAGGTATGTAAGGCTACTTAAGTGGTGACATTTTGGTATTTTGGCATTTGTTCTTAGCTGTTGTATTTCTTGTTAATTTTACCATGATTAACAGTGTCTATCCTATTCAATTTCTTGCTGCCAAAAGTGATACTTGGTAAGTAGTTCAATAGTCCCCTGTGTGCTTGTAAAGACATAATCATAATTACAAGTGGTTAAGAGACACAAAACAAGTGAGTAACACGAGGCTAGTTTAAAACTAATTCTGCCTTAAGCTGAATATTTTCCATTCACAAGACGAATGCCAATTTTTTTTTAAGATTTTATTTATTTATTTAACAGAGAGAGAGAGCGAGAGAAGGAACACAAGCAGGTGGAGTGGGAGAGGGAGAAACAGGCTTCCCGCCGAGCAGGGTGCCCGACGCGGGGCTCGATCCCAGGACCCCGGTATCATGACCTGAGCCCAAGGCAGACGCGTAACCGACTGAGCCACCCAGGCACCCCCAAATGCCAATTTTATGAAACTGTCCTCTGTGAAGGTCTTGTCCACAAGGAAAACTTTGCACTAGATCCCTGCGACTTTATCTTATGGAGCTATTTCTTTCTCATAAGAATAAATCTGTTTAAAATTCCCAATGTGACCTAGTTATTAGATAAAATAACTTCCCATTTGATGATGGAGACAATAGGAACCACAGTCCCTTTGAAAGCCACCATTTGGTGCCAAGGTTAGTCATTCTGTGTCCCAAGTTCAACATTTCCAAGATGAACCTTAAACATGAAGCCATTTACTAAGAAACTGCAATTTCACCTTTGCGGTGACCAGGTTCTATAGAGTAAATTTACCAGGCTAATTAAAAAGCATTCCAAGTCCACTTGTTTTCTCATTTCCTAGAGCTAGAGCACGATGGGAAAGTTAAAAAAGACAAAAGAAAACCAGAAATGTTGGTCAAGTTGATTGTTTCAACTTGTTGTAAAGTTAAAATGAAGATATTTCATTCTTCTTACTGTTTTAAAATCTGATTTACCTAACTTTTCAAAATTCACAGAGGACATTTGTATAAAATTAGCATCCTGCTTATACAGTGAAAGTGTTGTGCTCAAGGCAGAATTAGTTTTATTTTTTAAAAGATTTTATTTATTAATTTGACAGAGACACAGCGAGAGAGGGAACACAAGCAGGGGGAGTGGGGGAGGGAGAAGCAGGCCTCCCGCTGAGCAGGGAGCCTGCGGAATTAGTTTTAAACTAGCCTCATGTGTCAAAGACACATCCTAGGTAAGTAATGCAAAACACTCAGCTAGTTTTCAGAATGTCAGCTGATATGTTTAGAGTAGATGAAATAGTGAAGCTGCTGTTTCAACCTCACCCATCAAATAATGTCTGCAAAAATCTTAGAACACTGTTTAGCACCAAGTACTAGGAACCAAAAGTTTCGGTGAATTTTTGCATAGAGTGCTGACATTTTAAACCCTGTATAGCATCATTTCCAGTCTCATAAACACACTGGGATAAAGAAGTCTACCTTTTTCTCAGGATCTCTGCATTGTGGAATCCAAAACCAACTTTGGTTCCCTAAGGTAGAAACTAAAGTATTAAAGCTTTGTCTCTTGATCAAGCGAACACAACCAGATTCTGTAGGCTACTGTGATTAATATCTGGTGTTCAAAAATTCTGCACCGTCAAACTCAAATATAGAACTATAGTGAGACCAAAATTTCCTCTGACTCAAAATGATGCCGTCTCATTATCCGTATTCTGAACTCTCAATCCCATCTCATGGAACATATTCCAGTGAACCTAAAATAAGACTAAAAACCACTTGGAGATGAGATAGGAGTCTTAGCTCTATCATTTTGCCTGAACTAAGACATTAACGATAGGGACAGGATGACAGGCTAAAATGAAAAATACGACTGGGAATGACAGACCCCATGCAGTTGGGGTTTGAGGCCATGCACAATTCTGAGAAATACTGAACCCTATTTTCTTTCTCTCATCATATGAAAAGTTTATGTGATGCCTTGCACTATGTGCCCTATTATATGGAACATCCAGATAATAGACATTCAGTAAATCCTGTGGTGCCTGATTGCATCTTTGCATAGAACAAAGAGCAAATCAGGCCCGATATGATTTTGCAACTGGCTCCTTCCAGACGGGGTGTATTGAGAAAGAGCCATTGTCATGCGGAGTACAGGAGAAGTTTCTGAAACCTCTGCTTTCCAAGAGGATGTAGATGCTGCTTATCAACAATTTTTCAGAGGTTCTCCTTTTAGAAGACAGTGGACCTGGGGCTGCCTCAAAGTCCTTGCTCGATTCAAGAATATAACTCAAGGAAACACCAAGGCTCAAAGCTCATGGATAAACATTCCTGTGGTGCCCAGAGGTTTTCCTCCTAATGTTTACTGGACATTCCACATTTTTAAGGAAATGTAACTTCCCAAAACACTTAAAGAATTTCATTGCAAAATATAAAATGTTGTGTTGATCCCAGCCCCTTTCCTGGAAAGGTGGTGGATAGTTTTTTACTTGTGACTTCTGTTTGTTTTAACTTTCCACCCACACTGTACTTCGTTTTAGGCCGCCCAGACCTGTAACCAGCATGAATGACACCCTCTTCTCCCACTCAGTCCCCTCCTCAGGAAGTCCTTTTATTACCAGGAGGTAAGTTCCAATCTTATTATGAAATAAGCCCTCTCCTTGATAATGACCCCTAATTCTGTGTTAGGAAAAATATTCTAATGCAAGCCAGGTGTGGAAGATTATTGTTAGAAACTAGTCTGTAAATATCTGTCACAGGTTTTCACTTTCATTCATTTGGATGCTTTTGACGATGGCTGGGATGGCTTTTGGGATGAGTGTCACTTCTGGAAACTTGCATTTACAGTCTCCTCACAGTAAGAATGTGGGGTATGTTTAAGTTTTATGACCGACACACCTGTATTCTATGTCGTTGAGAAAGTCACCTTCATAGCACTTGGAATGGAGAGAATTGGAATTTCAAGATGCAATGGAAAATTATTAGGTACATTCTGAGACAGTTTATAATCTCCTCTCATAATGTGGTGAGTTCTGGAGTTCCTGAGGCTAGAGGCTGAAGACCAAACTTGGAAGAATAGTTTCCATATAAGTGATTTCAGGGATAATAAGAAGAACTTCTTAAAAAGGGGTACGTGTCTCCTATTTTTACACAAAGATCCACGCCCATGTGAGCAAAGAACAGGTGAAGCAAATAATTCTATTAGAGCTAGCTTGATAAATATGCAGGGTCAAGAGGTGCTCCAAATTGTTTGATCAAATCTCGCAGATAAAGTACTAGGGGCTTATTTTATAAATATACGGAGAAGGCTCACAGGAAAGCAGAAACAAAGGTAAGGAAAATTAGAGTGAGTAATGAACGTAAGATTTCAAATGCCTTTCAGCAGGAAAAAAACAAACAACAACCTCATGTTTCATAAAGGGAACATAATCAGTCTTTTCCCCCAGAGAGGTTTCTGAGGTACCAATTTCACTGTAATATCCTGGTACATTCAAGTGAGGATTTACACACAATGAGACTCAGAATGCTGCTGATTTTTTTTCCCTGAGTTCCTGTATTTGCCCATCAGCAAGAACGTGAGATGAAGATGTTCCCCGTAATTGTAATTAGCATAACAAATAAGATGTAGCAGTTCATGGTGTTGCCTCCCTAAAAATTAAGCAAATCTATAACAAGTGGAAATGAGGCAAAACTGAACTGCAGAACATCCAGAGTGAAATAACATGTTCTAGGCCCTCAGTATGTTCCTTTTAGCACTCCTTCGCAAAGCCACCAGCAGATTCAACCATCTTTTCTACCGTAAAGTCTAGAAGGGACATGGGGCCGTACCTCTATCTGGGGAAGATTTGGCACGATGTTAAGAAAGATGTGCTTTTATTAGGAGACCCTGCATTCTGCAAATGTCAAAGCAGAGATAGACCCCATCCTTACTGAAGGTCGTTTTATATCATTTCAGCTCGGACGGTGCTTATGGTGGCTGCGTCTAGATGGATAACATGGCTTCCTCTACTCTAAAATATTCCTATAATACTTTGAGCTGTTCTGGTTCCTCCAGGGTGCGTGGTACCCATTAACCCAAACTATGATCATTTCCCTTTTTCTCCCATTTTCAGTCCTTTTGGAATGTTCTCTGTGAAACACAGATACATTGTTTAAAGTTTGCGGTCCTTGCTATCTATCACCATGGAGGTTAGCCTCTGGTTTCTGTTTTAAGGGTGCTGTTCAATAAAGCTGTGTACCCTGAACATCTTTCCTCTCTGCGTGGGCCTTGCTCTGTCCATGGAAGGTTCTAATGAGGTCTCATTGTTTGCATCCCTCAGGTTACCTGAGGGGATAAGTGCATCCAGCCCTGGGGCTGAGGAGCATTCACTCATAAAGCTGTATGTAAATCAGCTTGACCACAGCCCACGGTCAGTATCCCAGCTCTGAAGCACTAACTCTAGTTCCTAGTGCCATAGCTAGACTGCTAGTCGTCCTGCTCCATCACTAAAATCCTCTTCGAGTATGTCTCAGTAGAGATACTGTCATCTTCTGGGGCTTCATGAGATTCCGTTGAGCATGTTCAACCCGAGCTGGACTTCAGCTCTTTCCTCTCTTTTCCACTTCTGATCTTGACTTCACGGCCTCATAGCAGTATATATGAGATACATATATATGAAGAGTACCAAGCTGGATCTTCTTCTTTAGAGGAGTCTCTGCTTTTGTACAGTCTGCAAGACCCCACATGGTGATTTCTTAGATTCTTGAATCAAAGAGCCTCTTGGAGTGATTGATCTTTAGCACTAACAGGGTAAGGCCAGGACAAGGTCCCATGGCTGGACCACATTGTGGTAAAGGACTTGAGAATTTAGGCCTTACTGTCCCACTGGACCTGGGCCACATTTCCCGCAGGTAAGGCAGTCTGATTCCTATTACAGGAGCAATTTCAAAACCAATTCCACGCTCTCAGTGCTTACTTTCTCTCACTTGATGATGCTGGTGGTGACCCACTGTTTATTTCTTAACCATGTCCATACACAGAGGTTAATGGAAACCCATCATGCCAAATGCAGGCATAAATTAAGAGTCCTGTTCTTCCTACTACTGGAACTGAACCAAAGAAATATGACCTAGAGCTTTGCCCTCCATTCCTGCCCAATCCCAACTGCCCTTTTTAAAAATCTGATAAAACCAGGGTGCCTGGGTGGCTCAGTCAGTTAAGCATCTGCCTTCGACTCAGGTCATGATCTCAGGGTCCTGGGAGTGAGCCCTGCCCTGGCTCCCTGCTCAGCAGGGAGTCTGCTTCTCCCTCTCCCTCTCCCGCTCCCCCTCCCCCTCCCCTTGCAGGGAGTCTGCTTCTCCCTTTCCCCCCTCCCCCTGCTCATGCTCTCTCGCTCTCTCTCTCTCAAATAAATAAAATCTGTTTAAAAAATTAAAAAAATAAAAATAAAAATCTGGGAAACCGAAAACCTAAACAAGGCAAGCATGGTGCTGGTCAGTGTTAATTAAGGCAGCATTAAGAAAGTAGGGAGGTTTGGCATACCGATATTTTATTTAGCTTGAGTTTTGGGTCTTCTGTATTGTGAGAGATCTTGGAAAGATAAAGCGAAATGAGAATGAATTGAAATCACCACTCCAGAATCCTTGATACAAACTCCTGGCATTACTCACCTAGAGTCCTTTACAAGCATACCACTTTGATCTTCAAAAGGCACTAGGGAATATCTTTGAAGTCCTTTGACACCCTAGCAATCTACCTTACACAGATTTACGAGTGTATAGCTCTGGTTACCACCACCGTCTGTCGCAGCCCTGTTCTTATTTCCATTTCTAGCTATGTACTTGATTCACCTTTCCCTTACTTAAAAGAAAAGAGGGAATTCTCAAAGGCACCCTCCCTTAAACTTTGGAAGTCTTCATGCGTGTGTGTGTGCGTGTGTGTGCAATTAGGTACAATATGGGTCCACACAATTTGTGGACTAATTCACTTCACTCATTTTTGTGATCATAACTATATCCTTAAACCTAGATTATTTTCTTATAAATGCACAAATTTACAGGGGAAAAATGCTGGAACAATGGAAGTCTCTCATCACCACTGGGAAAAGAGCTCCAAGGGCCACGTACGTTGTGGCGGCAACATTATCTACGCTTATGAAAGATTGACTATCATTACTACAAAGAGTATTGCAAGGGCTGACCCAAAAGACCCTCCTCCCCTTCACCGCCCTCAGCATCGTGCCCCTGCCTATCTTTGTTGGCATGGTGCCCCCTTTGTAAAATCTTAATTATCTTGATGAAACCCTTGCATCATTTATGTGAGAAAATTAACCAGTCCTATCCCATGTCACATAAGGCCCTTTAATTATAGCCAACATCTTCATTACCACAATAAGGACATTGTAAAAGTTTGAATGGCTACTTTCTTTACCCCCGATTTTAGAACCATCTCTTGAAGGTTCACAGATACTTTCACAAATGGAACCTCTAGAGTAGTAACTACTCACAAAAGGAATCACTGTGGCTATTATATATAGCACTTAGCCAGATCTTCTCACTCTCCCAAATGTCAGAAAATTGCTTATGATTCATAGAGTGTGTCGAACACAGTCTAATGGGCTGTTTTCTGGTTTGTCACAGTGCCATCTGGTTAATGGCTAATACTATATTCAACTTAGTAGCGCACATGGGGAAGGCACATCACTCACCCCAAATACTCCCCAAATCCTGATTCTTCCCACCACAGCAACATGGTGAGATTTTTATTGGTTGACTGGTTGGTCGGTTGGTTGATTGGTTTGGGTTTTCAACCACAGAAAAGGTAATTCATTGTATCTTTTTCAGTTTTTTTCAAACACTTGCTTACCCAAAGATTATTTACCTAACAACCCTAGTTTTTTAATCAGACTTAAAACATTCAAACTAGATTTTAAGCATTTGTGCATTGGTAATCAAAAGCAAATAGAAATGAAATTGAGGCACTGAATTCAACCTTGGCTTCTGAAAACCAACGTTTTTCCATGGTTAATTTCTTCTAAGATTAAAAACCATCCTTTCTAGTCAGGAAAACAGATGAATTAACACCATAAAATAGATGAACTTATAAATCAACCACCGTGAAGATTTCTTCACTCTTTTCACACTTTCTGGTCATGTTGTGTGAAATTTCATGAAATTTGAAATAGTCTTTTCAGTTAATTCTTTATTCCGTGTAGCCCCAGAGCTCCACTAATACGTTAGTTTTTTCCAAACCTGAATTCAACTGGTCTTCACACTCCATTCTATTTCCTATACTGAAATATTAGTGCATAATTAAAACTCCAGTCACCTCTCTTCTTCACTTCAGTAACTTTTATTCACTTGCTAGAGTTGCTTTAGTTCTTCTCTGTGTATGCCCTATACCCAGCAAACTTTTCTAGATGCTCTCTTGACAAAAATGCAATTGACACAGCTTAGTGATATCTGGGGGACAACATAGTAAATGTAGTGAATCAAATATGACCTAAGAATTCTTATTATTTCCTCCGCAGTACCTGCTTGAAAGATAGTTCAGCTTTCATGCCAGCCTGAATTGATGACAACTAATTTTCCCACTGAAACACTGAGCTGTTTTTTATGCTTGTTTGCTGATTTGCATGTGGCAGATAGTTTATGTTTCAGATCTCAGATATTGAAAACTAGAAAAGGAAAGAAAAACAGAATTTTTCCAGAAATTATCTCAACTTGTGGACATTTTTTATTGTTTTCAAATTAGTTAAATTAGTTTAGTGACCTTGTTACTAGCCTGAGTTAATCATAGTGAGAAGCAATTAAGTAAAAAACAGCTTTATTGAGATATAATTGATATATAATTCAATGAATATATTTAAAATAAGTGTGCAGTTCAAGAGGTTTTGACATATATAAACAATATGTCGTACATACTTATATATACACATGTAAATGAACATATAATATGTTCATATATATTATGAACATATACTTTCATAAGTGTGAATATACACACATACATACATGTATGGCTGTACACATATATATGTGTGTATGTGTGTTTACATACATACATGAGAAGCAAAATTTTATTCACAATTAACAGTTAGTTACTTAAGAAGGGAGCCAACTTTACAAGTCATCCTTTACCAGTTCAAACACCACACAAGTTTATCAATTATTTAAAAATTAGTAAAAATGAAAATATGTTTTTAATTTGCCATTTGAATGTCATTTTCCGTTTAACCATGATGATAATAACTATTTTACGTTACAAAAGTTGTTTATATAATACTGTTGCTCTGTGAGACTGCATCCAGGACTTTTATTTAAATCCTTTATTTTCATGTTTAATAAAAGAAAAAAAAATATTTGACCAGAGCTAATACAGTAACACAGCATAAGCAAGAATGGCTTTTAAAACTATATTTCAGATTTCAGCAACAATCCAGGGAGCATTTGTGCATGATTTTGTTACCTTAGAACACCCCAAAAATGTAATTTACGCTTAAGCAAAAAACTCGACAGGGGTGGCTGGGTGGCTCAGTCATTAAGCGCCTACCTTCAGCTCAGGTCATGATCCCAAGGTCCTGGGATCGAGCCCCACATCGGGCTCCCTGCTCAGCAGGAAGCCTGTTTCTCCCTCTCCCCCTGCTTGTGTTCCCTCTCTCGCTGTGTCTCTGTCAAATAAATAAATAAAATCTTAAAAAAAAAAAAAAAAACTCAACATTAGTTGTCACCCTTCAAAACCAAGGGTGAATTTTAAATAAATAAATATGAGACATTTTGAAATTGCTCTACCATTCCAGAACCCATTGTATCAATGTGTGTGTGTGTGTGTGTTTGTGTGTGTGTGTGTGTATGTGAAAAAAATCTGGGAAAAGGCTGTTTCTCTTTATATAAAGTTGCTCTTTTCCAGAGATCTCAAAAGGAATTGGTGAGAACATAGAGAATTTTTTTAGGAAAAAAAATCTAAAGGAATATTTCCCGCCTCTTTTCTTTCAACCAAACACATCAACTTCAAATTGACGTTGTCATCCCCTCCAGGGTATGATGGTCCCCACGCCCATTCATGTTAGTATGTGTGCAAGGGAATAAAGTTATACAATGGCAAGTACCTGGTAGGGGAAAAAAAACAATAAGAAAAAGAAATATGTGTACACACAATTTTAGAGATGGTGACCCTGCTTTTCCTTGGGACTCAGATTAGAAAAGATTTATCACACATGGTCAAGAGGAGCCCCAGGTAGTTCCCTGCTTCAGAGGATAAAAGGAAGAATGCATTTTGATTTGAGAACAGGGCATGTGGAAGAATGGGAGGCTTCTATAGCTGGGGTTACGTGCCAACCATTGTTGCATTCTGGAACACGGACTTTCCAGAAGCATTGCTTCTTGGGAAGAATGGAGGTGCCCATGTGTCTGATCCCAAAGCCCACAATGAATTGGAAATACGCCCCAACTTCTCTACACAAATGGCCAAGCTACCACGTGAAAATTTAAACATCTAGTGTATTCTATAAAGTATCGTGATGTATGTTGCTTTGAAGAAATGATAATGAACTACGTATCGTTACTATCTTCACAACAACTGGGGAGAAAAGGTTTTCAATTTGTTTTCCTTCTTTGAGCTCCTGGGGAGGTGCAAAAGAAAATCTAGTGAAGATACTTCACATGAAAAGTCTTTATAGACCCAAGTTTAAAGTGAAAACTGCCTCCCCTGTCAACTCTGTAAGTTCTTGATCTATTTCATTTTGATCCTCTCTTGTGTTCATCATGAACTTGGCTTCCTCTATACATGGTCATATTTTTGGCTTCCCAGAAATAAATGATGAGGAGAAGAATTTGAGACTAGTTCTAGGAAGTCCAGAAACTATGTGGACACTGCGTACCAAAAGTCAGACATGCTCTTGGCACTAGATACTAAGAGCTGTAGCAAAATGAAGTAAATAGTGTATTTCCACAAATTCACAGAAGCAGAGAGTGTAATTTCCATATTTTCTAAGAACTGGTTTTCCCAAGAACTCATGTGGGAGGCAGACGGAACATAAAAGAACTTAAATGATTTCTTCAAACCAACATTGGCATTTCATTTGTTGAAAATGACAACAAGATGAAAAGAGATGTGTACGGATAGAATGTCTGCTCCTCTTCCCTCTGAAGGAGGAAAGGATTTGGGAAGAAGAAGGAAGAAAAAAGAAGAGAAGAGGGAAGACAGGCAAATGGAGTAGAGGAAGGAAAGAGGGGGCCCAAAGAATTGGGAGAAAAAGTATAAGGCCACCAAAGGAGAATCTGGGCCTCTGTTCCCTTCCTGAAACCAGCAGGACTCCTCCTGTGGCCAAGATGCAAGATGCCTTCCTGGGACTTTACTGACACATCACCTTCCTCCTCCAAGACTTCTCAGGCATAATTGGTAGCGAACACATCCTCCCAGTTGAGCCTCGTGTGTTTCTTTTCTCTGCTAGTCCTTTCTTTCTTCCTGTGCATTCAGCACCAGAGGTTGTACCCGCACAATTATTAAGCTTTTGATTTAAGGAACCACCACAATTTTGGGGATTCAAGGGGCAAAATGCATAACAAGGCAAGGAAATAGTTAAGTTTGGAGGGAAGAATCATTGAAATTTCACACCGTGTTTTGAGTGGTTTTGCAGGGATCTGAAATCAATTATATAGTAGGTACATCTATCTTGAGTTAAAAAGAAAAAAAAGTTGGGAAGGGTGGTAATTGGGCAGCAGAGAGACTCTAATTACTGGATAATGAACACAGAGGGATATGCTTCAGAAGACAAGGTTTGGTATGCTGTTTTGGTGGGATGATAGGAAAATACCAACTATGATGGCTTAAGGTGGTGATTTCGTCCTGATGGACAACTTCATCATCTTAGAAGGTGAAGATCAGTATGCTGAAAAAACTCATTATGTTCATCAAGAAGTTAAATTCTCCTTGAACACTAATCATTTCACTGTTAAAGTCAATTACATTTATGTGCAGTTGTACTCTTTAAGTAATAGGTTCATTCCTGAAAAGCTAAGTGAGGTCGTACATTCAACAAACACGAGTGCTACTCTCTACTAGACACTTTCTTTATAAATCAGATTTGATTTTAAGTTTGCCAGAGACCTCACTACTTAAGTATTATCTCATAGTATATAAAATTATAAAACAAGAATTTTAGTTACAATGTGCATAATTCTAAAGTGATATTGGTTTTCACATTGGTATTTTCTTTGTACTTCATGGTCTAAAAGAGTGGTACTTTGTAGTAAATCTTTAAAACTTGTAGTTGAAGTTTTATTTAAGATTTTAACTACTTTATAAGCCATCTTAACACAAACATATATTTAGAACTTGTTGAAAAGTTGGGAAAGTTTGTGGTAAAACCTCATACTTTCAACCCCAGAAATTAAAGATTTGGTCATCAAACAAAGTCAGACAGTTAATTTTTGTATTCTCCATGAAAAGGGTGGGAGGTTGGTCCACTGGTGTTAGAGGGCAAATTCTTAACCTACAAAGGAGTAGGCTCCCTTTCAGCATGTTACATGTACAATTGTATTACTAAGGATCAATACCATATTTCTCAATGAAGCATGCTTAGTAGATCCTGGGTGACTTTCACTTGGCCACACTTTATTAATTATTATTTCTATTTCTATTTGTCATTTGATAAAACCACACTTTAAACTTTTTAAAACTATCATTTAAATTACTAAATGAGTGTTCCTCATAATGAACCTAAAATGGTAAGAATTTGCTATATTGATAGGCCTCTATTCACCAGTTATAGACACAGGGAATATGAATATATATTTATAAGGCTCAAAGGTTTATTTCTGTGTTTCTCTGAAAGCTTTCTTTGCAGCTTCTCAGCATGGGTAAGGTGACTTGTGCCTGGAGTAGTAAAGCACTTCTAATATGACTGCAGTCTCTAGGTAATTTTCAAGTCTCTATTCAACTCAGAAAGTTGGAAAATATAGGGAAGGCTGGAGAAGTATACTTTTTGAGTAGGATCTGAAGGTTGGCAGCACTTAGTGAACTATTGGGCCGTTTACATGATAGTCCGTAATGAATGTTGAATGAATTTTCATTATGTCCAGGCATATGCAATCTATTTGTTAAGCAAATAGCGAGGTCAAATCGGGGATCATGGAAGCTTGTGTAATTACAGTTATGGTTCTCAGGCCAGGTTTCTAGTCCTAGTTCAACTCTGTGGAAATCTGAAAACATCTGGAACCTTTCAAAATAACAAGAGAGCTGTCCAAATGGAGCTTGGATCTAGACTTGGGAGTTTCTGTAGCCAGTTCTATTCTTGAATGCATTGCTGTGTTTACGCTCTTCTTGGCTTTCCCATCTTATTAACTAGCTCTCCTCCCAAGGACAGTGAAGTAGAGCAGAACAAACTGCTGGCTAGGGCTGCTCCAGCTTTTCTGAAGGGCAAAGGGTAAGTTAAAGCCAGAGTGTACTGAATCCTGAATTAACTAAACTAAAAATGGAGATTTCTTGTGTCAAAAATGCTTTATGTTTGAAAGACCATCTTTGATTTAGTAGAAGCAGCTCTATTATAACCCCACTAACAGCACCATGTAGTTCTTTGGAGTAGACACATCTGTGTTACTCACTTTCTCTGATTTCCTTTTTTTTTTTTCTTTAGTGACTAAACTTTAGATTTGATTTTCCAAAGGATACTTACTCTTTGCTTGCAACCCAATCAATGTGTTTACTGTACAGATGAATTTCTTGGCTGTAGTGGCTTGAAGAATGCAAATCTGTTTCCTTAAAAGCTAATTTACCTAAATGGAAATCTTTATTTTTTTAAACTAGTGAAATGGAACTGTGTATTTCAATGCTTGGATTTTGTTTGGATTTTTTGTAGAACATCACTTACATTTCCTCTACCTGCTTGGTTTTCTAAATGCCTTTTTTATCACAAACTCACTCCTACTCACTCTGTTTATTTCTGTTCGCCTCTCCTACCAACACCCTTTCTTCCTCCTGCCCCGTTTCAGGATACAATACAGCCTGAATGTGGCAGACAGGCTAGCTGATGAACATGTTCTCATCGGGTTGTATGTCAACAGGCTCCGGAACAACCCATCATGGTTAGTGCAGGTTTGGCTGCTTGACTGTCCTTAGGGAGGGTAACAGTCTGATCCCTTGACAAGAAGTCTCCGTGAAGGACAAGTGGATGCTACAGTGTCACTAAGTCATTTTGAACTGATTCAGTTATGACGTCTTTCATGATGTTAGTTTGGATACTTCCCATTCATGTACCATAGAATTCATCACAGCTAAAGGGAAAACTTGTGTAAGTGGATACCATGCTAAATATTAGCCTTCAGTGGATGCAGGGCTCTGGGTCCCACCGGTCAGTTCCATGTTACATGTGCCATGTCGAATTACCACACAATAGTGATGCAGGAACTTGTCTTATTCCAAGGTCATGGATGTCTCTGCTGATTTGGAGGACAGTGCTCTATTAGTTTAAGATAGAAGTGAAAAGAGGAAAAGTGATGGGATGGGATCATACCATGGAAATCCTTTCCTTAATGATAACAATGGGAGAAACTATCTTTCAACTCTTCTCGGACTTACCAATATTTCTGGAGAGCCATCCTCTTAAAGCCTGCTTTCAAGTCCCATAATATGGAAAGCTTACTTCCAGATGTGTTAAATGTATGAATTCACATAGCCCTGCATATTTGGATAAAGGCATTCATAAAGTTTTTCTCTATTTTAATTGTGACCTAGGAGATTCCTAGGTTGAAGTTACTTGGTTTTGATAATAAATGTACATTTGCAATTTGAATGAAAATAAGGGGACAGACTATGTATTTATCATATGTTTCAGTCTAGTTTAGACTCCTGTGTTTACAAATGTGTTTAGCAAACCAGTTCCTTAGAAATATTTGAATTTTGCTTAATAACTCTTTCTCTGAACTAAGGGCTGATGGATTTTTTTTTTTTTTGTCATTATAAATATTAAGTGAACCAATGGGTTAAATTGCCTTTAAAATAGCTGGCCTCTTTCCTCTACTGTTTCACAAAAAGCATCCCTGAAACGTGATGGCCACTTCTCAGTCCTCATCTCCTTCATCACTTGGTATTGTTAGCTACTTCTTTGTTTCTAGAACTCTCCTCCCTGGACTGTTTCTGCTCCTGATGCCTAGAACTATTCTTACAAAATTAGTACATGAGATGATCTTAGGTGATACATTGATGAACATTTATTAGCAGTTACATATTGATCTTAATTTGTATTTGTTAAAAAATATAACCAGCACACTAGTTTCATTTTATACTATATCCTACACTTCACAAAGGTAAAAATAAGAAGCTCTCTTCAGCTGACCTCACCTCTTTGTTCAAAGTTGCCAAACTTATAGATCCAACAGTTCCTCTTCTTTGTTACCTCTCAGCCTCTCAGAACCACAAGTGAGAAGAGTGATTGCTTTAATCTTATTCCCAGTGAGTTTGGATCCCCAATGTTATATGGTAGCTGAAACAGCAGAGCTAAATACTGAATTACAAAAAAAAAAAAAAATGTATTGACATTCCTCAAAGAGTATTATCGATATAGATTCAATCATGTCTGAAGGCAAAGCTGTAGTCTCAGACCGTGTCCTCTCCCCCGTAATTCTGAGCACACTCCAGTTAACTTCTCCCACTCTTCTTTGACCTTTTCTGAAGTAAATTTGTAACAAAGAAATCTCCAAAGAGGAAAGCTCACAGTTTGTCACTACCAGCCATTTTCCCTACTCAAGTGATTGATCATACTGACTTGATGGTCACTTAAGACAGTAAAACTGTCTCCACGGAGACACCTCACATCTACTTGATGAAAGCGAGAGGTGATATTTATTTCAAAAACAAAGCAGAACTTAAGACTGATCAACGAAGCAGGCTGCTTGTTAAGAACTGCTGCCCTCCATATTTCTTTATGCTTTTTTCTGTTCTTAGAAATTTCCAACTTTTCTTCTGAATTTCTCATTTATCTTCTCTTTCCTTTGTATTGAATTAGATCCTAACAATTCCCCACACCTGCCATGATTATGTAAGTGATGTAGTGATCTCTCACCTTCTCTGTCATCTTAATAGCTAATAATGCTTCACCATCCTTCAACTCTGGGGAGATATGAAAGGGTAATAATCATAAAAGCTACCATTTTTTAAAGCACAGGCCTCCTGCTAAACACTGTGTAAAAACTTTATTTACATAATTTCCCCTAGTCCTTAGAGTAAACCCATAGAGTAAATGTATTCATCCCCATTTTATAGATAAATAAAGGTATCAATTTACAGAGTTTACATGACTCTCCCACAGTCACATAGCTATGAAACAGTGGATCAGGAACTTTAACCATAATCTACTGGATCCCAAACTCCTAATCACTATGCTACATTGCCTATTATAAAACCTACATAAACATGTGCTTTCCAGAAAGCTTTTCTGGACATTACTCTGCACTGCATCTACCACATATCTGTTTCCTGAAATTGCAAATCCTACCACATTATTTTTATTTCATTTTAATGATATTTTGAGCACATACTAGTAATAGGAACTGTGGTTGTTAATATTACCATTTTTGTATTTAGTCTATGCATTGTGGTTTTCCGTTTTAATTACAGTCTTCAAAAGAGCAAAAATTTTGTCTTTAGTCTCCTGTATTTCATCATGGCAGCCAGAATATGAATAATAAATTTTACATCTATGAAGTGCTTCAAAAATTACAGAGCCCTCTCTTATACATTATTTGCTCACCAAAGCTCTGTAAGTTTAGATATTATTAATTCCGTTTCACTGATAAGAAAATGCTAGCTCTGGCACATTAAGAGACTTATCCAAGGTCATATGCTAGCAAGGGCTTGCATACAGGCCTTCTGACACTGGGTCCCATCTATTTTCCACCCCATTCCTCACGCTCCCTATATCTGCACCCTTCATGAGATGGTCTATAAACAGGAACTTAATAGCTGTTCTTAATTAAAAGATTTGTTTTTATAATTATTCATATTTGCTCCGGATTAACTCTGTGTGGGAGACTTTTCCCCATATTAACTACTTAATACAATGGGAAACTGACTCATTTGTAAACAGTCTACTGCTAAATTAGAGAAACACTTCTGTGTCCTTTCAGGTTCTGATGTCAAAGAAGACAAATAAATTCACTGTAGCTCAAGGGAGAATTCCTGCTGTCTTCCTAATACCATGAAGTTTTAAAAGCCTTAATGGTTTTCAGCCATCTTCTCCAGTGGGGGAGAAAGGGTATTAAAATGTAATACAGTGAGGGCTTTTTCTGCCTGTCCCTAAAGCTCATCAAGTGCTGGGCTTGCTAGTGGTTTATAGGGACCCATTGTGGCAGGCAGACTAAAAAGATCGGAAACGAGCCCCGAACTTCCAACTCTACCCATAATTATATCCTTGATACTTACCATATTCATAAGCTTCTGCATATTACTCTCAGCTCTGAAAAGACCCCCTGTGTAAGGGAGGGAGGGCGTGCAGTTAAAGGCTACCGTCCATACTTTGATGTCATGATCAATTACTGTCACTTAGCTATTAGACCCCTGATCACATATAAATAGGTTAAAATTTGTTTTGCTTATGTTTTTTTCAAGTACAGGAAATTATATATTTGATGCCATTTCTAGGTTTCATATATGCGGTCTAAATTTTTATTGGCTTGCCTGCTTAAAACCCTTTAATAGATCCCACGGCACCTGGTTTACAACCCAGACCCTTCACCAGGCCTACAAGCCTGTGCACGATCCAGCCCTTGCCTAGTCCTGTCTCAGGCCCAGTCTCATGGGCTTCTCCCACTCAATCCCAATACTTAGCAGCATCCACTTTAATCAGTCCCTAAAACTGCCTCAAGACCATGATACTATTTCTTGTCTATGCCAAGAACATTCTTCCCACTTTACCCTTGCCCTGTCTGGCCACACACACGTACATTGGCTCCCTTTACATGTATGTAAAGGCTGCTTCTCTGGCTTCCAAACTCAGATTAAAGGCATCTCCTCAAGTAGGTCTCCCATACTAGTCTCTATCATGGCATACTGTTTATTTCATTCTTACCATAACTGTAATCATTGGTTGGTCAGTTGGTTGGTTCATTAGTTTACCAGCTGCCCTCTCTGTAGAGCAGGGAGCTTCTCTAACTTGTTCTTTACCATATCTCTGGGACCTAACACAGTGCCTGGCACACACAGTAGCTACACAATAAATCTCTGTTGATGTCACGGGATATTGATGGTGCTGTAGGTATAAAATTCCCTCTCACCCTAAACAAAATTGTTAGTACTTCTCAGAAAATCTTTTTTACTAGTAAAATAAATATTTTTATTACTTTAAAAAAAAATCACCTATTATAAATTAGCCCTTAGGTTGAACATTTAGTGTAGGAGTATAAAGTAGGTGAAAAAGTAAAGTATTAAGCTTTACGTAGAGAGTGGTGGTAAACCTGGATAAAGACAAGCATCAGCAATTCACTGACATGGGGAAAGCAGCTGATGGGGGGCGGGTAACTAAACTAAAAGTGATATTGGGAAATAATTTTTTTTACTTTTAATGTTCTCTGATCTCTTCCACTTTGTATTAGTTTGCTAGGGCCGCTATAACAAAATAACACAGACTGTGCATCTTAGACAACAGAAATTTATTTTCTCATCGTTCTGGAGACTGGAAGTCCAAGACCAACGTGCCAGTAGGGCTGATTTCTCCTGACATCTCTCTCCCTGGCCCACAGATGGCCACCTTCTTGCCTTGTTCTCACGTGGCCTTTTCTCTGTGCACAAACATCCCTAGTTCTCTTCCTCTTCTTATAAGGACACCAGTCATGTTGGCTGAGGGCCCCATTTTACTTTAATTACCTCTTCAAAAACCCTAACTCCAAATATAGTCACATTCTGGGGTACTAGGGCTTAGGGCTTCCACACATGAATTTGGGGGAAGACACAATTCAATCCATGACCCACTTCAACACTAAATCCACCAAATTGTATGCCTTTAATATTTTTAATGTGTAGGCTAAAACTTGACCCTTTTCAGTAAAGGTTGATTTGGAAAATGTAAATGTATTGCAACCTGTTGAAAGAAAAAAAAATTACCTACACTCACTGAAAGTGTCTCTTATTTATGAGTTTTCATTTGCTTGTTAACCCTGCTCCTTTTCTTCTGTAAAATATTTAGGAGTTTCAGTTATAAAACTAGACTTCTGGGGTGCCTGGGTGGCTCAGTCAGTTAAGCATCTGCCTTCAGCTCAGGTCAGGATCCCAGGGTCCCAGGATCGAGCCACGTGTCGGGCTCCCTGCTCAGTGGGGAGTCTGCTTCTCCCTCTCCCTTTACCCCTCCCCCCTGCTTGTGTGCTTGCTCTCTTGCTCTCTCTCTCTCAAATAAATAAATAAAATCTTTTTAAAAAATTTAAAACTAGACTTCTGAAAAAGCTATTTCCTTAGGATTCTAGAAATATGAATGTCACATGACCAGTGCACATATCTGCTCTGGCTGCATTGTACCCACAGAGGTTTACTCAGCATACTCAGATGAGAAATTGATTTTAAGATGAGTTCATTTCTCTGTGATAGATTCTAATACATTTTAAGTTTCCATGGAAAACAAGAGAGACACTACCAGTCTGATGAGGTTATTGGTGAAAATTAGCTAGTGTAGTACCAGACACATGGAAATAACACAATATTCGTTCTTCGCTTGATTTTGAATAGGATTAAAGGCGTACAATAAATATTTTAAAATCTCATACCATAAAACCTGTTCACTATAATATGGTAGAAAAAAAATGATAGCTCATGGATGTTCACAATATGGTTAAATGGATAAACTTCAGAATATGCTTTCTCCAAATGTGCTAAAATAAAGAACTTAGTGTGGGGCCTGTTCTCATATGTTGCTTGATACAATGATATATTGTGTGAAAAGGATATTTGGTGACAAATTAACGGCAGTGTGCAGCTTTGGAGAAAGAAGAGAAGGCTGTCACCATTAGCTGACTCTTCCCTTTGTTTAGGATATCGGAGATGTCAAGTCCACCTAGAGCTTCTGTAAAACCCTTCACTGATTCAACTAACTGGGCTTTCTTCTTTTTGGTATACCCTAGAATACTAGCCAGCAACTAATCGTATGTTCTTGAGCAAAAACTGATTTATAGATGAGGAGATGATGGTGCAAAAATGCTTACACCATTAGAGGTAAAGTAGGGACGCCTGGGTGGTGCAGTCGGTTAAGCATCCAACTCTTGGTTCTGCTCAGGTCATGATCTCCGGGTGGTGAGATCGAACCCCACATGGAGCTCTGTGCTCAGCACTGTGTCTGCTTCAGATTCTTTTCCACTCTGCTCCTCCCCCCGCTCACTTGCTCTCTCTCATTCTCTCTCTCTCTAAAATAAATAAAATATTTGGAAAAAAAAAAAAAGAGAGGTAAAAGTAAAAAGAATACTTCCATAGTCTCACCGTGTGCCCTGGCACTGCTCTAAACACTATATAATAATCCTCCTGAGAGCAGGAGGTATGTGATCACTGTATCCCCTGTATTAATAGGTGAGAGAAATGAAGCACAGAGAGGTTACATGATTTCTCCCAAGTCACACAGCTAGTACCTAAGAGGGCTAAGCTGTGAATTCAGAAATGATCCAGTCCCACCTCACACCCACCCTTAGATAACATTCCCACCTGTATTCATCCCTAAGAGTAAGCATTTCTTCTGAATGGGAGCTTACCTTTTTTAGGTACCATCTGCTTTCCTAATCTTTAAAAGAACAACAATAAAATGTGAACCAAAGAGAATTTGCCATGATTGCAGGTGGGGAAGATCTGATGTAGATAACTATGAAAGAGTATAATGACATTTCTATGAACTTTAGCACCTAGAAAGAGCAGATAGGAAATCCACAGGCAGCAATTGAGTGTATCTTGATTTTCACTCTGCCAAATGTGAATAACTCTGTTCGATTTTAGACAGCATGGCTAGTGTTAAAGTGCTGTGTTTTATCTGTTCCCTTCTGATTTTCTCAGTGCTGAGGATGCATGCAGAGCCAAGAAGGATACAGAAGATGTGGGCCAAAGTCCATGACACTGCAAGCCAAAGAGAGCTAACCTGTATTTGTTCTTTTGTCCCACTAACGCTTAAGCACGTCCTGCTGTGTTCCAAGCACTGTGCTAAACATTCAAGATCTAATGGTGAAAAGATTGAACCATTCTTCCCTCAAAAAAGCTACAGTCTAGTAAAGGAGAAAGACAAGTGAAAAGGCAATTAAAATGGGAAGGGTACCAGGTACAGGAAGGGCAGACAGTGCAGAGTGCCGAGGAGCAACAAACCCAAATTTAGAGGTCAGAGGCGAAGGTGGAAAATGGTCGCTAAAGCCAACAGCGGGATGAAGAGGAATGGGCCAAGTGAAAGTGGGTGGAGGAGGCAGAGAGATTGTTCAGAGCAGAGAGAAAATGTGGAACTTCTCCTTGAAGAACTCAACTGGGGAAGGATGCTAGAGTACCGGGAGCTTAAGGATGAAGCTAGATTATGCAGGACTTCCTAAGTCTTAGGTAGGAGTTTGAAAAATGAGAACCCACTAAAGGATTCTATGCATGTTACAGCCAAATTCATTTTTTAAAAGATCATTGACTACAGGATGCAAAATGAATCGGAAGGAAGAATAAGTCTAAAATGAGAGGAACCTGTTGAGAGGGCTGTATGCTAATTCCAGATAAGATGACAGTGGCCTGGAGCACATCAGTGACCCTTGGAATAGAAGGAAACAGAGGAATTTGTGAGTTTGAAGAAGGTAGAATGCATGGCCTTGGTGTTATAACATAGTGAGTAGGTAAAGTCAGGGTCTCGATAAAGGAGTTTGAAGGCATCCCTACAGAGACACCATTGTCATGGTCAATTTTATTACTATTATCCAGGAAGATTGCCACTTCATGATTTCCTGTCTTTTCCTTTCAAACCAGTCATTCAAGAGCCAACAGTTGAAGCTCTGAGAGTTAGTTCATTTCCCTCCCCATTCTTCAGTCCCATAAAATCATGTCCTGGGCCCCAGAATCACTTTGCTTCTTTCCATCCTGACTCTCTTCTGCTCACTGACTCCTGAAGGCCTGAACAAGGCTCCATTGCCAGAGCATTTTGCTCTCCACCTACTGCAAAAGGTAGGAAATAACCTGATAGGGTAATCCTCCGCTTCAGTGCAACTAGGAATGCCTTCCCAGGCAGTAATCCTCCTCTTCACTGCTTGCTAATAGAAGAGTGGTACAGGAGGCCTAATGACCTTAAAAATAAACCTCTACTGATAAAATTCCATTCACCCATTCAGACAAACGGAAAAATACTACGAGAAAACATGAAAGTATTTCTGCTGCCCTTTGGACCACATTATTATTTGGTTGACTGTCCCACCTGGGAAGTCATAACAGGCTTACAGAGAAACCAAAGAAATGTGAACACACCCTAGGTTCCCAGAAATCTTTGCTAAATCACAATTTAGTAAGCCCGACCTCAGCCGAGGCCACTTGAGCTGTCTAGAATGCCATTTTGAAATCACTAGCAACACACACTGGCCATGCATTGAAGGTAGAAAGTGGAGAGCTTTCAAAATAATAGATTTCCCTGCTCTGAAATGCAGGCTTCACAGCAGCCACTTTTTAATTCATCATGGTCTTGTAGCAAGATTACTGATTATAAAGTCTTGAAATGAATAGCCAGAGATGGAGAAAGTGTTGGAATCGGTATTTCTTTAATGATTTAGGGATTATTGGCCATTCATTTTCAACTATTTGTAATTGAAGTCTTGAAATAATGGAATTTATCAGAGGCATGCCTCATTCAACCTTGGATAATGTGAACATACTGAAATGGCACATGTGGACTCATAAATCGTGTGCATGCACAAAGGGGTAATGTATCACTCCACCCCTCATTCAGTCAGGGCTGGGGGAGGAAAGGCATGGAAGGATGAGTTATAGCTTACTAGACACGATCCCATAACTTCACGTCTTACATCTCCAAGAGGCTTTTCTTTATGTACCTTTACATTATTTATACTTGCTGGTCATTCATGATAAAAGATTCTTTTTATCATGAGGTTTTTTATCAAGTTTTTTTATTATTTATTTATCAAAACACTCACAAATGTTTTTGACAAAGTCACTTTCTGACGAACGGATCATTGCCCTGTGCTTAGAGCAATGGGCCCTGTTGTCTACACAAACTGTGCTGAATTAGACATATTATTTCTAATACCAGTGAGAAATGATAAACATATTAAAATCAAATTGTTTCTTTGTGGAGTAGTTTTAAGTTTAAAGTGAAAAGAGTGTAACTTTTTTTTTCTTATTAAAGCTGTAACAAGAAACTCAGTTATTATTTTTAAGCGCTAACAGAGGGCAGACATTGCGTTCTAGAGACAAACTTCTGCTTTAAAGCATCAGTTCTCCAGAACCAACTCCTTTTGCTGTTACAGTTATTTTCTTACTCCAAGTCTTTTGTATGCTGACTGAAATCTCAATCTGTGGGGATTGGTACCACACATATGGGAGCCTGGAAATCTAGAATTTTCTGTGTTAAGGAATGTTTATAAAATATCATACATGCTATATGAATATCAGTTAAACACTCATATTATTTCTTGTATATGGTTTGCATTTGGGGTTTATTTCATGTGTTTAGATTTTCCATTTTATTTTCAAGATCTTCTAGATCCTTGCCACTCAAGGTTTTCCTTAGACCAGCAGTATCAGTGTATCTTGGAAGCTTCCTTAGGACTGCAGATTCTCAGGTTCTGCCCCGCCCCCCCCACAAACTACCCTGTCACCCCCAACTACAGATAAGAAACTACATCTTTTACAAGATCCCTAGGTGATAAGTATATACACTAAAGTTTAAGAAGCCCTACTCTGCCTGGTTGTTAGATGGGAGATGACATTTTGAAGGAGACATGATTCATTAATGAATCTGAGCAGGTTACTTAAGAGGCAAAATTATAAGAATTAACTGACTTTTGAGCACTTAATGTGTTCTAGGCATCATACTAACTTGACGTGTTTTACATGCATTATCTCATGTGGGCAAAAGGGAAGAGAAGACTTTTTCTGAGGATGGAAAAGTGACTTAGTAAATGTAGATATTCAGGAATATTCCAGGTAGTTATTGTAGCCCAGAGAAAAGAGCTAAATCTAGAGTGGAAGTATTCAGGATGGGAACAGGTATAGTTTACATACTTGAGGAGTATAGACTGGAGCAGAGATGATGGAGACAGGAGTGTTTTATGAATGACCAAAACAAAAAAGTTACAGTAATGGATTCAGCCAGCCAGTGAAAAGCTATTTGGAAGTGACATAGCCAATATTCTCGAAACCACATAATGATTTTCACTCATCTTCTCACTTTAGAACAAATGTTAAAAGACTATGTTGCATATTTACTTTATATTTTAATACACATATAAATAATATAAGTGTATATTACTCTATACAGATTCAATTCTTTGCAATGGACAATTCTTACAACCTTAATATTGGCATAGAAGTGTTTTACTTTCAGTGTATAATCATGAGTACTTAATTTTTTTCTTTAAGAAACAGGCTTAAGAATAACAGGTAGGAAATATAAATGGAGGAGAATATATTTAGGGATGAGAGAAACTAGTTTCTAATCTTGATTCTGACCCAATACTTACCGTAATAACTGATAAACCAAACTATAATCAACTAGTCTGTTAACAGGACTGATGTTACTGTTATGTTTCATAGAATTCTTTTAATGGCATGCAAAACTTTGTCTTGAGTGAAGAACGTTCTGAAAATTGGGAAATTTGAAATGCTTCTATTTGCTTTAATTTTTTAAGGGCTCAGATCATTCTTATTCTAGTATGAACAATTTCTATAATTATATGAGACAATAAACAATTCCCATTAATGTCATTAGAAGCCACTGCTATAATTCCATTTTTCTAGAAGTAAATATAAAATGGCAGGTTACCTGAATAGTAATATTATAGATAACAATTTGTATTAGTTATCTGTTGCTACATGACAAATTATCCAATAACTTAGCATCTTAAAGGAACAAACGTTTATTATCCCACAGTGGGTCAGGAATCCAGCTAGGTGCCTGTGGCTCAAGGATTTTCATGAAGTTGCCATTAAGCTGTTGGCTGGGTCTGCTATCTTATCTAAAGGCTCTACCTATGAGCTTTCATTCACAAGGTTATTATTGGCTAGCTTCAGTTCCTTATCACATGGGTCTTTCCACAGGCTGCCTTATAACAAGGTAGCTAGCTTCCCATAGAGCAAGGAATCCAAATGAGCTCAAGAGAGAGAAACCAGACTCCAGATGGAAACCATGGCCTTTTTTATAGCCTAATGTTGGAAGTGACATTCCATTACTTCTGCTGTATTCTATTTATTAAAACCTAGCCAGTAAGCCCAGCCCATACCAAAGGAAGAGGATTACACACAAATGTGAATACCAGAAGGTGGTGATCACTGCAGGCTGACCACAATTGTTGTGTTGTTGTTGGTGGTGGTGGTGGTGTTACATAGGGTCCATGCTGGGCATAGAACCCAATGTGGGGCTCTAACTCACAACTCTGAGTTCAAGACCTGAGCTGAGATCAAAGGTTGGATGCCTAACGGACTGAGCCACCCCGGCACCCCACAATTGGCGGGGGGGGGGGTGTTGTGTCTTGCTCCCATATTTTCTGATATTTAAATAAAAATGTTACAGGCAATAAAATTAAAGAGAAAATATTCTTTTATCAGATATGTTGATGAGAAAAGTCACTGTTCTTTGGAGTTTTCTTAGTAAGACACTGAATCAACTGAAGACAGGATTTATTGATGAAACTTCCTGGCCACATAGTAGATCATGTCATGAATCCAAGTCTGAGATCATTAACCTAACAGGGGTTTGTATAGCTTTCAAATTTTTGCACCAAAAAATTGAAATAGCAAAGCCCCCTGGCAGTGATAGGAACACATCAGTCTTTCTCATTGCCTAACAGTCTCCTTCTTGCTCTGTTCTCAATAGTATGCTTGAGAGTTCAAACCGGCTTGATGAAGAACACAGGCTGATCGCCAGGTACGCGGCCAGACTGGCGGCAGAGTCCACTTCCTCGGTAAGTCGTTTGAGTGCGAGGCTGTCATTCACGTTCACTGTTACCCTGACGGTCGGTGCTGACGGCAGGGCTGAGGAGGTGTTACTGGATGGCCTGCAGGATGCACACACAAGCCTTCCACTGCTTCCATTTGTCCCTCTCCAGCTATGGTTCTGGTACAGCAGAAATCGTAGCTTCAGATACGCAGTTACAACAGTGCGGCGCCAGCCCAGCCCCTGATTTCTCTGGATAATTCCTGATCACT
The DNA here is from genome assembly GCF_054177405.1 of Leptonychotes weddellii. Lineage (NCBI taxonomy): Eukaryota > Metazoa > Chordata > Mammalia > Carnivora > Phocidae > Leptonychotes > Leptonychotes weddellii. The sequence continues at coordinate 34,473,019 of NC_138381.1, read as the reverse complement.
TAATAAAAAGAGCAAAGCGATGACTCAGATCCACAACTGGCTCAGATAAGTTTCTACTTTTATCACTATGTAATAGATAAGAGAAACAAAAAATTACGTCATGAAATCAGAGGGAAAACCTGGATCACAAGTCAAAGCTGCCGTCTGCCAGACTTAACTACAGGAAGCCATTTAGGACATAAAACCTAGGACCTCAAATCTCTTCGTTAGCAACACAGATCATTTCTTTGTTCAAAGAAATGCTAATTAAAAAATCATAGGAAAACTTTATGAAAGCCAGACATTTTACCAAGCTTAACCTTTCCTACAGTCATGTATCTGGACATTAAAAAGCAGGATGAGGTTTTCCATGTCTTTGTGGGCTTAGTTAATTAATCAGTGCCAATTTTAAAAGCTTGGCATTCTTTAGTGGAAAGATTGTGATTTTTTTTAATTTGTTTAAAAACCAATTGAGGAATTTCTACAATGTACTGTAGAGCAAGGAAAGCAAGGGGCAGGGAACTATACATAATCTGATCCTGCTTTTATAAAACAATGACAAATTAAACCTTCATTAAATAAATACACCCTTAAATATATACATATATTGCATGTATATACATATGTAAACATAATACGTATGTAAAAGTTGACTCTCATTTGGAAATCTGAAAATCAGTGCATCCTTGTTATAAAAAATTCTCTTACAATTATAAGAAACATTCATATTGTGTAAAAGAACTCATTTAATAAAATAGTACTTTGATTTTACAACAAAAAATACACATATAAATATACATATGTATATATGTATATACATATATAATCATATACCTTACTTTTATGTATATGTGTATTTAGTCAGGTTAATTCGTATATATATCTATATATATAATTTGTTAAGATTAATTGGTGTGTATGTGTGCATATATATATGTATATATATATATACACACACACATATGTATGTATATGTATGACGAAAGCTATGACTGCATATACACCAGTTGCTAAAGCCAGCTGCATGACCAGGAATGATGGTATGGCATGAATGTGGAGGAAGGATGTATATATCCATCAATGTAAAATTACCTATATGAATAAAGAAATGCTATAAGTATGTTGATCAAAAGAAAAGAAAATCCTAGTAACTATGAGTTTAAAACCATGAAATTTTTAATTGTACATTACAGTGACTGAACAGTAATTCTAGAGAGGTGTCTCAACAGGGAAGTATTTTTTACACCCACCTATATTGAGAGAACCACAGCAATGGGGACAGCACAGCAAGAACGAAATAGATCCCCAAAACTTCAAGTCAGAAAGCTCCAAAACAGGGGCTCCTGGGTAGCTCAGTCAGTTGGGCATCAGACTCTTGATTTTGGCTCCGATCATGATCTCAGGGTCGTGAGATTGAGCCCTGCATCAGGCTCCATGCTCAGCAGGGAGTCTGCCTGAAGATTCTCTCTCCCTCTCCCTCTGCCCCTCCCTGTACTCTCTCTTTCTCAAATAAATAAATAACTCTTTAGAAAGGGGGGGGGACGCCTGGGTAGCACAGTTGGTTAAGCATCCAACTCTTGATTTCCACTCAGGTCATGATCTCAGGGTCATGAGATCGACCCCCACATTGGGCTCTGTGCTCAGCACAGAGTCAGGCTTGGAATTCTCTCTCTCCCTCTCCCTCTGCCCCTCCCCACCCCTCTCTCTCTCTTTCTCACTCTCTCTCAAATAAATAAAACTCTTTTTAAAAAAAATAAAAGTAAAACATAATTAAAAAAAGAAAGCGGGCGCCTGGGTGGCTCAGTTGGTTAAGCGACTGCCTTCGGCTCAGGTCATGATCCTGGAGTCCGGGGATCGAGTCCCGCATCGGGCTCCCAGCTCAGCGGCGAGCTTGCTTCTCCCTCTGACCTTCTCCCCTCTCATGCTGTTTCTCCCTCTCTCTCTCTCTCTCTCTCAAATAAATAAATAAAATCTTTAAAAAAAAAAAAAAAAGAAAGCTACAAAACTATTTTTTCTGTGTTTTGTGTATTTATTTGCCTGCCAAAGAATTCCATTCTGCTTTTCTTTGCAGAGGTGTCCTCCAGATTCATAGAGAAGTTGGTCCTTAGGAGATGAATGGCAATCTCATGTATTTGCTTTTCTTGCTTTGATAGAAATAATTTTTTCTTTCATGTCTGCCTATCTCACGATCCCGGTCTTCTCGAGCACAGGCAGTTTCCCTTCCCAATGTTAAATAGTCAACCACATGTTGGTCTTACAGCAGCCGACTCAGCAGCGGAGTGCTCCTGACATCTCCTTCACCATTGATGCAAACAAGCAGCAGAGGCAGCTGATCGCAGAGCTAGAAAACAAGAACAGGTAAGGCTTTTTAGACACGCTGGCTGTTTTGATCAGTGTGTGCTCACTGAAAGCTTGTAGTTAATGCTTTAAAATATCCAGGTATTTCAGCCGTGTGCCTCTTTAAAGGATGACATCTTTCGTCGGTGATGTGGGCTTCTGAGAAGCGGGTCTTTAGATTTTAGATTTTCGAAAGCTTCATGAGACAATATATATATATATACAGTTCTGAGATCTCAGTGCAATCAATGCTTTCTCTCTAGACAGCCTCATTTCCCTTGTACGGACATGCTTGCTTTCGTTAAGGAGTTGGCTCATGCAGAGACAAATGGAAGGCTCTTCAGGGAGGGTCCTTATAACGACCCCGGCCGAAAGAGGAATTTGGACTGACACCACGGGCCCCCAGTTGCTCAAGCCAAACACCTAGAGGCCCAGTCCATTGGCAGGCTTTTCTTTATTCAACGCAGACTGATTTGCAGCTGACCATCACAACATATCCCAAACCGCCCACTCCATTTCCACCATTACCACCATCCCAACCCGGCACTGTATAAAACACAAGTCATATCAGGTTATTTTCTGTTCAAAACCTTCTGATGGGTTTCTGTCACACTTTGACTAAAACCCACCCCTCTTACCATGGTCTGCAAGGTCTGACCGGGACTGATTCCTGCCTACCTTTCCAGCCTCAGCAAACCCTGCTCGTTACCCTCCTCCTTACTTCTTTCTTTATAGCCTCTGCACTCATTGCTCTGTCATCGTAGAGAGCTCTTCCTTACGGTCTCTGCATGGATGGGCCCTTCTCATTATTCAGGTCTCTGCCCACGAGGCCTAGCTAATCTTGCCATGACCTCCTACACCAGGAACCGCTCTCTATCACAGCTCCGTGTGTGTGTGCGTGTGTGTGTGTGTGTGTGTGTGTGTGTGTGTGTGAGAGAGAGAGAGAGAGAGAGACATCACTATCGGAAACAATAGCATCTGTGTTTGCTTCCTTGAGTATTGTCTGTCTTCCTTGACTGAAGTGGAAGTTCTTTGAGAACAGAGGCCATGCCACATGGCCCCTGGGTTCCAGAACCATGGTTAGAATGTTGTAGAAGCTCAGTAAATAGATAATGAGTGAGAAAATAATAAATAGTGGAATTAGATCTCAAACTCAATACTGAGTAAGTCCAACATGGGAGCAACTTGTATGTTCTATATTTCTTAGAAGAGCACCAAAACATCTTACCCCTGAATCCCATTCTTAGACACTGATGTAACTTCTGAGATCAAATTGAATAGAGGACAAGGTTGGGATCATTGTTTCATGCCTATAGAGTTTGACCTGAGAATTTGGAGATAAATGGTCAAAGTATTTTTTTTTAAGTTCTATGGAGAGGGGCACCTGGGTGGCTCAGTTGGTTAAGCATCTGCCTTCAGCTCAGGTCATGATCCCAGGGTCCTGGCATCAAGTCCCTCAGCAGGGAGGCTGCTTCTCCCTCTCCTGCTCCCCCTGCTTCTACTCTCTCTCTCTCTGTCAAATAAATAAATAAAATCTTAAAAAAAATAAAGTTCTGTGGACAAAAATTTAAAGGAAGATACAAACTTGGTTGGCACATTTCCATGTTCTTAGAAGGAAAGATAGACTAAAGTGAAAACTCCCAAGCCCACAAATATCTTATCTTGGTTGTAGTGTTCACCTGCTCTCCCACCTCTCCAGAGTACTATTTTCCCTTCCAATCCTCTGCTTCCACTGAGCATGAGGAGAAATCAGAACTTCCCTTAAGGAAATACCCCAGGCAATAATATCTGCCTCCATGTGGGATTCTAGAATCAGCAAGAAGCACCATGAATGTCCTCATGGCCCGGGCTGTCCCGTGCTACCACTCTTACTGCTTGTTTCCAAGATGTTTCTGGATAACAATATCAGAGAGAGAAGTTCATCCGGTCCCTTAGTCCTTTCATGGCCCATAGAGTTCCCCACCCCATGCCTGAAGAGCATCTAGTCCATCCTGAACACATTTCTCTAAACCAGTGGCCTCATGCCCTCCAAAGAGCCCAGAACCACGTCCCAGAAACTTATCCAGGTCCCACTGCTGCACCATGGGAATTCACCCCAGGGATCCCATGGTCTCCCAGGTGACAATTAACCCACCAATCAGATCTCTGAGCTTCAGGAGAGGATAGAGTTCCTCACTTCACTTTATCACTACCCTAGGTAGTGGACATTTCAGCAGTAATCTTAGAAGATAATGCTTCCTCATAGCACGTTTGGAGGAGCCAGTTGGGATTGGTATTAGGAGTAGCAGGACTATATTGTGATGCGGAAGTCACAGCCTGCATAGGATAGACCTGTCAGAGCAAGTACCAAAGACGGAGGGAGTCGGATATATACAAGCTTTGGAGCCAAGCAGCCTGAGTTTAAATCACCTCTGCCACCTATTTGTTATTGAACTTGGGTGAGTCATTTAACTGGCCTGTGCTTTGATTTCCTTATTCATGAAACAGATAATAGCAATACCCACATATAAAATAATTTGTATGAGGATTAAATAAAATAAGATGAAAGAAGAGAGCATTTTTCCTGGGTAGAGACTAAGTACTCAATGTTCTTTACATATCTTACCATTATTTTCCTTATCAGAGCTGCTTCTCTCTTTTTCTTCCTTAGGCTAAATGCTGCGTCATGGTTCTGTCCTTGGAACCAACAAGGAGAACTAGTGGGAGTCGTAGAATATCAGGATGGTAGCCCTGGAGGAGATCTTTGAAATCCCAGCTTACTGATTTTCAGGCTGAGCTCTGTGGGACCCAGGGGCTCTGTCAAGGTGCCTGAAGAGCGGGGAGGAAGGGCTTGCAGCTCAGGGCCCACCCTTTCTTTCACCAGAGCAGCTCACTTTACCATTTGATGTATTGAATTCCCATAGAAAATCTCTCTTAAAGAAAGGTTTCCACCATGGAACACCAAGGGGGACAGAAAAAGGTGGGAAACCACGAATTTTAGTTCAATCTTCTCACTGTACCTGCGAGAGGTGTAGTGACTGATAATTAGCTTCTTAACTCTGGTGTGTTTATGAAGCAGGCAGTTGTAAATCAGCCTTTCAGATGGAAAGCCATCCCCCTTGCTCACCAAGTTCACCTTCCATTCCTTGGTGCTTTGTTCTTATTGTCTGTCTCTTGTGCATTTTGCTGGATGGGAGACTGACCCCTCCCCCAAGAATACGTGACTTGTAACCTTGCTTAATGGCTTCTAACTCACTTAGGGATAATTTGCCTTGCACAGGTCACCTATCCTTTATGGCCGGCCTAATGTTCACCTCAGTGCGGGACAGCCGGGACTCCAACATTAATAATAGACTGACACATCTCACCCCGGACAGAGGTCACGCCAATAGCACTCTTCTGTCACACACTCAATTACAGTGAATCCTTTTAAAAGCACTTTCCTTCAAAGGCTACCCTCATCGAGATCCATTGTTAAGGCCGAAAATGTTAAGAAAAAGAATTTTGCCTAACGGGGGCCTTCTCAGATAAATCCAGCGAGAGGAATCTCATTCCTGCTGAGAGAATGGGGTTATTTAGTTTTGTGAAATGAACACCATTTATCCTTATTTTCCCTCCAAGCACCTCTAACTTGGTAGCTGCAAGTGCTTTTCATGGTGTCACACTGTGATCATCAATAATCGGAAGATACATTTTTTGCTCAGCAGCAGTGCACTTTTCAAAGTTGAACACATTACCACAGCATTATATTAGTAGAGAGATCATTAGGTCCTGGTGAGCACTCTCAGCTTGAAGGCTCCAGCAACACGCGCAGAGTCTGGACGTGCTTGCGCGGAGACCAGCCTTCCCTTCCCGATCAGTGCCCAGCTCCCCGCAGCCAGTAGCTCCTGAACACCGTTGGTGCGCATGCTCCTGCTTCTGAAGACGGGATGACCCCGCCCAGATGTGAGTATCCGGGATCCCCTGGAAGGTGACTGACCCTAGTTTCTTACCTTCTTCCTCTCTCCCAAGAGAAATCTTACAGGAGATCCAGAGGCTGCGGCTAGAGCATGAACAAGCCTCTCAGCCCACCCCAGAGAAGGCGCAGCAAAACCCCACTCTGCTGGCCGAGCTCCGGCTCCTCAGGTAAGAGGGGGAGCCCCAGGCCTCTTGGGGCGTGCAAGTGACGGGGATCTTCAAAAAGTCCAACAGCGTCTAGCCAGAAAACAGTCCTCAGCCACCCGAGTTGCTGACATACATATGTGTGCTTTTTCTTTTTTAATAGCACGTCCCTAATTGCTGGTATTTGGGGGGTTTCAAGGAGATGCTGTTTATATTTTATTCTTTCATTTGACACAGAGAAGGGGAAACAGTGCTTTTTAGAAACAAAATCTCTCACTGGAAAAAAAAGGGGGGGTGAACTCAACTCTTTCTTGTTATTTGCACGGCCAACAACGTGTTTATGATACAAGTGACCAACAAAACAAACACATGAACAGCTAAATAAACATCACAGGTTTGTACACTTAAAAATTTACCTATAAGCCATAAAAAGGAGTCTGATTTTCTCTGAATCTTGGTCTGTAATAGCTTTACATGCTTAAAAAACAGACTTCAGACCTTCTTGCTCTGCAAATGAATTAAAACACCTGGTGTTGTCTAGTCTGGCACCAGAAAACACTGAGATGGAAAGGACCCTAGAAGGTCATCTGGTTCCACCCCCTGAATTTCAGTGCACTTCTCAGCATCAGAAAGGTGGAGAGCAGCCGAGGACCTCAGCGCCTCGCACTGTGCCCAGGTGCAAAAGGGTGGGTGCTGAGGGCTGCCCGCCAGGCCGGCTTAGCACCGTGCCTTGACTAGGGCACATACTCAAACCTGTTTGTATAGCAAACAACACAAGCATAAATTCAAAGCCATTGCCTCATAGAAATGTCATATTTCACGAGGCACCTGGAGTTAGCAAGTATGACATTCTTTCCATCTTCTGGTTTGGGTGTATGCAAAATTCTGAGGCATACTTTTTATAGGAAGTACAGATGCCTCTTCTCAGAAACCCTTGTCAGAATTAGAGTGCCGTTTACTTCTTCCATACAAAACAACTACATTAAGCAGGTTGTGTATGGCTGTGTGTGGATTTTACCACGGATGTTTCTGGGGGTTCCATCCCAGCCCTGCTCTTCAGACATGTTAACATCTGGGCACCCGCAGGCTACAGGCTCTGTCTGCTCCCAGCGAGGCTCCACGCTCGCTCTTCCCAGGCTCGTGCACCTGGCTAGATGGCAGGCCCACCCAAGGCTTGAGTTACAGAAGGGAGATCTATGGAAGCTGCAACCTGGGGGAGCTGCTTGATGTGAAGAGATCATGTCATACTTTGAAATAACAAAATAATTTAATGGAAGAATCAGAAATTCTTCCTTTTCAAATGGTAGAATCTCTGGTCCTACCTTCAGGGAGATGTGTTAGGAATCCTTGCACATCCTACTACACCATCTCCCAGAAGGGATGAACATGGGAAGAAGGAAAAGTGATATTTCATATCATCATCCTCAAAGGCATATAAAAGTAAATGCCTGCTTGAAAGAATCTTTGCCTAATAGGATTATGTAGGCCCTCCGGGCTCACAAGTTGCAAGTCTAACGTAGAAAGAAATATAACTGAATAAACCAACTTAGAAATAGAGTAATCATTCATCTACACATCAAGGTACCTTGTTTCTGTCTGGAATGTTCATTATACCTCTTCCGTTGATTGCCCCATTCTCTTTTGGAGGCATGATGACTAGGAATTTTTCATAAATGTTTTCATCAGATCCCCTCCTTAGCATTTGCTTTCAAAAGTCTTTGGTTCCATTTGGATGATGCAGTCTGAGAAGGCACCTTGATGTGCCTGGGTCACTGATGATAGTTTTCCAACTGATATTTCTTCCCTCCTTGACATTACTATCTTGAAATAGACTGATAATTCTAACCACCCTCCTGGCCCTGCCTTGTGGGCCTTCCCATAGACCCAGCCAAGCCCAAACCTATGCTAAGAAGTCTGGCTCTGTGAGAAACTTCAGTATTTTGGGGGCTCACTGTCAGCCGATGGCCCATACCTGAGGCCAGAGGCCTGAGACCTAAGACACCTAAATCCCAACAGATTTGTTTGCCTGCCTCCATATTCTACATGTTTCTTCTATCTGGATATTTCTCGAGATGCTGATAAGCCACTTAGTCCATACTAAGCACTTTCACAATTTGGGGATTTCAGAGAAACCCTGACATCCCAGGTTAAGAGAGCTCCTTTGGGTGTTCTAACTTTTATTCTTTAGACATTTTGGACTCCAAAACAATGGCCTCTTGCAGTTACTTTGGCCTTAGTTCACACTGAGGGGTGGCCATGTGAAGCTGCCATGGGAACTCTTTGATAGAGATCTTCTCCCTCCATTGCAGCCTGCCTGGGTCTCTTACTGAGAAACCAAAAGGAGAAATTTCTTTCAGCTGGGGAACAGGTGAGGGGACAAAGGAACAGAGCTCTGCTTTTCATGAACACATAGTTTATTTTTATCTTAAGAGCACTATGACCTTTCTAAATAATCACATGTCCATTTGCACATTAGCCACAAGAAAGCTGCAAGCCAGGTTTGCAACCCAGATCTGGCAACTAAATGGGATCAAATGATGGACATTTCTGTGTGCTAATCTGACACTTCCGTGTGCTAATCTGACACTTCCTATGCACTAAGCTCTATATACACTGTCCCAGGTAATTGCTGTAACAAAGCCAGGAGATGGACACTATTATTATACTCTTTGTATAGATATGGAAACTGAGATTCACAGAAGCTAAATAATTTGCCCAAGATCCCGCACAGTGAGTAACACAGGTGGATTCCATCTCCTCTTCTTGGGTCTTAATTATCTCCTGCTGGTCTGTTATTACTCAATTGATTCCTGGACTCTGGTCCATCTACACTGCTTTCAGATTTATCTTTCCTCAATTTATTATTCATTTAGTTCATTCAGCAAATATTTCTAAAATGTAGTATGCCCAGAATTGAGTTGAGAAAGATACTGTCCTGGTCTTGCAGAATGTGTGGTCCAGTAGGAAAATGACATAAATCAAATAACTGCACAAATAAGAAGATAATTATAAACTGAGATAAGTGCTATAAGGAATCTTACTTTTAAATAGAGACATAATTACCAAACCTGCCCTTCACTGCAGTCAGAAAAGAGTACCATGAAGAAGGCTTGTTTAAGTTGAAGTATGAAAGATGAATACATAGGAAATGGGGATTAAGGGTAGCAGAGGGGCTAGAACAGCTGATGAAGGGTCCCCTGGAAGAGAGAGACCAATGTGCAATGACCAAATGGCAGGAGCGAATCTGGCACTTTTTTAGGAACTGAAAGATCAGTAGGCCTAGAATGCAGTGAATGAAGGGGTGTACGGTAAGAGATGGAGCTGAAGATGTAGGTAGGGGTAGACCATGATGCTGTGTGGCCTCACAGACCATCTTGAGGATATTGCTGTTAATCCTAGGACAGGGAGCCATGAAGGATGATAGTTACATATCGAGCCAATATAGTGAGTTAGATTGTAAAGTCAGACTCACATGAATCAGAGATCTTACTCCAGTATTGAGTTTTACTAATAACTTAAAGAATACAGGCAATCAAGAGGCACAGATGAAGCAGAGAAAGGTCTGGAATATTCCATATGGTCCCTGAGGTCTTTCCCTTCTACAGTTGGGTAGAGTTTTTGAGGGAAATTTTGCAAGTTTATCTAGCTTGCCTTCCTTAAACTTCCACCACCATTTGGAACTGGGCATCTTCTTTGGTATCACCATATACAGCAATTTGTTTGAATTTTTATTGTATGCTCGCCATCATTGTTTTGAACTTATTTATTTCTCCTCTCTCCTCCTCTTTCACCCAAGGATAAAAACCATATCCTACTCATTATTTTATTTACAGTGTCTTAAAACAAAAGTGCTGAATGGATGTTTGTGGGATGAATGGATAAGCTGCAAAACTTGAAGGGATAGCTATAGAAGTGTGTTTGCAAAGACAATACTATCTTGTAAGATGAAGAAAATATTAAAACTGTGAAGCAGGCACCTGGGTGGCTCAGTCGTTAACCGTCTGCCTTCGGCTCAGGTCATGATCCCAGGGTCCTGGGATCGAGTCCCACATCAGGCTCCCTGCTCGGCGGGAAGCCTGCTTCTCCCTCTTCCACTCCCCCTGCTTGTGTTCCTGCTCTCGCTATCTCTCTCTCTCTCTCTGTCAAATAAATAAATTAAAAAAAAAAAACTGTGAAGCAACTAACTTCACACTACAAATCTCACAGGGGAAAAAAAGTATAATTTCCATGTCTATACCTTGCCCAAAAAATAAGCATTTTATTTTATACCCCCAACATTACATTATTTTCAATGTATATAAAATTATTCTTGAAGAAAACTTGCTAATATAAGGTGACTTTTTTTGTTCTATTAATTAAAAATGAAAGTGTAATCGCTGCTGCATGTCTGTGGTTTCCAGAGTTGAATTTAATAGACAAGTTTAATTTTTTAATTATTTTTGGGAAACAACATAAAGTTGAGTACTTTTTGTTTTACCACAAAGTGATATATTTTTAAAACTACCATTGTCTCTTTTCACCGTGGTTTCATGAATGACAGTATATTTTTTAACTTTTTACTTTGAAACAATGTTAAGCCTACAAAAGAGTTGTAAGAATATCACAATGAATGGGGTACCTGCATGGCTCAGTTGTTTAAGCAACTGTCTTCGGCTCAGGTCATGATCCTGGAGTCCCGGGATCGAGTCCCACATCGGGCTCCCTGCTCAGTGGGGAGTCTGCTTCTCCCTCTGACCCTCCCCCTCTCATGCTCTCTCTCTCTATCACTATCTCGCTCAATAAATAAAATGTTTAAAAAAAAAAAAAGAATATCACAATGAATGTCCTTCTATACTTCACCTAGAGATTGCAAACATTTTACCACATCCTTCTTTATCTCCCTCTATATGTTAATATATAACAATTACATACACATTTTTGATGAGTCATTTGAGAGTAAGATGCAGACATCATAACCCTTTACCCCTAAGTACTCCTGTGTATGTTTCCTAGGTAAAAATGTATTCTCTTATATAACCATGGCACCATCATCATATTCAGGCAAGTTAATATTGATGTTTATTATTATCTAATAGACAATCTATATTAAAATTTTGCCTGTTGTCCCAACTTTGTCCTAAGAGAAAGCAGGGTTGGTTTTTCTTTTTTTAAGATTTTATTTATTTAGTTGAGAGAGAGCACGAGTGGGAGGGGCAGAAGAGGAGGGAGAGAGAGAATCTCAAGCAGACTCCCCCCTGAGCACAGAGCGCAATGCGGGGCTCGATCCCAGGACACTGAAACCAAGAGTCAGACCCTTAGCCAACTGCGCCATCCAGATACCCCAAGTGAAAGTAGGTTTTAACACACATGCAAAATTAGAAATAATCCAGCAGAATCTCAGAATAAAAGGCATTCCTTTAGAGATGTAATACATTAAGCTCTATGAAAATAAAATCACTACTTAGTCCTTGTTTTCTTGTTCCTACTTGGAACCATAGAAGCTACACCACAAATTTGTTAATCAGACCCACATTCGGTAGCCGCTTAGAGAGGAGATTAAATAAACACTTATAGAGAAGATTAAATAAAGACATTATTAAGTGAATTTTTAAAAAAAATTGAATTCAATCAAATGCATGAAAGAGTAGATGTCAGGGGCACCTGGGTGGCTCAGTCGGTTAAGTGTCTGCCTTCTGCTCAGGTCATGGTCTCAGGGTCCTGGGATAGAGCCCCACATCAGGCTCTCTGCTCAGCGGGGAGTCTGCTTCTCCTTCTCCCTCTGTGCTCTCTCTCTCTCTTGCTCTCCCTCAGATAAGTAAATAAATAAAATCTTTAAAAAAAGAAAGATTTGTTTTGAAAGATTACTACTATAAGAAAAAAGTACAGGGGCACCTGGATGGCTCAGTTGGTTAAGCGTCTCCCTTCGGCTCAGGTCATGATCCTAGGGTCCTGGGATCAAGCCCCGCATCGGGCTCCCTGCTCACGAAGAGCCTGCTTCTCCCTCTTCCTCTGCCTGACGCTCTGCCTACTTGTGCTCTCTCTCTATCTCTCTGTCAAATAAATAAATAAAATCTTTAAAAAAAAAAAGTACAAATAAGTGTTTTTTAATGTTGATTAATTCTGAATTAATACCAGTTAACTTTCTCTCATAGTTTTTAGATGCCTTTCTTAGTATTTCTTATCTACAATATTGGAATTTTACTGCAACCCTCTTCACAAAGTGCTCCTCTGACCAAAAATCCAAAAATTACAGAGCAATATCTGGAAGAGAACTAGAAATACATCAGAAACATTCTCTATCCTTCTACCAAGCCCTATCGTGGGTATATTTGGAACATGATGTGCAGACAAGGTCAAAGATAAAACAGCTAGTGGATTTGTCATTGAAGAATATTTTTGAATGGAGCAAGGCTTTCAAAATTAGAATGTTGCAGCCCTGGAAGACAAAGGCTAAAATAAGATACCATTAAAGTCTATAAAATCATGGTGTTCCTTGTCCTTTGGGACTCAGAAAAGAGGACATTGTAAAGAAAATCAAAGGAAGGAATGCTCTGAGAGTAAGTCTTAAGTGGCAATAAAAGCCAAAAATACAAATATATCCAAAAAGAGTTGAGACATGTTTATAAATTTTAAATTCATAAATCATTAGAGAAAGCCTGTATCAAAGAAAATTAGAAATGTTTCATTAATATCCATAACCTGTCCTCCCACAAAGTATCTTTCAGTTGGATGAGTCATTGACCTGTGTGAGCATGACATTTTTACATTGTCAGTTTTTCATTTCAGAGTCTCTGCTCCACTTGATATTGCTATGCCATTGAGACTGGGCATATCCATTCGTACATTAGCCCATGGTTAAAGCATCCACACATTTTTAAAATATAAGTTCCACTATCTCAAACTCAGGCAAAAGCCTTTGGGACAAGGGAAAAACTTGTATGTATTATTCACTAATGATCATGAAATAACAGATTTGAAATTGACTTGAAAAATATACATAGACGTCAGAAATGTGAACCATTAATATTCTTCCCCATACTGTTTCATTTGTTTTCTCTCTTTCAAAGGTATATTTAGTACCTCTTAGTGTCGATATAAACGATAGAGTAGAGATTGTCCTTTGTGGTTTCCATTCTTGCTGACAGTTTAGTAGAAGTTCTGCAAAACAAACAAAATTAAGCAAACAAATCTTAGAGGTTATTTTCAGTTAGAGCAATTGTGTAGGACTCCTTTATTCTGACTTTGCTTTATATAAAGTCAAACCCAAAGCAGAAAACTTAAATTGACCATAAAAATTCTGTAGTATGAATATTTCACCTCTGAAAGGCACCGCATTGCATATGAAGAATGGAAGAAATGAAAAATAAACTCTTAAAATCCAATTTCCAAATACTAAGGTATTGGTATTTCCTTTGAGATTTACAAAAGGGTCCTTGGGTTTGGAGGATCTATGGGATTGACCCTTTTCAGTGACAGTTGGGCTTTTGTTTGTTGTCTCAGGGAGCTCAGTGGCAGAGCACAGGGCCCAGAACATAGTAAGCATTCAGGAAAGAGCTCATTAAATGGTTAATTCAAGGTAGAAGTGGGGGAGGGGAGGGAATATCCAATAGGATTCCAATTCTATTTTAGTACGACTTCTAACAAACAAAATGTACACCTCATGTTCATTCATTTGACAACATCTCCGTGCCTGGAAACCATGTCAGAGATCCAGAGATGCCCTTTTCCTGGTGGTCCACTCCTGCCACAAGACTGAGAAATGTGATCAGCTCAGTGGGTTGAAAGCTGTTCTGATGACAACTGCTTCTTTCTTAGACAGCGCAAGGATGAGCTGGAACAGAGAATGTCTGCTCTCCAGGAGAGCCGGAGAGAGCTAATGGTCCAGTTAGAAGGCCTCATGAAGCTACTAAAGGTAAGACATTCGAATAAATATTTCCTAGACCTCTGACTGTGGCATTTGTAAAAAATCTTTCACACATAATGTGCAATGGTTTTTCCAATGACTATATGTGATTAACCCCAGAATATGGCTTCAGTCTCAGATACAGGATCTTTTCTTAGATACAGCAAATGATAGCAGTCAATGACAAGGCTCATTCTTCTCCATTTCCTGGAACCAGACCACTGAGGGCCTTCAAAGGACAACTTCTTGGCTTATTTCCAGTTCCTATGTCCTTGAAAATAATAAAACTGGATTTATTTAGGAATACTTTACATCTAATAGCTTCAGTAATTCTGAATAAAGTGAACAGAAGCTAATGTCTAATTCAGAAAACAAAGATATAGCCATGAAATTTTGGGGGTGACTATAGTTTTATTAAGAGGAATAACTTCATTTCAGTGAAGTATTTCATCTCATCTCTGTGGCTTTAGCAGCAAGTCACATAACTTCAATGAGTCTCAAATGCAAACTGTAAATAGAAATTTGCTCTCTTCAGGTAGAGGGTTTAATAAGATGACCTAGGGAAGTGCTCAGCAGAGTGCTGTGATGTCATTCTCACTGGGAAGTAGCATTCTTCCTTTCATAAATCCCTATTCCCTTCTTTGGTATGTACTAAGTCACATTCCACATCACAAGGAGACTAATGATGGCCCCTTGGCCACAGTCGGCTCAGTAGAGGAGTCAGTTCTATGTGGTTATCCTGCCTGATGTAGACAAGCAGAAACCACTGTGGATTGGAACTGGGACTTGCCAAAGGCAGGAACTGAAACCTCTGATGGAGTGAGGAAGGCCAGGTCCCTGGGGCAGCTCACCTGTGAGACAGACGTCCATACTTCCAGTCCCTGGGTCTCCCACATCCCTGACACACCATCATTTATTGTTTGTCCCTTCTTTTTCTTTCTTTC
The DNA here is from genome assembly GCF_054177405.1 of Leptonychotes weddellii. Classification (NCBI taxonomy): domain Eukaryota; kingdom Metazoa; phylum Chordata; class Mammalia; order Carnivora; family Phocidae; genus Leptonychotes; species Leptonychotes weddellii. The sequence continues at coordinate 34,457,797 of NC_138381.1, read as the reverse complement.
CTTTTCTTTTTTCTTTCTCTCTCTCTTCCTTCTTCCTTTCTTCCTTTCTTTTATTTATTTAACAAATACTTGTTGAAACCTGTGTCCTGGCACGGATATAAGTGTGACACTTCTTTCTTTTGTTTTCTCTGCTCTTTTTTTTTTTCCTTAGTCAACTTTTCCTGCCATCAGTGTTGGGAATGCTTTATCTTCTCTAAACGAAATCTCCTTTTCAGACATGTAAGGCAAAGAACTCAGTTTTTGTGGTACTGTACGTATGAAGACAGGACTAGATAACTAATAACCTCTTACTGTTTCTGCCCTATTATCTCATTTGATGATCCAGAAAAGCTTTTTCTGCTTTCCTTTTCAAATATACCAAATGAAGAGGGCCAATCTTGTCTTTCCCTTCACTGAATGACAGGAAACCTTGAAAACAGCCCCCCACTTATATTCCCATAGCTTCTGTCACCATAGCAATGTGATAGGGGTCCATTTACCACCAGCCATCTTGGCATCCACCTAGCTAGCCTACCCGAGCACAGTCTATCAGATCAGGATGTACAAACACCAGGAGAGAGGGATAGACCACAGTGAAAGATGGATGGACATAGGGAGGAAAGAGATGGTCTGTCTCAAATACCTAAATAGACGTGGAACTAAAAGTCACCAAGGTAGGAGAGGCTCCCATCAGAGCCATGTTGATGTTTCCCCCACCTTGCGTTCCCTCACACTGTGTACATGCTCTTGCTGGAATCCTGGGTAATCTAACTATTATTGATTCAATCTTTCTGTAGGAAGAAGAACTGAAGCAGGGAGTAAGTTATGTTCCCTACTGCAGGTCTTAACTAACTGTGGAGGGGCCTGCCATCCTGCTGTTTTTCTCATTGCTTTTGCCTCTAATGTATGTTCATGCTTCAGTTTGGAAAGAGAAAAAAAAAATCATACTAATTTGCTTCCTTTTCAATGTAGTGCTTGAATGGACACATATAAAATTTAGCGTTTTTTATAACTATTACTACTGTCGGCATCAAAACAAGAGCTATTACATCTTTTAGAAGAGGGAAAAAAATTGTAATTCGCTGGGACCTTCCTAGATCTCCAGCAGTCTATGTTTCAAACCCGTCTCATGCTTTTCTGGGTTGTTGATCAGACTCTTCTCTTAGTAGAGAGACACCCACCACCGCCACTAAAGTTACACTAGGAGAAACCCTCAGCACTCAAGCTATTGACCATTTAGTTCAGTTTCCATTTTAATGGAAAGGTGTGGGACCTCTTTGTATAAAAGTCAGCTAATTGCATCTCTTTTCATTGCATAATTATTAAGCCCTGTCCTCCCCATCTCCAAAATGTATTCAATCTAAGAGAAACACTGTACTCAGCAAGTGTTCACTTCCCACTGTTTAGTTCTTGCAAGCAGAATTCCTACCATTGGTTCAAAATAATCTCAAAAGAACAGGTAACTTTCAGCCTTGCTCTTATCACCAAGAACCTTCCTGCTCTGGGAGTTCACAAGGCCCTTACGTATGTCTTCTCTGGAAACAGGAGCACTGTGACTCTCTAACCGTAGTCTAAACTGGAACCCTATGCCTGACCCTGTGGTCAGGTCCAGAGCCAGCAGAGGAAGTAGCATACTCAAAAAATAACAATAACAAAATAGAAGCAAAATAACAGCAGCTTTAATGTCAAATGCATGTACCAAGCTGTGTATGACAGTATATTCCACTTGCTAGTGTCATCAGGAAGTTTCATATTATTTCCTGGGATCGATTAGAACCACAGCCTGTCCGATTTCAACGTACCTTTTATTCTTCTGTATTCTCTTTCCTATTATTCACTGTGTGTGTTTGTGTGTAACAAAGAATGTTTGCAAAATGCTGGACACATTTTTACCTTTCATTCCCACAGTCTGTAAAAAAGGAAAGTGTGAAACTAATCTGTAATGTCAGACAATAAAGACAATGTATTACACTATTTTGTATTTTGTGAAAAAAATTACTTGACTAGAGTCAAATCTGAAGGAGAGCTAGTCCCCCTGGGCCAAGGACGGACTGTAAACTTGTTGCCTGTAAAGCCCCACACGGGGCATTGCTCTTGGACTTCCACCACACTTAGATCATGCTAGAGAAAAATGCCTTGCTGTGCTAGCAGCTTCTCTTTGCAACAGCCTCTTTTCTTTCCTGTCTCTGACTTAGCATGTGCACAGAAAAAGGGAAAAAAGGCTCAACTATAGCCTTCTTCCACTTAGTGGAGAGAGAGGGCAGTCATCCTCTAGTCAGTCAGCCTCGCTTGAGCCAGAGGACCCCTTTCCCGCCTCTTCCCAGGCCACCCGTTCTGGAAAGGCTCATTGGACCAGTGGGTTCACGAATCCATGGCTGCCCAGAGCCAAAGCACGGCTGCAGGCCTAGAGCAGTATACTGCCTCCTTGCCTTCCAGCTCTTCCCACGGAGCCCTCCACGGCTCCGCGTCTCGGAGGCAGCCCGCAGCTGGGTCCTGCTGCAGAGGCTCTAAAGGGCCCTCGTTGGCAACACCCAGATGGCCCCAATGCACTGTCTGGGTGGGGAGACCGTTGACTCGTCTTTACTCATTTGCTTTGCTTGTATACTCAAGCCTCTTCTCGAAAAGGACCCGAGGTAGCTTACAACAACAGACATCAACAATGGCTTCATAAAATAAATCCAGAAAAATCAGAAACGAAAGAAAAGAAAATGCCAGTATGCTCATCGTAAGGGACAAGGGTGTGCCTCTGAGCTGTTTGGCAAGGAGACAAAAAAAAAAAAAAGGAAAACATAATTGGTGGTTTTATCAGAACCAAAATGCCAGTTCTCAGGGGACCAAAATTTCTGTTGGCATGAAATATAAGAAGGAAGTCTTCCCTCGGAGCTTTAGAGGAGGAGTGCTAAGTAATAAAACGGATAAATGCAGCCGCAGATGTCAAGTGGCTGATTATTATACTGACCTTCAGTCAAAATTAAAGACAGAACCCTGTCTGGCCCGATCTGGAGCAGGCTGTTCTACAAGGAAATGAACTTCTGCCATCCAAATATATAGACTTCCTTTGGTATAACATGATCTAAGGAGAGAATTTAGAGGTTTTAGTCTGGCGTCTGCTTCTAAATTCTGTTTTTATTTATGAGCCTTACCCCTTTGGGGACATTCTCTTTGTAAAATCAGATTTCAGACACTGTGCACAACAAATTGTGCTTGATTTAATAACCTCTACTTGCTTTATCATAAGTCTGTGTGGTTCAATGTATTTTACTATACTGGTATATATAATTCCTACTTACACTGTTTCTTGTTAGAGGTAACGCATGAATTTATTCCCCTTGAGGAGAGAACATGAATTAAAAAAAAAAAATAGTGCCTGTAATATAATATGATGATTATGGTATCATAAGCAATAAATTTTTTTTTTACAAAACTTGAATCAAAATTATCCTACCCTCTTTCTTCTTTGTGTATTTTAAGATTTATTGAAGGAATCATAAAAAGAACACTCATAAAAAGTTTAACAATGAAGGCAGCTGGGGTGTAATTGCAGTTGACAGTATGTTTCAGAGTTTCTGGTAGACTTCCAGTGCCAAATATCACGTCCCAATCTAAAACCAGATATCCCGGCTTTGAGTTCAGAATGTAAGGTCTCAATAAAAATTTTTGTAGAGAGACCGCTGGTGTTAGACCTGATTGTAGGGGATCCCCGCTCTTCACTCACACCTGTAAGATCTTGAGTAAGTCAATCAGCTTCCCGGGAATTTATTTCAAACACACTGATAATACATGGCTCACGGGATTGTTGCATAGATTTTCAAAGATAATGGATGTGAAAGCACTTTGTAAAATACTATATGCATGTCAGAGACTGGTATAAAACTGCATATAGATGTATACACATGCGTCCAACAATATGTAAACTTTTCTAACTGGACCCATATTTTACACACACGCATGTACACACACAAACACACACACACACACACACATCCACTTCTCCTCCTTCCAGTTAACTAAGTGTCTCAGTCAGAGGAGGAAAGTGAAACATTTTAAATCCTACCTCCTGCCCCCATTCTCTTCTCTCTTTACAACTAGAGGCCCCATGAACTCGGGAAATCCTGGTCGCTCAGGTTCCCACTTCTCCCAAACACATTATAGAACATGAACAGGCCAGAAATGACAAGTTCTACCAGCATCAGTTCACCTTCCTTTCTTTCCCTTGCCCATCCTCTCTGGTGAGTGTCCTGTGGAGAGTGGTGACGCAATCACAAGTGGGATAGGGGAGTGGGGGGGAATTCACCTCATAAATAACCAACTGTGATATTAGGACTGACATCTAATGTTCAAAACATATCCTCTCAGACTCTCTCACTCTCTCACACAACCTTTTTTAAAATTAGGGATTAGTCCATTAATTCTAGGAAAGTAGAAATTATTTCTCTACTTAAAAACCTGAGGAGATGACCTTCCAGTTCAGATTAAATCTAGCCCCTTTTATGGCATTAGAGACCCCCAAACCTGGCACCACCCCTCACCAGCCTCAGTCCCTTCCATTCCCCACAACGAACCTGGCTGGCACATCCACCATCCTGGCCTCCTCGCCCTTCCCTTTCCTTGCTCATGACACTCCAAGGCCTGGAATGTTCTTCTCTCCTTGCAATACATCCTCTCTTCTACCCCGAAATCTCCACTATTGAGACCCAAGTCAAGTGATGCCTCCTCCCTGACCTGTCAGAATTAGTCACCTCATCTGTATCCCCACAGCACTGTGGACACAGCAATCCCTACAAGGATAGTCAGTGTGTGCGTATCAGAAGAAAGGATGACAAGAGGGTTGAACATAGCCAAACACTGCTCTGCTGAACCTTCTCAGCTGCTAAGGAAAACTAGGTGGACTGGGCTGTGTTCCCAGTCAAATCTGAGGCAGACTTTTCAGTCAGGGGGAGGGTGTACACCCCTGTCTCATGGTCATCTGCTCAGCCATGGCTCCAGGCACTGTTGCTTCAGCGATTACACATTTGGTCCTTTCCCTGAAGCCTCCCTCATTTCTGGTACTGAGAGGAAACCAAAATGCTTCCTGGAAAAGAATCAGAAAAATGTATGGATCTTGTCAGACTTCTTAAAAATTGATACAACAGCAAGTTGAGTGGACTCCGAGGATGGAGTGCAGAAATGAATTTTTCATTTATTCGCTGGGAAGCGAGCTATTTTTAATAAGATGTATGTTTTCCTTCTTCCATAATTCAACTCTCCTCTCAGGAATTTTAGATCTATATATTGATCTGCATGGACCATTGTCCCTTAAGTCTTCTCTCCATTAATCATCAAGTAATTTCCAGGAAAGGATGTTCACAGAGATTACTCACTCTAACTCTTCTGAAGCTGTTAGCAGACAACCAGACTTCATGACCAGGCCAGAGGCCACCATCTACAGGGGTCACCACCTGAAAATGAAACCCAGTGATATCTCCACTGATCTACCCCAATGCCAAGAGGCAACTGCCCTTTCCTAGTGACCCTAGGGAAAGAGCCGGAAGGAAGGCCAGAGATGACATTCCCAGTGGTAGGTCCCAGGAAGTGCATCAAACTAGACAAAAAGACATGATCAGCCAGGATGCCAGGGCCCTCCCCTCCCCAGAGTCTGGACATGCCATGGGCGTTGGGAGTTGCAGGGAAGATGCCACTGAATCTTGTCTCCAGCACAGAATCTCCACTTAAATTCTTCACATAATCAGACTGCTTGAAATTGCACCAGTTAGAGATTCATTTAGGAGATGGTTGCTATCCGTCATTCACACATTGGTGTAATTTAGATTCAGTCCGTTGTTTTTCCCTTAACACATAACTACAGTCAATTATTTTTCTCTTAACACAGAACCACTAATAGGGATTTTGAAGGAAGGAAGCAGGCAGAGAGAAGTGGGGAAAGTTGGTTTTGGAGACCAGGCCGTATTAAGCAGAGCGTTAGGACTGGGAATGCCTCAAACACAGTTAGTGGGAGAGCTCAGAGCATGAGAAGGGGAAAGTATCACCGGAGGTAAGAGACTTACGAACAGGAAGGTTAGAAGGGCCAGGTTAGGGGCGCCTGGGTGGCTCAGTCGTTAAGCGTCTGCCTTCAGCTCGGGTCGTGATCCCAGCGTCCTGGGATCAAGCCCCGCATCAGGCTCTCTGCTCGGCGGGAAGCCTGCTTCTCCCTCTCCCACTCCCCCTGGTTGTGTTCCCTCTTTCACTGTGTTTCTCTCTGTCAAATAAATAAAATCTTAAAAAAAAAAAAGGGCCAGGTTAGTGCCCAAAGGGGAGGGGCAGCCCCGCGGGCACCCTGTCCTGGAGAGCCCGACAGAACGGTGCAAGCAGCTCCAGGATAGCCATTAAAATACTGAAACGCACACCCACAGCCCCCATCTGAAATCACTGGCTCCAGATATGTCCCAGGATTCAGAACCTCAATTTGCAGATAAGAGATTTCCACCTGCATTTCTGTAGCAATTGATAAACAGCCCACAGGCTCTTCCACCCCTGGGGTGCTCATACTGCACCCCATGATCCGGGCAACTGAAAGGTATTGTCCAGCCCAGGCAGAGCCCTAGGTGCTACTCCAACACCACTCTCTGGTGGGTCCAGGTCCTGCACATTCTCAGCCTTCAGGCTGCGAAACCTTTCTCCGTTAGTGAAGCCTGTGATGGGTGGTCACAGTGGCTTCGGTCCTCAGAAGCGGCTGTGAGGCTGTGGGAAAGCCCCAGGCTTGTAGATGAAAGGCTGGGAATCCACTTTGTTTCTGCCAATCTCTAGCTCAGAAGCTTTGGGTAACCCAGTTATCACCTCTGAACCTCAGTTGGCTAACCTGAGAAATGGGAATATAATACTTCATATGGTTGCTAGGAGGATTAAGTGAAATAGTTGGGGTTAAATTGCTTTATAGACTGCAAATTGCTATTCAAATATAAGCAACTATCATTCCTAGCACCAATTATGAGGAGAATGAAACCAAACAATGTACGTAAAAGTGCTTTGGCCACTGCAAGTTACATATAAAAGTACAGTTGTATTATTATTATTATGAACCTCCTACCCCAGAAGAGGGTCTGGCTCCCCAGAGTTGAGAGGGTAAGCCAGCTGTGTAGCCAAGAAGAGCCTCCTTCCTTCAACTGTCCAACTTCCCATCCCAGTCCCTCCTCCCTGCTGTGTGACTGGTCCTTGCAGAAAAGGACAGGTAAGAAAGGGCAAGGAGCCCTGCCTAGAGAATGGTGCACAGGTGGGGTTCCCAGGGGGAAGCAGCCCTCAGGGCAGCGGAACTCCTTTGAGGGACCCTCAGCAGCCCAAACCCAGCCAGGTCCCTGCAGCCCAGGGCAGCCAGAGCATCCGTGCTCAGACCCCAGCCCAGGCTCTCCTGCTCCACCTCCCGAGCAATCCTTTTTACCTCTCTGAGCATTGCGATCCACACTTGCACATTTAGAGTAATGATGCCTATTTCAGTGGGTTGTGGAGAGAAATCAGTGGGGAGGCACATGAAAACCCTTCTACCTGGCAAAGCACGATGCAAAAGTGAAGTCATTTCTTATCGGCGTGGGGAGCAGGGGGATGCCATGGTAGCTCAGCCTAGGTTTCGTGGTTAATGAGACTGAGCTGGCAAAGTCTGCCGGGGAAAACCAGACCCGTTCTTGGGCAGGCTGGGCCAACAGGCTGCCAAGCATCACACCAGCAGGCAAACTGCTCTTCCTTGGGTCCGGACAGACCATTCAAGGTACTGTTGAGAGTGAAAGAGTGGCACCCCCAGGCCATTGGTCATCACATGAGTTCTTTGCTCTGCTCTGTTCTGTTTTGCCTCGTTTTTAATTCTAGATTTTTCTCAATGTATAGATTTGACTTTTATGTGTGATGCTGAGCCCCAGAAAGCTAACAGCATGGCATTTTACAGGATTGATGTTGTGTGTTTTAACTGCAAGCAGACCCCACAGCAAGTCTAAATCGAATACTCCAGAGCACCGCTCTCATGGGTTTGAATGGGTTGATGCTGAATCTCTGGGCCTTGCTATGGAAGAGTCCTCCCTCTCCCTGGCCAGACCCAACAGACGAATGGAGTTTATGTGAACACCCAATCTTTGAGTATGCACCTGAGGGTTGCATTGCATTTCCTTACTCATGACTGGCTTCCTTTGTAAACTAATTATTATAACACGGAAAATCTTTCCAAGAAACTTCATTGTAGAGACAAAGCTGTGAAATTCAAGGTGTGAATGGTTTCATGCCTAGGACTGTAATACAGACAGAAATGGCTTTTAGTTGTTTTCTACTTTTTTCTTTACTCACCTTTAAATCTCCCTGTTCTTATTGCTAAAATAACTGCTTTTCCATAGACGAAGAGAAGGACATTCCCTATAGGAAATGTAGCTAAAAATCCCTACAGTAGCCAAAAATTAGAAATGAAGAGTTCTTTTTTTCTCTTCCCCATCTGAATCCCTGAGTCACAGAGCAATTTGACAAAGTGAACTTTTACTAAAAAGTAGGGATGAAACAATTCATACCTCATTTGATTCTTAATTTGAGACTCAATATGCACAATATTACATGGCATGATCTGGCCTATAAATTATCCTCTAAAGATCATGCCAGGACAGAGAGGTTGAAAATTTAGGAATTACACAAACCACATCCATCCCCAATAGTCTCCTGGTTTATATTTCAAACTTTGTCCTGAAATGTCTTTTTATTCTCTGCAGAACTTCCTTCGAGGAAGAAACAGACACACCTTGTAATTCTCACTGCCTAACAGTAGCCTCATTACTTGGGCACACATCTCATGTACTATAGAACAGTGCTCTACTAATATTCTTAACTCTCGACATGTAACCAAAACTCCAGATTATAGACAACGAGGTCCTGAATTACCTGCACCTGCAACTCAGGTTTAGGATTACCATCTCCATTACCCAGGACGTCCTCCTGCTTGGGAGCCTCACTGTTACTGTTTTTGACATTTGGGAAGCTTTGGGAAAACACGTTAATGCCTTGCGTTGTCTCTCCAGACGCAGGGGGCAGGTTCTCCTCGCTCCTCCCCCAGCCACACCATCAGCAGGCCCATCCCCATGCCGGTGCGCTCCGCGTCCGCCTGCTCCAGCCCCTCGCACACGCCTCAGGACTCCCTCACCGGGGTCGGGGGAGACGTTCAGGAGGCCTTTGCGCAAAGTAAGTGGGGGCACTGGTGGGTGGGTTGTGCTTCTCTACGCGGCAGATAGGAGCCCGCCGTGTGCTGGGCGGTTAGAGGTCATCCTCGGAGCCGCAGTGTGGCCATGCCAATGTAGGCCTTGGTGAGACTGGTCTGGAAACTCCTTAGGCTGATCTGTTTCTCACTTCAACGTCTTACCTTCTTCCTTCGGCTTCTCCAGCCCGGCTCCATTTTTTATGAGTCTTTGCTCATCATGAAGGGAAAGGAAATCCTTCCACCAATATCCCAGGAAACTTTATAAATGGAATCCGTTTTAAAATGCTGAAAGATCTTATTTCCTGCTTTCTTCTCTTGATGGTAAAGCAAACTCAAGATTGAGGTTAAACGGTCCCAGCTGAAGTGGGACATAGCCCTGCGGTGACCAAGCGGGGCGCTTCGCCATTTTACAGCTGCCCTCAAGAGTTGAGTCTTGCAACCCCTTGCACCCCTCTGCAACGTGGGGCCACGGGGTTCAGCCTCCGTTGTTAAGGGAGGAGCACAAAGAGTGATAAATAGAACAGTAGTCTCCCGCCTGCTGCCTTTTCCATTCACACACCACGGGTGGGGGGGGGGAGGGGAGACCTCAAGGCCAGTGATTTTGTTCATTTGGAAACATTTTAACCCCTTGGAAACTTTTTCTTGCCACCGCTTTTTATATCTATAGAAAGTTCGAAAAAAAATCCTCGTACAGACCCTCACCCTGCCAGTCTCATTCCCAAATTACTAAACCGTTTGGTCCTTCTCAACTTTTCCTTTATACATAAGTATATATGTTTATGTGTGTTTTTATAAACACCTACCTTCTTTTTCACACAAACAAGACCATGCATTGCATTGTGGTCTGCAGTTTGCATTTTAAGTTAGCAATTTATCATGAACATCCTTCCAGGTCCTCACATATAGATCTAAGGAAAGGGGAGATATATTCGATTACTAGTTTTAAGGCAAAAATAAATAATAAATAAGTGAAGTCAAAAGACAAAAAATAGACCGAGGAAAACATTTCCAGTGTATGTGGCAATCAAGTTTCACAATTTCAGCTACACATCAAGCATATAGAGATCGATAAGAAAAAGTCCCAGAACAGAAACAGGTGAAGGATATGGACAGAAGAAGCACTACAAATTGCCAATAAAGATATAAAAAGATGTCCAATCTCACAAACTGTTGTAGAAATACAAATATCACCTCTCGCCTAGCAGATTAAAAAAAAAAAAATTCAACATTAGTAATAGGCAGAGATAGCAAGAGTCTGAGGAAAGAGACACTCTCGTGCATTGTGTATGGGGATAGAATCTTACATTTTAAAGGAAGAGAATGATGTACTCGAGCAAGAGTCCGAGGAAAGAGACACTCTCGTGCATTGTGTATGGGGATAGAACCTTACATTTTAAAGGAAGAGAATGATGTACTCTCTGCTCTGAGGGAGAGGGAAAGATCCATAAGAGGCCTTTTTCTTCTGAGAAAGAAAATAAGTTACACAAAATCACCTTTTTTTAATTTTTAGAAGAAAAAAAATGTCCTTTCTCTAAATCTCATCTTGAAGAAATTTACATATTTTAATCAAATTGAGCTTTCAATTATCATTGTGTTATTTGACTACTTTGCTTGTTTAATTTACATGTATTTATTATTTTACTTAGGTTTATTTTCTGAGAACTTACAGGGTGAACCGTCACAGTTTAGAGGCAGCTCCTAGCTCCCAAAGAGCTCGTGCTACATGAGTTCAGCGGCAAGTGAGGTGTTTGGAATCTTGAGCCCTTTTTCTCCAAGATGTTGGGTGTTACCTCACACCCAAGCCAGCCCACAGACACCCATTTAACTCTTTGTGTGCCTGAAACATCATCGTAATCTTTGTCTACCACGGAGAACCATAGTCTGAGGTGCAATTCAGAGTACAGGGCATACATCTTCTGCCCAGGTCTCGCAGCAGATGCAAGAATCCCCACCCCTGTCCCACGCTCTGGGCATTCAGTGCCTAGGGTTCCCACTCTCCAGAGATAGCTATAATGGTAGGGGAACTCTGGGAACCCTGATGAGAGACAGAGGCTGTGGTGATGGAGATCAGGATCCCAGGTGCTCAGCCGCCAGGTCGTGGCTGAAACTAACAGCAGCTAGCAAGGTGCAGCTCTCCAGGCAAAACCAGACTTTACATCTGTGTGAGTTTTCCTACAAAAAGGTGGCCATAGATACTAGTTGGCCTGGGACCATCCCAGTTTGTGCCAGGTCACCTAGTTTTATTATCATGCCGCCCCCTTTCACTCGCAAACTTGTCCCCATTTGTACAATAAATTAAATGAACCCCTCCCTCATCAGTGGCCACTGCCCTAAGTACAATGTATTGTTTCAGAAAATGAACCAAAGCACTTCTGAAAAGGAGAAGTCTTGGAAGTTTTCTTGCTTCAGGATTATCAATGTAAATGATAAACTACATAAAAATTTGGGGGGCGGAAAAGAGGAAAAGCTGTGATTTTTTTTTTTTAAATTATCATTTCTTCTTCACTCAAGGTTCAAGAAGAAACTTAAGGAATGACTTACTAGTAGCAGCAGATTCCATCACTAACACCATGTCCTCTCTCGTGAAAGAGCTGAATTCCGGTGAGTCCCTAGTCCCCTCTCGTTTGTCTGCACATTGCAGAGGGACCCATAAGTGCTAGGGGCCTCTGTTAGAGATCTCCTCATTGTCAAGTTGAAAAAGATATTTTAAAGATATGATGTGATATTTTATTGGTATATTCAGATTTTTTAGTACTATTTTTTTTTTTGCTCATTGGAAGACTATTAATACATGGTCAATGCAGAAAGTTTGAAAAATGCAGAGAGGAGTAAAGAAATATACTAAAATTGACTTGCAATTCTAGTTTTTGTAATATCTAGTATTTGTAACTTGTAATATGATCCAAAGTGACATGATGCTAAAGTTATTTTATAAAGTCAAATGTTTTATTTACTCATTTAAACTCTGTTCATTTGAAATGCATGGCTATTTGAATGAGGCTAAGTTGAAATTTACCTTTGCAATATGTCCAGAGAAAGATCTGCCCAGAAAATAAAGAGTATGACATTGAGAGGGACTCTTTATTCTAATAACAGTACACAGTTTTTAAAACTTTAACAGCATGAATATGCAAATAAATATCTTACCAGTTACTAATACATCTCATCTGTTCCTTAAGCCCACTTAGCAAGATACTTGTCTGACAGTCACAAAGTTTGAGATTAAACAATTGTAAGGAAAAAAAGTCAATATTAAAAAAAATTCTGGATTTAAGTTTCTTAAAGCCTCTATAATAAGAATTAAAGTAATGAAAATTGTTGCTGCTAGTCTAAATGAAGATTACCAAGTAGGATAAAAATGGCAGTAGTTAATACATATTGACTAATGGCGTATACCCACTGCCCTAGCACATGATGACTAAAATGTTATTCTCATTGTAGAAGCTTCAAATACTATTAGTTTATACTCACAATACTTTGAGGTGTTAAGTGAATGTAATATTTTAGGTTTGTATTTCCTAAATTAAAGTAATGTTAAGCAAAAGTAAGAGCAGTTCTCGTGAAGACTTTTGTAGAAGGGGCAAAACAGAAATGTTAAGAAATTAAGTCAGTCAAGACACAAAAATTCCTCAGTATGATTGAGATTCAAAAAAGACAATACTGTATACCAAATGGTTTTCTAGAAATTCATGTCAGTATCAAATGTCATTTCGGAAAAAAAATAATAATAAACTCACCTGACTTACGTGCCATAACTGGTTAATTTCCACGGCACAGGTTGACTTATGTTAAACCCAGCCCCTTATTTGCCAATCATAAAGAAAATCTAAGTCATTCTCCATTTCTTCAATCGTACCTAATAGAGGTGGGGAGTGAAACAGAGAGTAACGTGGATTCTGAATTTACACGGACTCAGTTTGAGGATCTGGTTCCATCGCCAACCTCTGAAAAGGCTTTTCTAGCGCAAATCCACGCCCGAAAACCTGGGTTCCTCCACGGCGGCGCCACCCCCAGCACCATGGGCAGTGACGTGTGAGTATCCTTGGCTGCGGGCCTTGCTCAGTAACACAGTGCTCTGTAGGGAAGATAGGAAAATCGTAACAGGGTTGCCTCCGATCTTTAATTCGGGATGGGATGGCGCAGTTTCCTTTTCTGCCAGAAGAGGTAGAAAGGTGCTACGTTAAATTTGGTGTTGGGACTTTTCCTCCCCTCACTGTATCAAAAATAGCAATTACCGGGGCGCCTGGGTGGCTCAGTTGGTTAAGCGACTGCCTTCGGCTCAGGTCATGATCCTGGAGTCCTGGGATCGAGTCCCGCATCGGGCTCCCTGCTCGGCAGGGAGTCTGCTTCTCCCTCTGACCCTCCTCCCTCTCATGCTCTCTGTCTCTCATTCTCTCTGTCTCAAATAAATAAATAAAATCTTTAAAAAAAAA
>NC_138381.1:34421623-34444092 GCF_054177405.1 Leptonychotes weddellii | reverse complement strand
TAGCAATTACCAAAACCACCTGGCGCTTGCTGAGAGCCTGGCGCGCCCAAGGCAAGGCACGGTGCTAGTTGTATAAAAAACAGTATTAAAAAATCACTCTCTGCCTTCGGGACTCACAGACTCGTTCAGGAGATAAATCATCCTATCTCCTAAATGTACTGTATTTGCCCTTAGAGGACCAGGTGATGCTAGAGAGGCCTCTATTCAGAATGGGTGTAAACAACATTATATAAGCACTTGGAATTGAAATCAGTAAATGTCTAAAACCTCATTATAAAGAAATCCAATCTGGTTGGCTTGTTGAGTTCGTATAAATCTGACCTTTGAAAGGGCATTTTGCAAAGATTTTCATCCAGTTAGGCTTCTGTAGCTTGAAAGCAGAAAAATCAGTGACCTCCCCGCCCCAGATTTATCCGTGTCCCTGGATCAGCTCAAACTCCCAAGTAGACAGGCCTCAGAAACCAAACTGGAGAAGCAAAGGGGGAGGAGCTAGGACAGACTTGCTGAGCCCAGCTTGGGTGGGGAGGAAGGCAGGGAAGCAAGGGAGCCTTCAAAAGAACAGGGCTCAGGCAGCAGTGAGAAACATGGGCAGAGAGGCTCACCAGAGGGTTGCAAAGGGGTCCACTGAGCATTACAAACTACGAGGGTGATGGTGCTTAACGTGAAAAATGCTGCAGACTAGTCTACAAAAATAAACTGGCCATTTTCAGGACCCAAAGAAGAAACTAACCAGAGGCCTTCCTGGTGGTGTTGGATCTCAATCCAAGTAGTGAGTAGACCAATAATAATGAGGACCTATAAATAGATGTGGTTTAAAAGCGGGTGGTGAAAAGGCAGGCCGAGAGATCCAAACAAAACCGTTCTGACATAATTTTAAATAGCAGTAGGCTGCCACTTCTAATTTTAGTTTGCTTTCTTGTCCTTTCCTCTATAATTTAGAATTATTTGATTTGTTTTATATTCAAAATGGTGAATTAATTGTTGTCAGTTTAGTCTGGTAGGTAACATACCTGTCTGACTTTTCGTAATGAAGCATTTACATGTGGTCACCTAAAATTTTCTTGTTCTAATCCAAAAATCCAAGACTGTAGCTAGATCCACCCCACTCCACTGGTAACAGTACCAGCTCCCAACAGGCTGAAGGAATTGGGAAGGGAAAGTTCATAGACGCCTTGCAGACCTATTTAGGTGGCCCCAAACCTCTAAAAATAATGAGAACATGTCGTACAGATATAAATAAACATGAACAATGGCATTTAAGTTCCAACCCAGAAACTTCTACTTGACCACTCTCTTCACTTTAGGGGATGTCTTAATATCTGTACTATCTAAACAGATACAGGGGTTTTTTTTGTTTGTTTTTTTTTTAAGATTTTATTTATTTGACAGAGAGAGAGACAGCGAGAGCAGGAACACAAGCAGGGGGAGTGGGAGAGGGAGAAGCAGGCTTCCTGCCGAGCAGAGGCCCAATGTGGGACTCGATCCCAGGACCCCGGGATCATGACCTGAGCTGAAGGCAGACGCTTAACGACTGAGCCACCCAGGCGCCCCAGATACCGGGTTTTACTCTGAGAATATTTTAGTCCTATGATTTAGGTAGTGAATTTATGTTTAGTCTCAGGAATGGTTTTTATAAACTGGGATGGATAGATCCAAATAGAGTCACACATTAGCGAATGAGATCACTCTTCAGTATTTATCTCATGATAGAATTGAACAATTTGAGTGGATTTCTTAGATTAACTAGTATAAATTTTTAAGATCAAGAGCTGTGGGTTCAAGTATTACCTTCCTGACACCCATGAGCTGATATTCGAAGACTTATTCTACTGTAAAAATAAAGTACATGGGTGCATATCCCTACATATGTGCATAACACAAAGGGGGGTAAATTATGAACAAATGTCCTTAATCATCATTTCACTAGAGGGCTCACTTTCCTTATAGAAAGTGTTCTTGGATTCCATTAACAAAAAAAAAGCCCAGAGATTGGGAAAACGATATCCTCTCAAAAGATAAGACTGCTTCTTTTAAGATTGACAGACTCTTTAAAGGCAATTCATTCCTGTAAACCAGAGGAAAACACAGATGACCAATGATATCAGACTGCCATATAAAAATTACATATGAGAATTTCTTGATCATCAATTTCTCCAAACTTCCAAAGTTTGTTTTTGTTTTTGTTTTTGTTTTTTTTAATTTTCTGTTAGGTATCAGAAGACCTTGAATTGAAGTGAATTGAAGCCAAGAAGCAAATTAGGGGACTCAGTAAATGGGACCCAAAACCACAGCTAACACATGAATTCTACTCCTACTTTTAAGATTTGCTCCCAAACACCATTTGTGGTCTGTTCCCAGGGCCTCAGAAGATGGGGACCCCTACGTGCGGCCAGAGGATGAGAACTATGAAAATGACTCAGTCCGGCAGCTGGAGAACGAGCTCAAGATGGAGGAGTATCTGAAACAGAAGCTGCAGGATGAAGCCTACCAGGTATGGGGAGCCAGGCCTCACCCCCAGCCCCCAGCCCCCCACCCCTTGGTAGCTGGGTCTTTTACATTACTCAGAAAATCCATGCCTTCTCCTTTCTTCTACCCTCCCTCTCCAGAATATTCTGATTGCATTCCTTACTCCACATATTCTAGACAGTTGTAAAAATTGTAAATACTTCTTAGAGCTATGCCTCTCACCATGAATTCTTAGAAATTCAGATCTGGTGGGGCGCCTGGGTGGCTCAGTTGGTTAAGCGACTGCCTTCGGCTCAGGTCATGATCCTGGAGTCCCGGGATCGAGTCCCGCATCAGGCTCCCTGCTCAGCAGGGGGTCTGCTTCTCCCACTTCCCTCTCGTGCTCTCTGTCTCTCATTCTCTCTCTCTCAAATAAATAAATAAAATCTTTAAAAAAAAAAAAAAAAAGAAATTCAGATCTGGTAAGTGAAAAAGACCGTGTCCCTTTAGGGGAAACATGGTGACTAACAATCTATACTCTTCCAAGTTCAGTGGGAAAGATACGTTTTCTCATAGATAAAAAATAAATAAATAAAAATAAATTTTAAAAAAAATACAGAGAACAAGGCCCAAGGAAACTGAGTAAGTATAAATATATCTCTTCCCTTGAATCATTTTGTCCTCATCCTCCTTCACTGCCCACCTCATGTCAAAATAAGTAAGTAGGAGAGTATCAAATCTCACCAAGAAAGGGAGGAGGAACTGTAAGCCCCGTGTTCAGCAGGGTATGGATGGACAGATTTTCATATATACTGGAGTGTATTATTAATCCAGCTGAGAATTCACCAAACATAACACATGCAACTGGGAATAAGTGTAATTAGTAAGTCATCCTAAAGGGGATGCATTTTCCCCATGGAGATTTTTCTACTGCCCTGTTGGTCTTGCTTGTATGTTTCTCTTCCCTGTAATTCACAGGTGTTTTCTTGAGGTTCTAGGAGCTCAGGGATGTTTGCCTGGTTGAGACCTACTGCCCCACCCCTCAGGCCCCATGGGATATTTCTTCATGTCGGGCTTTCTGTCCAATGGCCAGACAAGCTTCCTCCACATTCTTAGATGAGCAGTGGCCCTCTCTTACTCCATTAGTGAAGGAAAGAGAAGCAGAGTGAATACATTACCTCTACTTCTCATATGTGTACGGATGGTTTTGAAATATTTTCCCAAGAAGAATGTAGCAAGAAAGAAACTGAAGCCTACCAACGCCACCCCAACAATATAAAACAAAAGTTTTGCCTCTTTGGAATGTTCCATTAGCCTTTTCGGTTTAACAACCATATTTCAGAAGCAACTAAAATGTAGGCCTCGTCATACCCCACCCCCCAAAAAAGAAAAAAAATCAGTGACTATATATGTAAAGCCATGCTTCAACACTGCAGAAACGGTCAAAGTTGCGGGAAGTGGAGAACCATGGAGAATGCTCTTATTTTGCCACTTCCGTGGCCTGTCCACAGAAGGAAATTAGCCTGGATGAAGCTGCCGGGGTGTCTCTGGGAACTCTAAGGGATGGCATTCCGACATGCTTTTCATTTGGCTCTGCTGCCTAGAGCGGGAGAGAGATGTGGTGAAATAATCAGTGTTCTGGTTCATGCTGTTAGGGGCGCCTGTTAGGCCTCCCTCTTCGAGCCCATATCGGTTTCTGGATGTTGGTGACAACAGTAACTGAAGTTCTAGATTTTTTTTTTTTTTAAAGGGAAACCGTCATTTCATATAAAATATTAGATTTGTATTTATTTTAATGAATTAGCAATTTAACCTTATAGGAGTAAAATGAAGGGAAATTCTATTAATAGCTTAAGATGCAACTGGAGTTTTTGCCATCTCTGGTTAATCTTAAGCTCTTTCCCTCCTTTCCTTTCCATGCCCAGTGACTTCAAGGGAAAGGTAAAGACAAGGTGTAGGAGACCGTAGTAAGCCTGTGTGTCCGCACTCAAGGCATATGCCCTAGAGAATGTTGAAGTGACTTTCCTTGCGTACTCTGTGAGCGTATGGTTGCTTGATGGGTCAGAATGCTGTTTTCATTCATCGGACTCTCTTGCTCTCTGTCCTTCTGCATGGCTTCCAACCAAATAATTCACGAGCTTGACTGCATCACAGACTTGACATGTCACCTTTCTTGTTTGTGTCCTTTGTCACCCGCAGGTCAGCTTGCAAGGTTGAATACAATATCCTTTTATCACTCTCCTCTCAAGTAAGTACCATCTTATTTAGGAGGAAACGTGCCCACTGTACACTGAATTCTGATAACTAGTAACCTAAATTCACAATCACTCTCTCTTAGGTGTTTCTGTGTTCTATGTGATAAATACCCTCCTTCCCTCCTGATATCAAAGAATCATCCTGGCCTATGGAGCATTTCATTATAACCCAGTGGAGATTTGGCAGACAACCTCGGGAATTGACTTTTTACTCTATTAATTAGGAAAATTGGCAGAGAAATTTCTGTAATGCCAGAGACGCCCCAGAAATCCTCCGGGGCTATGGCGCCTCATCACCAGTCCCTAACAGCACCTGAGTTTGCAGCCTCTCTATCACTTGAGAAGGAAAAGTCCAGGCATGCTCAGCACATCCAGGGATGGGCCAGCCTCAGAGGCATGCTGTATTCAGGACCCAGAGATCAAATGTGTGCACCTCAACGAGTGAAGGCAAAACCGTGTATTATTAAAGAAAACAAAAGAAGCAAAACAGAGAGGACAACTTCTGCAGCCTTATATTTTTGGAATAGCTGATTCAAATTCTTTGTGGAATTCAGCAAGATACAGCTTAATTTAAAATATCATTTACGTGGCATGTGATTCCCCACCCCCAGGGACCTACCAACATACATGGAAAATCCTTAGTCATGTGTTTAATGTAGAGAGAATAGCACTTGACTGGCAGGACCACACTGGAGGGTAGCGGTCTAGAGCTCAGATGCTGGACTCTGGCAGACCTAATTTCAAATAGGAGTTCCACCAAATCGTGGTCGCATAACCCTGACAAATGATTAAACCCCTATGAACTTCTGTTCCCTCTGCACAACATCTATCATAATACTTACCTCATAGTGGAGTTGTCCTCACTGGGATGTAGTTTATAAAGAGCTTAGCATGGTGGCAAACACACCATAATTTATGATGAGCCCACACATACATGCCTGGCACTGTGCTCAATGCTTTGCAAGTGATTCAATCCTGGGGAGCTGCTAGAGTTATTATGTAAGTGTATGGGGAACCCTACCCCCACCCCCCAGGACTCAGAACTAGCTTGCTGTCTGTATTTTTATAGATAAAGCTAAGGACTCAGCTATGTGTAATGACTTTATACGCTTTTGGCTACAATGTCTCTTAAGTCTAGATGGTGTCTCTGGCTCAGGCTGATGGCCATTTGGCTATCCCCCATTACGGTTCCGAGTAAATACACCTCTCCGAGTCTCTGGCCGTAGCGGCCCAAGGACTTGTATCTCCTTCAGTGATACAGTCTCTCCCAACCATGGACTCCCAGAAGTCTATGGTACAGCTGGTGGTAAAGTCAGCTCGCTGCTAAATTTAAAAAGGGACCTATTTCTCTTAAATGACAAATCAACTTGCAAAGAAAACATCCTCGCTCGTGCATTGCTGACCTCCTGTCTCAGTCCCCAGGTTAGGATTAAGCAAGCAGAAATCATGGCATAACTGCTATTATGAAATATACTTTATAAGCTCTGAAGCCCTTTTGGTGTGAAAAGAAGGATGTGACTGTATTCTAGTCTCCCTCCCTTGCATTTGAGAATGCCACAGCACATGCTCTCCTGAGTCATCATGACCACAGTGGAAACAAGTCCCAGGAGCTGTTTCTGAAAACATCTACTCCCGTTATCACAACTCTAGTCCCGAAGGAGCAAGCCTCTCCTTTCACAGCATTTTCTTTCTCTTCATGCCAGCAACTGGATCATTTTTATTCTGCACATTATTTAACCATCAGTCACTAGTTCTTAGAAAAATATTTTCTTAAACAAACTAATGAAATGTCCTTGACATAAACTCAGATAAGAAGTGGCATTTGGTTCTTCTACATAAAAGCCAAAGATTTCAGTGCTCTAAAGTTCTTCGGCCACTGTTTTCAACTTTTGTTGTCAATTTGACAGTGGAAAATTGAAACCGTTGTGGCTTCTGCCATTTACTACATCATGTACCTACCGAGCTGGTGTTCCACGGGACTCTACATGTGAACTAGCCTGTCATGAAATCAGCCACTTAGGCAAAATGTATTTAAAACTTTACGGATCAATCCAGAAGCCGGTGGCTTTTCATCTTTTCAGCTAGTTCTATCTTAGTATAATTTTTCTCGATGTAGCAGAGAAATAGAGCTGAAATCTTAGAACAGTTTATGCTGTTGAAATCGATTTGTTTGGGTTTTCTGACCCAAACAAGACCAGAAATTGCCCCAAAGCCATGCATCTCTTATCCAAGGGTCCGGAAGCCAACTTCATCGCTGCAAGTCAATTAGGTGTCCACCAGGGCAGAGGGTGGGACCCCAGAGAAGTAGAAGACCCACTCTCTGCTCAGAAAGAGCTATTTGAAGATAAGTGTGCACTCACTGATACTAACAGGAGTGAACAGAGTAAAACCTTGCCTCTCAACTAGCCTCTTTGGAAGAAATGCAGTCTATGTAATATTTAACCCTCAACTTAAGAATCCACCAAAACTCCATTTGGCAGACTCAAATCTTGGATTCGTCCCTTTTCCATCCCTCTCCCCACACAGTACACCACTCTCCTTAGCCAGCCACATCCTAACTTCAGAAATGGGGGGCTTGGACAATCGTAAGTGGATTTTTTTTTTTCCTAATTACCATGGCATTTCGATGATAGGTTAGTGGTCTCATCTGCTCGTCAGGTGAGGACAGCACAAACATTTCTGTTTGCGTTGCTTTAACCCTCCAGATGCCTCAGGTACCCATTAAGCAAGGGACCCAGCACAGAGGATGCCCGTCTTCTCTTTCAGAAAGAGCAATAGCATACCGTGTCCCAGGACATTTGCTCCCTATTGTCAGAGGAAGGGAGGAGAGAGAGAGTGTGAATATATGTGTGTCGGGGGGTTGGGGGAAATCCTGAGCTTCGAAACCCTAATTTAGAGAACAGTTTTCATCTTTAAAAAAAAAAAAAACTACACATTCCTTATTCCCAGGCAAGCTATAGTCAGACAGATGATGAAGGTAACACGCAAGCTGGTGATGAAGGAGAGCCCCGCACCCACCCCCGCAGAAGAGAAGACACCGGCCCAGGAGCAGCCTCAGCGCCCAGAGGTGCCGCCCCGCACAGCAGCTCCTGACAGACCCCCACCCTTAGAGACGCGTTCTGCCGACAGTAGTGCAGTTGACTTTTCATTCTAAGATTCGTAGTTCATAGGTGTGTGTTTTGAGAAGGAAAAAAAGAAAAGACTTCTGACTCCTGTTCAAAGCTAACTTATCAGCTGCATCTTCTGTAACATGGCTCATCCCTGATTAGAAACAGAAACAGCAACCACCACCACACACACACAGGAAAAGGAAAACCCACAGGCTGAAAACCCACGCTGCTCTTACTCACGATGGCAGTATTAACAAGCATTTTAAGCCTTTGCACATGATATCGAACCTGTTCCGTTTACAATGACAATATTAATACTGTTTGTAGCTAGACGTTTTGATTTCTGAATTCTTTGAGATTTTAGCGAACCAGTTTATTATACACTGTACATTTTTTTTCCACAGCAATTGGAAAAAAACAACCACTTGCAATTATTCACTAACCCCGAAGGATTTGGTACCTGAGTGTACAGACTCAGAGCCCGGAAGCCAAGAAGGGTCCTTGGCCTGCACTGTCTGCATTTGTCTCTAAGTCCCTGTGAGCAGTGACTTGAACCAATCACACCAGGATAATCCAGCCTTTGGGGCTTCTTTCTAACTTGGGGTTGTTTTCTTTCAAGATACTCTAACAAATCAGCCATAGAATTTAGTGTAAATATTTTTTCCAAGTAGATATCATATTCAAAAAGAAAAAAAAAAAGGCAACATTCAAATGATATAGAATCTAGTTTTTAAAATCAGCACAGATCTTCTTAAAAACTGTGAACTATGTTTTGAAATACTCGTTGCTAAAGCTGTTTATAAACCACAGGTGCCATAAGATCCCCAAACGGACTCGAGTTATCTCTGCTCTTCCATGGGCGCGTCCCTCTCGTTTTAGCTTTAGGGAGCATGTCTAACCACACCGCTCGTCCACAGCTTCCCCTATCAGGTTGTCTGGAGGCCTTCAGCTTTAAATGTACAGGCTTAAAGTGTGCTTGCAAACAGTCCTTCTCCTTTTATTTCTGAATGTTTATTGCCTTAGCTGGCTACCTGGTGTTCTGCATGCAGCCTTCTGTGGTCATGGGAGAGGAAACGGGCTCTTCTAAGTGGCGTTGGGATTTTGCACTCAGCGAAAAGCTGATGTGCAAAAGCACGGTGGAAGAAGGAAGAATGAAAGCCTCTGTGGATGGTCCTTTATGAGGGCCCTTGTCAGGTAGCCTTAAAGACCTCCCTTAGGGAGTCTGGGGAAATGAAAACATAATCTACTTGGTGCAAGACTGGATGAAATAAAAATCTGGCAACATATTGAATATGTTATACTTAAATTGGCAGCTTCTCTGGAATTCCTATCTCCTTTAAAAGAAAGGTGAGAACGTCATTTTAGAACAGTGGCCCTCAAAGCGTGTGTCCTGGACCAGCAGCATCAGCATCACTTTGGGAATCTATTTAGAAATGCAAATTCTTAAACCCCAACCCGGGCCTGCTGAATCCAAAACTCTGGGGATTGGGCCCAGCCATCTGTGCTTTAATGGGCCCTCCAGGTGATTCCTGATGCATGCTAACGGTTGAGAACCACGGCTTCGGAATAAAGTTGCATATAAAATCTCTAAAAAGGCCTTATTCAGAATAAGCAAGAAAGGCTCTGAGTCAAGCTCAAAGCTTCAACAATTCGATTTTGCTTCCGGGGCTGGCAGAAACCTTCTCCCACCCCCACATAGTTGGTGGTTGGTGTGTGCCCAGCTGAGAACAGACATCCTGACACCTTCCAGGTCCCTCTCCAGAGGGCTCTGAGTTGGTCGTGTCTCTGCATCTGGTCAGAAACCATGTCCTTGGCTGCCCTTTGGAACAAAATCACTTGCCTCGGGGATAGCAAAGCTCTCAGTTGGCATTAGTAAGAAGCCCATTCTGTCCGTTGATGTGCTTCTTCATACTTCCCCAGAGAAGCAGCCTGACAAATGTCCCTGAGAACAGGCTGACACCAAAGGGCACAACTGCACAGTTCTCAGATTTCTTTGCACAGATGGATTTGATGATGAGTTTTGTTGGTTTATCTTAATGTTCATCTCCTTTCCACTGCCCATCGTCTGTGAAACCATACCTCTCTAGATGGGGCAGGTGGCCCCTCGTGCCTCATACTCAGTACTTAAAACCACTCCATGCCAGCTACCTACATTGCTGTCAGCTCTAACTCATAGCCAGGTAGTTCTGGAACTCGGAACTCGGATCCTGCAAGTGGCATTCAGCCCCTGACTGGACTGAGCTGACATCTGTTGTCACTCTGTCTCTGCATCAAAACGCTTGTCTAAGGTTTGAACCGTTCTGCTGATAACTGTCCCCCTTGTCATAGTTTTCATTGCCAACTCCACGACATGGTTGTCGATAGCATGGTACAAGCCATTGCAAGGACTCCGGAAAGTGCCGCCAGTGACCAGTTCCTGACTAACCAGCCACCTTTTCTTTCCCTTAGCTCCACGTCAGCACTGAGACCAGACTCAAGCACCCCTGTCCTGTAACCGAGACAAAATGGCGTGTATTGTTTTGGGGTTTTGTGGTTTTGGGGGGGTTTCTTTCCTTGGCTCTCCAGATTTACTTTTGGGACCTGTTCTAAGTGCAAACCCAGCAGGTTTCACCTGTCCTATCCAGGAGATACAGTTACATCTTGCGGGGATTATTTCTTTCTTGTTCCACAATAAATTGCACATCCATCTCCATCACAGATGATGGCCTATTAATGAGCACTGGTCTAACACAGCCAACCTCCCCTATGGCGCCATGTGGAGGGAGGGAGGAGGGCAAAATCTACTGTATGAGATTCAGGAATCAGTTGCGGTTGGTCAGGACGCAAGTCTGGGTAAGTTCGGTTGGTCAGAGGGAGATGTGCTGGAGATTGTGAAAAATGGATTCTCGAATGATCTCTATAAGGCAGGGAAGGTTCATTTGTAAGTAGTAATGTGAGTGTGGCCTTTGTTGTGATATACTATGTATTTTCTTATATGCATGAGCCGAACTGTTGCATCATAATTTAGCCCTGATGTCTGCTTTTATTTTGATCATCTTTGTCCACCCTTATTAGTTCTTTGCTGTTAACTGTAGAGAGACCTTGTAAATACGGCACCTTTGGTTGCTGCAATCACCTTGGTTTGAGTCCACGCAAGGAGCCACAAACAAGAACTCCACTGTGTCCTCAGAAGAAAGGGCCTTTTTACTTTTGAACCAAAAAGAGAAAAAAAATCAGAAATGTTCCATCTTGAGGCTAATTAACTATAAGACGTTTTTAATTATGACTACTGTCATTTGACACCATTTGAAATAACCAATTCAGAGACACTAAAGATTTCACAATATTCATTGGTATTGTAACAAAACTACTATTGTATGGGTTTTTTGTTTTGTTTTTTTTTTTTTGTATTGCTGTTAAGTATTGTGTGTGTGTGTGTGTGTGTGTGCTGGAACCTCCTGGGGACATGTTATATTTTGAAGTGATTAAACTATTTAATTGTGTGTCTATATTTTGGAATGGAATTATTTCTTCATTAAAAATGTTTTTAAAAACACTATATCTGTGTATTTTATTCCTTTCTTTCAATGAATCTTTCTTGACGCAACGTGGAGTTAATCTGTTCAAAGGAGAAAGACAAGTCAGCACTTGCAGCAAGAAGCAGGACCCATCGGTTGGGTCTTAAACAACTGGAGCAAAATATCTCACCTTTCCCTGCCTTTGGAAGAGTTCACATATTTAATGCTTGCTTTATATCTGACACTGTTATAAGCACTTTATGTCACTTGACTCGATCCTTTGAATCGCAGCATCTAGCCAGGTACTTGGCAATTATGAGCTCCACAATTATGTGTTAAATGAATGAATAAATGAATTAGTAGCTTTTGTTTTGTTTGCACTAGAGCTAGTGAGAAAGGAGAATCAGCAGACCCTGGAGGTCGATGTGTTGATAGCAACAGGAATCAAATTATGAGCTCCAAAGAGTGGACAAAAACTCAGAGTCCACAGAGGCAATCACTCCCTACATTCTCATTTCTCTTCCAAGAACCTCTGGATTCCCATGCGATGTTGGGTTGTGTTTTGTTTGCTCAAGGAGCCAATTCCTTGGCGGAACCAACAGCAGAATCTGTGAGTCTGGCTCCAACACTTCATGAATGGCATTTTTGGGAACTCCAACTTGGAATGGCGCTGAAAGTCCGTGCTCACAGAGTCTGGGGTTGATTTACAGTTCATGAAAATGCTATAAACACTCAAGAGGCACTACAGAAAGAAACCAAGAGACTCTGCTATACATCAACGCAGGGACAAATCCTGACCTGATATGACCACTAGTGGGAGCTCGGACACCCCCGTCCTCCCCCGTCCCATTTGGAGGTGAGCAACAAAGGCATGTCTATGGGTGTCTGTCCCAAGTCTCTCTCAGCTGCCTCTCAGTGCCTCATCCCCTCATCTCCTAGGGACCACATTTAACTCTGATCTCCACTTCAGTATTTCCTAAACGTATCTAATTGCCAAAGACACCTGAAGAATTGATTAATCTGAATTAGCAAGTCCAGAGTGGAGCCAGGGAATCTGTACTTTTAACAAGTGCCTCAGGTAATACATTCCGACAGATTTTAAGAACTGCTATCCTCTTGCTACTCAAAATGTGGTCCAAGGACCAACAGCATTGGCATCACCTGGGAGCTAGTTACAAATGCAAAATCTTGGGCTCCCAACCGGACCTACTGAGTTAGAGTTAGCATTTCATCGTTTTCCAGGGAATCTGTGAGCACCTTAAAATTCAGGAGGCGCTGACCTGACGTCCAGCTTTAATCCTAGCCTTCCAGGATGAGGTTCAGTCGGGTCCTCCTTAAACTAAGCTAGTGCAGTGCTTCTCGAACTTACAGTTTTGATTTAGTAAGTTGATGATGCTAATACTGATCTGAGGACTACACTTTGAGGTGCAAGGCTATGGAATTCTTTTAAATAAGGTTAATTCTAGGGAACTTGTTACTGGTAAGTCAGATTTGTGGATTTCTATACATAGCAGGAAAGATACTCAAGTTTAAGGGCTTGAACATAACGGCAGCTCAGTTGGTTGGAGCCGCTCAGGTAACACCACAGCAGTTAAACTATACTGTGGAAGCAGCTGAATTTAAGGATTCTGTCAAAGAATAATCTTTCACTCCAAGGATGGGAATTCAAAGAATCACCCGGGAGTAGGACTCGGTGGTCCTACTGGCCCCAAAAGGGCAGATTTGCAAAGTTGGGATAAGGCCAAGCGTGGTGAGAAGAAACTGACAACATTTCGGATTCATCATCCCAACAGAGCACATTAGCTCCTGAGACACCCGACACCCAGGAAGAGGTTCTCTGGGCACCTTGGAAACCTAGAATTCTGCCATCTGGGACTCTGATGCCATGGACTACGCTGGGACACTATGTTGTGATGGAGTCACCCCCACTTTTGAGAGTCCAAAGATACATAAACAAGGATGTTCATGCAGCCTTGTCTATAGTACTAGAAAGAGCACACATGGACACTAATAAAGGAACACTTAAACTACTTATGGCATGATATGCTAGGCTGGAATACTAAGAAGCCATAAAAAATGATGATAAAGAAATGTATTTCTCATCATGGAAGATAACTGCATGAGTCAAGCAAAAAATGAGATTATAAAAGAGTGTAAGAGTGATCCCAGTTTGATGAATATTTGAGTGCTTATGTATAGAAAAATATACACCAAAATGGTGATGATGTAAATCATGGAGTTGTGGATGATGTTTTTATTTCTTTCGTCATGTTATTCCAACTTTGCCAGGTTTCGTGACATAAATAGAGTAAATGGGAGAATGGGTAGATGGATAAGAAACACCAGGATGGGACAGTTTCTTTGATGCTGTAATGCGGCTACTTGATTGGCCAACATCTTTGAAGGGCACGTCTAACAATGTGAACTTTCTGTGCCTTCAGTAAACGGAGGATTCTCTTTTTGCCTGAAGAGATGCTCAATAACATTAGTGTGCCACAGAGCATTGGAAAATATGTGTATGCTTGCTTTATTTTAAAGAAAACCTAATAAAAATATCAGGGGCTTCTGAGTCAGGTTAAGTAATGACAATACTTCATCCTCCTCACAATGTTAATTGGTTCGGTAATAGCAAGTGAACCAGGAATGCAGGCTGTGCATATTCTCCATCTCTGCTTCTGCTGTCTCATGTGTAAATGGCTTTTCCTAAGGAGGAGGGCCACTAAGGATAAGTCTTAGGCAAGAACATGTGTTGGAACACAAATGGCAGTAGGTAAACGTTTTCTCTGGCATTCCATTTTTCCGGAAGTCTCTTTGTGGGCATTCTTCCTTGAGAACAGATATTCCCTGAAAATATCTTTTCTTTAGTTAATCTTACTGGAGATCTTTATTTCTTCAAACTGCACTGAGTGCCATCTGATGTCCTTTCACTTAAACTTAGGACTCCCTTTAGCATTTCTTGCAGGGCAGGTCTACTGGTAATGAACTCCCTCATCTTTTGTTTATCTTGTCTTAATGTCTTAATTTCTTCCTCATTTTTGAAAAAAAAAAAATTTTATCCGATAACAAATTCTTGATTGACAGGGTTTTTGTTTTTTTTTCTTTCAGCACTTTAAATATGTCACTGCACTGCCCTCTGGCTTCCATGGTTTCTGATGAGAAATTGTTAATCTTATTAAAGCACCCTGTACATGACGGTCACTTCTCTCTTGCTGCTTTCAAGATTCTCTCTTAGTCTTTGGCTTTCACCCGTTTTATTATACTGTATCTCTAGGATGCAGGAGAGAATTCTAGATCAAAGCTATACATCTTGGAGTTGTCGGAATAGAAATGATAAAGGAGACTGAGAAGGGGTGGTCAGAGAGGTAGAAGAATATCGGAAGCTGTGGTATCCTGGATGCCCAATGATGAAAGTGTTTCAAGGCGGAAGGCATCATCAAATATGTTGAATGCAGCTGATAGGTCAGATAAGATAAGCACCAGCAATTGGCTCATCGCACATGTGTTGGATTGAATTAACTTAACCATATTCAGAGAATCTCTTTGCTGTTTCTCAACTCCTGTGTTCTCAATGCAATCTTGAGAAACACTGAGTGGAAATTCATGCTTGTTTATCCTCTCAGGGCCTTAGGGGATTTGTTGTGTGGCATAATAAATTCACAGGTTGACCCTGATTTCCATCTCTACACTCCCTCATGGGCCAGCTCCCTACCTTCCTTCCCACTTGGGGAAATCAATCCACAAAGACAGCCCTGACAACTTACATACTGTGACAGGCACTTGATAACAACCAAGTTAAGATAGAAAGTATATCCTTATTAACCCTTCAAAATGCCTTTTTTTTAATCATTATTTTTGGAAGAGGACTATTTTGTTTAATGATTTTGGAAATTCATCTGCCTTAGTAATATTTCTGAGGAAGAAAGGCTATATTATAAAACTCTTCTGCTCTCTGGATGTGTAAAAATAACATTTAAAAAGTGGCTCTCCCATTTTGTGGCAATGTGTATTTGTTTGACACTCTATATGGGTGATTTTGAGAGCTAAATTTAAGGAAACAATACATGTAAAATACCCAGCAAGGTTCCAGAACATGCTGGAAGCTCAGCTTGTGTCAGTTCTTTTCCCTTTTTCCCTTGTGAATTTTATAATCCTCGTTCTTAAAATGGGGGCAATACTTTTAGTTTTCAGAACACTCACACAAAAATATATTTAACTTAAAAACAAATATAAGGAAATCTATTCAACCTCATTAAGAATGAAAAGACTAGAAATTAAACTATTTTTATACTAGAGGGATTCAGTGATCCCATAAACAGCAAATTCTGAGACTCTCCAGTTGGCTTTCTCCACTCAACACGCAGAACACTGGCAGCCAGGAATTCACTCTTCAGATAAAAGATGAAAGAGCCCTCACTGGGAAATCTAACCACCACCACCCCCACCACCCCCACCCCCGCCAAAAAAAAATCCCTAAAAATACTGACATGGGCCAACCAGAGTACCCTACAGGAAAGGTCATATGCTAAAACTACCAATTAGCTCTTTAGACCCTGACTCTCACAAATGAGCAGACAACCAGGTATAACCCAACACTTGAGAAAAGCCTTTACCATGAGCGATAGAGACCAAAACAAAGAGGAAAAAAATAGCACCTTAAAGATGGGCTATGATGAGGAAATTAAATAATAGCATGCTAGCTGCTAAAACAATCAAACCCATATAGAATAATGATTGTGTGTAGCATAAAGCCCAAAAGGAAAGTACCTGATATGTAGATGGCTTTCCTCTAAATACTAATTTAGGAATCCTGGCTTCTTCCAGCTTTTGAAAATTTGTGATTTGTATTCTCTTTTGTAGTGGGTTTTCAATATTATATAATGTCCATGCTGACAAAACCTGGATCTACCCATTTATACCTAGAAAATAAATAAGAAAATAAAAATAATTAATTGCCAAGTTGTTCAAAAAAAGGAAAAATAATCATAGCATACCTTATAGTTCAATTTTGAATCTCAACTTTAAATAGCATACATATAGTAACAATGTAAATACAGAATAACAATCAACCAAAAGCGCACATAACAATTTTGGGAAGATGTATACATGTATATTGTAGAGGGGAGAGGCCATAGATAATGTCTGAAACTTAAGAATACATACAAACAGGGGCACCTGGTGGCTCAGTCATTAAGCGTCTGCCTTCAGCTCAGGTCATGATCCCAGGGTTCTGGGATTGAGCCCTGCATCGGGCTCCCTGCTCAGCAGGAAACCTGCTTCTCCCTCTCCCACTCCCCCTGCTGTGTTCCCTCTCTCGCTGTGTCTCTCCTTGTCAAATAAATAAAATCTTAAAAAAAAAAAAAAAAAAGAACACATACAAACATTATTTGGAGGTAAATACCAAAAGAATTTAAAAAGTATGAAATTAGTTATTTCCAATAAAGGGAATTTAGGAAGAGTGACAAACTTTTTAGACCAAGTGAGCATAATTTTGATTTTTAAAAAGAAAAATGGTAGCCAATACTTTAAGGTGTTAACAGTGATTGCCCTGGGATGATGGATTTTTGAACAAATTTTTAAAATATCCTCCTTCCATCTGTATTTTCTGCATAATCTAGAATAAACATGGCTTACTTTTATGATTGAAATATTAGATAAAGTTTAAAAGTAACGTGTCTTTCTATCTCAAATGAGTTTTCATGAGGTTAAATTGCTCTTCTAATTGATGGAAAACTTGTATACATTTGGCCCTTTTATAAAACATACCAGATTTGGCCCTCCTCCATTTATTTTCTTAACTATCTTGTTGTTGTTGTTTTTAATGTGTTTCTCTTTTTTTTTTTAAAGTAGGCTCCACACCCAGCGTGGAACCTAACATGGGGTTTGAACTCACAACCCTGAGATCAAGACCAGAGCTGAGATTGCTTAACTGACTGAGCCACCCAAGTGCGCCCTTTTTTATTTTCTTAACAACAACAAAATAAATGTCTCTCTAGGAAGAATTGCAATTTTTAGGACCATCTCAAGGGAAACTCGATGAGTAGTTAGAATACCCAGTAGGGCCACGCTTAACTGCCTTTGTGACTTTTCTCTCCTTCCAGTTCCACCTCAGGTCATTTGTTTTGCCTCTCTGCCACAATTTTATAAGAAATTCAAGGTTAGAAATGCATACACCTTCTCTCCTTTCTTCCCCTCCTCTTACCCTTCTTTCTTCCCAAATTCCAGATATTGGGAAAAAATAACTAACATTTGCATAATCCTTTATAACTCAAAAAACTTGTCTTATCTACATTTAATCCTCACGATACCCATTTTGGGAGTGCTTAGTCATCCAGAAGTATGACCTAGAGAGCTGTCTTTGTTGTGAAAATGTCTGCAGAGGAGGCCAATATGGGAAAAAGGGCATTCCTTCGAACAAGAAACAGAAGGGACACACAAGCAATTTCCCACTATGACAAGATGGTGTGCTTCCCGGAGGAGTTTCAGAAAGCAGGCTTCTCCCTCCATCCACGGCTAAGCAGACTTCAATTCACCCCTGCTAGATCTGGCGTCAGCCAAGACTAAGATTCACCCAAGGAGTTGTGCTCAGCTCCTTGGCTTTGGTTTCATTCCTGTGGCTCTCTCTGGTTGCCCTAGCAACGCATGTTAAACCTGGAGACTTTTTTGTTTTACACATTATTTAAGGTAGTAAAGCAGAACTGGAAGGGTAGGGAAAGGTAAAAAGAGATTTTTAGTGCCAAACTTTTCTAAGACATCAGACTCTGAAGTAAGGCTGTGAAATAGACCAAAACCAACACCCCTTCCCTGCCCCTCAAACACTTCCCTAAGACTTCATCAGCAAAAGTCAGGAGTAATGGGGCAGGTCTGGTTGTAGGACACTGAAGAAGCTTAGGGCAAGAATCTTTTCCCTGGTTCACAGCCAATTTGGGAACAATGGTCCTCTGAAAAACAAAATCCTTTATAGTCTTTTTAAAAATGCTACCTTGGGAAGGTTACTATATGAGAAAAGAGAAGTATTTCCCTTCTATTGCAAAGAGAGCCAAGAAACCTCCTTGATAAAGAGAGATCCAAATATTTTAACCGGATAATAGGAACAGTATAATTTTACCAGAAAACTTAAACCAAGGCTAAGAGGAGGTAAGTTTCAAACTGCATATGAAACTTAGTTTCCAACTCCCACTGTCCACCACAAACAAGCATACTTGTTCAAGAGCAGAGACATGTTTTTCCAGCCACTGTGAAGGTCTCTGTATTATGAACACTGAGTGGTGTAAGGGACAGTCTTCACCTTTTGTCCTAAAAAAGCACAGTCATTCTTCATATGACCAATTAGCATAATGCTAAATGGCAAGTCTGTGGTGGTGGGGAGTGTGAAGCTAACAGAATTTATTCCAAGATGATAGCTTTGTCCTGGCCAGGCCTGACAAAGGGACAAAGCTTTGTAAATAATTGCTGGCTCACGTATTTGCCTTCCCAGACTCTAGGCCTGTGGTGAGCAGGGTCTGCCCTCATTTACATCGCTTAACCCGATGCCTGGTGCAAAGTGATTGAGCAATAAATATAGAAGAAATAAAGAAAATGAGGAGGACGCACCGTTCCTCGGGCTACTCTTGGAAATATCAGTAGTCAGAGCCAGAATTTTGAATGGAAGCTTTGGAAGAGATGAAAATCTATCCGGAGTGGACCGTGGTAGGCACTAGAATGGGGAGGTTGAGGAGACCACCCGTGTGCTACAGAGCCAGGTGGTACTGTTGCGTGTTCTCCGATGTGGAGATGCTGATTTGTACGCTGACCTCCAGGCTGCAGAAATGCCTGATAACACAGCCAGGACTTGGCTCAGAAAGTGATTGAGCAGTTTGCCTGAGACTGACCCAGTTTTAGCATAAAAAGCCCGGAGGTCTGAGAAATCCCTTAGTTCCAGTCAAATCAGAGCAACTGGTCGCCCAGAAAGCAAGTAAGGAGACACTCAAGCACTCAGGCAGGTAACAAACCTCAGGCAAGTTCTGCATCGTAAAGCAAATAAGATAATACTCTAGAGCGGGACGTTTGGAGAACAGAAAATGCTTATTCTACCATGAACGTATCTTTGTAATCAAAAGTTTAATTCTGATGTTTTGCCAGGGTGGGATTAGCTGCAGAATTCCCTTAGGGTATCTGAAATGATCTGTGGGCTCACTTTCGGGTTTCTAAAATGAGATAACCTATAGATAAGAATCACTTAAACATCTTGATGCTAAAGAGAGTGTGCAAAAATCAAAAGCATGCAATCATGAGTTTTTTGGCATAACTGATATTGAGCTTTAAAAACATAACAGTGATTGACTATATTAGTCAATTTATTCTTGAGGCTACCTCAGAAATTTTGAGCAGGCCACTAACTTGCTCTCCCACTTCTTCGAAGACAGGGCATTATTTAGTTCATCTAACGGCAAATCAATTTTTTCAGACATGAACTCAGAGAGAGGAGCTAAAGCTCAGCCTTGTTTTCTCCATTTTGGTCTTCTACCCAGTGGTCATTCTCTCCACCGTAACGCCAATGGGGTGTTGGAACAGACTCTGGAAATAAACATATAAGCTTGGACTCTAAAGAGGGAGCATCTATAGAGATCTTTCCATTTATTAAATCAGATACAGGCTAGAAAGCCTTGTTTTCTCAGTTAAGTAAAAAAAAAAAAAAAAGTACCAGCTTGATATTTCTGGAATAGCTATTGACATTTAGTGGGATTTATATATGGCATTATAGAATTCCCCTATCCTCCAATTTCTGGAGGAAACTTGTTCTAATATATTTTCTTTTTAGTTCTCTAAATACTTCATGTTTTGAAACACATAACAAGCAAATTCAAATGATGCAGAAAAACTACAGAACACACCACAAATTACACGAAAGGTCCCCAAGACTTCCTGGGTAAGATGCTTCAGCAGTTGTTCACCTCTGGATGAACTTGCATCTCTACCAGTAGTTGATTACTCATTCAGTTTAATAGTAACTGCCAAGGAAGAAATGGTAACTGCCAAAAAGTAAATAGTAACTGGCTAGAGATTTAGACAAGTACAAATGAGTCTTACATCAGTTTCACTCAGCTTTATGTTCCAAATTTCATGTATTCCTTGAAAGCAAAAAAATACATTAAAAATCTTGATTTTTTTTTATGAGAGGCAATATTCACCTGATACATATGTCAATACACATTCACTCATTGTAGTAACCAAAGGCCATTATAATCAGTGTTGACAGGGACCCCACTTTATTCCTTGTTTATAAATTATCAACAGACTTGGCCCTTTTGGAGTTTTATGTTTTAATTGCACTTTTTTTACCTGAAAGAGGCAATATACAAATACAAGAAAGAGGGCTCGAAGTTTATATTTTGTTTTTGTTTTCTTTGAGAGAGAGAGCGTGCGCCCGTTTGTGTGTGCGAATGTGAGTGGGCGAGGCGGAGTAGAAGGAGAGGGAGAGAGAGAATCTTAAGTGGGCTCCATGCTGAGTGTGGAGTCCCACACGAGGCTCAGTCCCACAACCTTGAGATCATGACCTGAGCCAAAATCAAGAGTCAGTCGCTTCACCGAATGAGCCACCCAGGCACCCCTTAAAGTGTATATTTGGATGCTAGACTAGCAGTTGGAAAATTACTAGGATCTGTAAATGACCTACATATTGACATGGGAGCTATTGCAATGTGGAGGGGGCGAATGCATGACAACTCCTCCCTGACAATAAGTAGGTGGGAAAGTAGGAATTAAAACATGAGAAATTGTGGGACAGAGGGGGGGAAAATGTTTTAAAAAAATAATCGTGTTTATTCTCTCTGAAAAGGTACATCTCTAGTGAATTGTTTGTAACTGTAATCTAAGTCTTTGTATTTCCCATGAATCAGCTTTTACCCAACAAATGTTAAGAGGATAAATGATTACCGTTCCCCCTCTAGGAACATCTGCTTCCAAAGGAATTTTGGCAGAGTTCCCAAGTGATGTCAGACTGCCAGGCACAAAGATTACAATCTGGTTAATTCTTGCCCTGGCATTCCTACCTCCAGGGGAGCCTTGTTGAAATGCACGAAAACCAGAGTTTAAAAATGGATGACTATACATTCTCACTGGAAAACAAACAAAAGTTTGGAAACAGGAAGTGCTCAGAACCAGAGTTTTACTGAGTCTCTTAAATATTGATATTCAATATTCTACACAAATATCAATTTGTAAAGGTGTTTGGGAAAATAAAACCCCAAAGAGAAATATTTCCAGTCATGTTGTTCACCATCAATGAATACTTACTGAATAACTAATTTCTTCAAGACATAAAGAGTCACCAGGCTCTTCCTTCATAGACCAAGGCTGTTACTCACAGAACAGCTATACTTTAGCCAGCTAGTTGGCTGAGTGGGATTTCATAAGATCCTATAGATACTTTCTTCAGCTTTCATTGGGTCTTCCGAAATTTGGTTAAGAAAGGATTTTGAGGGGTGCCTGGGTGGCTCAGTCAGTTAAGCGGCTGCCTTCAGCTCAGGTCATGATCCCAGGGTTCTGGGATAAAGCCCCACATCGAGCTCCTTGCTCAGCTTCTCCCTCTGCCTGCCGTTCGCCCTGCTTGTGTTCTCTCTCTCTCTGACAAATAAATAAATAAAATCTTAAAAAAAAAAAAAAAAGAAAAGAAAAGGAAGTATTTTGAGTAGGTTCCCTAGGCCAGGAACTCCAACAGCACTTTGCCTGAGATGATCCATTATTGTGAACATTTTTAACATGGATGAAAGGAGATATCATTTGGGTCATCTTTGAATGTAAGGTTTGATGGATAAGACAGACAGCCTAAATTATTTCAAGACAGAATTAAGTGAAGGGCTCCACTGAATTCAAGTGAAAATCAGGTTTTAACAGCCAAAATAAGGGGTCTGGACCGGGGGTCGGGGGGAGGTGAGGGCAGGATGCACCTTGTCAGGCCCACAGGAAGCAGCAATGACTCTCCCTGGCATTTGCTCTTTTTCCAGTCAGAATTTGGGTGAGTTGCAGAACCAGAATGTACCTTAAAGATTTTTCAGAGGATGACATGTTATCATTTTATTGTATTTCAATTCTTGGATCATTATGTTTTGGCTATCGGTCAACATTTCATGATGTCAGCTGATATGTTGAAAAAGAATGCGGCTTTCGTAATCAGGAGATCTGGT
>NC_138381.1:34406445-34421123 GCF_054177405.1 Leptonychotes weddellii | reverse complement strand
TTTTTTTTTAAAGATTTTATTTATTTATTTATTAGAGAGCGAGCGAGAGAGAAACAGCATGAGAGGGGGGAAGGTCAGAGGGAGAAACAGGCTCCCCGCCGAGCCGGGAACCCGATGTGGGGCTCGATCCCAGGACTCCGGGATCATGACCTGAGCCGAAGGCAGTCGCTCAACCGACTGAGCCACCCAGGCGCCCCTGAAAGCACATATTCTTAAACATTTATCACTAGACTACATTAAAAAAGGTAGCAGACAAGAAACGAGAGGAGACTCATTATCTAAATTCCTGAAGTATGGACTGATGTGGTTGTGACCTTTAATTAATATAATGCTCTACACCCAGAAAAGTCTGACACATATGCCTTATATCGTATAAACTCCAGCTAAGTGTTTGTTAAATCAACATTAAAAGCCTAAGTTGCTGGGTCACACATATTTAAACTTTTTGATCTTTGACCCCACGGAAAAATACATTCTGAAGGACAGATACACTGAAATATGCATAGAACATGAAAAGACAGCAGTACGTTATCGTGTTGTCCTTTTCCTCACACTTTGTAGAATTTCTCCATTGCTAACTTCTTCGAAGCAAAAATAACTAGCTGTTCCAAAACATGGGCTGGTTTTATAAAGTGATCTTTCACGACTTCAAGGAAGATTGCCCATGATTTCAACTGACCTAAAGCAGGCTGGTAATAGAGCTACCAATCATGGGGGCCAACCGCTCAAGCAAAGCAACTCCAGGGAATACTGAAAGATATTTGGATAAAGCCTTTTCTTTTCCTTAGGTGAATTCACTGCACTTTGAGGCTTGGGGCATTTGGGTAAGTCAAGGGGCTGCTCCTGTGTCTGGCAAGCGAGTACAGTATGCTAAAGATTATCTAACTATTAGGTTACCTCGCAAACCAGTTCCTTTCCCCATCTAAAAATGTGGTATTGAGCAATAACGGGCTAGCTGGTAGAGCCTCATAGTTTTTCCTTAAAGAAAAATTCATTTAACAAAATACTTTCAAAATATATTTATTCTCTTTATCAGTGACTGTTGTCCTACATTTAGAATTTTTTAAGACTTTTTTTAGAGCAGTCTTAGGAAGATAAAGCAAAATTGAAAGGAAGATACAGAGATTTCTCATAATACTCCCTACCTTCCCCTACCCCCCAAACACACAGCCTCCCCATTAGCAACATCACTCACCAGAATGACACTTTTTTTTTTTTAACCAAGGATGAACCTACTTTGACAAATCATAATCACCCAAAGTACATAGTTCACCTTAGGGTTCACTCTTAGTGTTGTACATTCTATGATTTAGGATAAAAGGATAATGATATATACCCATCATTATATCGTATAGAGTATTTTCACTGCCCTAAAAATCCCTACATTTAAATTTTAATTTAGGTGGTTCTTGGGTTGTTTTGCCTTTTCCATGGTATTTTATTTTATTTTTTATAGATTTTATTTATTTGAGGGCAACCCTCTCGGGTCTTCTCCCTCCTTGGGAGCTTTGTACTATCACTTTGCTATCACTCAATAAACCTTGCTTTAAAAAAAAAAAAATTTGCGAGAGAGCACGTGCACATGCGCGTGCACGAGCATGAGGGGCGGGGAATGGGAGAGGGAGAAGCAGACTCCCGGCTGAGCAGGGAGCCCCACGTGGGGCTCAGTCCCAGAACCCTGAGATCATGACCTGAGCTGAAGGCAGCTGCTTAACCGACTGAGCCCCCCAGGCGCCCCAATGATATGCCATTTTAGAAGACAGAGTGTAAGTACCTTTATTTTCTTTTTAAAAGATTGTTGGTGTGACCAATGGATCAATCACAGCTGCTAACTCAGGAAAGGAACAGTGAGCCCCGCCTGCTGCCGCAGCCCACAGCTGCACCCCAGGGAACCCAGACAAATGGAAAGCACAGCTCCCGGCTGGATTTGCCAATGTTATTGCCTAACAAACTCAGATAAGCTTGTCACAGGAGAAGCCAATAACTCGCATGAGGGTTTGGAAAAGAGATTTATTTCAGGTGCCGGCAGCTGGGGGGGTGGCAGGCTCAAGCCTTGACAACCCACCTGTCCGTCTGCAAGATGGACTCCTAGAGTTTTATAGGAGAGGTTCAGGGAGGTGCATGAGAGAGCAGGCACAGAGCGCCTGGTCAGGGGTTGGGAGCAGTATGCGTTCAGCCCATGATCTTGGGCAGGGAAGGTTGACATGTGGGGTGTGGTCTTCCAGGCATTCTGTTGCTATCAGGACTTTTCTGGTTTGATGGTTGGAATATTCTGGTCATTGCAAAACATCTTTATCGATGCCTCAAGAAAGTGGGGTAAAAAATACCTGTTGGGGTCTATAGTTGAGCAAGAGGGCTCACTGACATTAGGAGTAAGTATTTTAATAATCCAGGAATAGGTCTGAGCATACAGATTATCTTTCTTAAAATAGTAGTAAATGTGTAGTTTAATATTAACTAGGCATATACCCAGAAAGTGTGGAGAAAATATAACTTGTATTTCTTACAGCAGTGCTTCTCAAACTTGTGTGTGTTTATACATCAACGGGGGATCTTTTTAAAATTCAGATTTGATACTATAGGCCTAGGGTGGGCCCTGAGATCCTGTGTGTCCAACTAGCTCCCAGCTAGTCTGCTGGTCCCAGGACCACGCTGTGAACATCAAAGCTTTGTCCTCCTATACCCCTGAAAGCTGATCATTAATAGGGAAAATAAAGTAGCAATCTATGCATTAGAGTGTTTCCCCAAACAGTTAACGCACCGTCATTTTCTCCTAGCAATTTCCTTAGCCTTCAGACCCAGCACCTTCAGAACTAGCATTTGACATGTGCTATGGAAACAATCAATTCTATAAAAAAAGAAGCCGTGGAATTTTTCACTTTTTAGCAGTAAATGTGTCTGTATGATACTTATTGACTAGATAAACCTTTTACATGGCAAATGTACCTATTTGTTTAAGACTAAGTTAAAGCAGAGATGAAGGTTAATATCAGTGGGATTCTTTTACTCTTCGTTGAGCTACAAAAAGGTAATGATTGATTAGGTCTTTTTTTTTTTTTTTTAAGATTTTATTTATTTGCGAGAGAGAGAATGAGAGACAGAGAACATGAGAGGGAGGAGGGTCAGAGGGAGAAGCAGACTCCCCGCTGAGCAGGGAGCCTGATGTGGGACTCGATCCCGGGACTCCAGGATCATGACCTGAGCCGAAGGCAGTCGCTTAACCAACTGAGCCACCCAGGCGCCCTGATTAGGTCTTTTTAAGGCAGGGAAGAATTTCAATAAGAAACACCATGAGTACACACATTTGCCTAGTTTACTTGAAACAAAAAGATGTTAGAAGTGATATTTGCTTCTGACAGATTTTCCTCTTGTTCATAGAAAGGCGAGTGTACTGGCTTTATTAATTCTATTGCTGACAGTAAATTTCTGTGAAAATTTCATAGCATCACTAGCACAACTTATAGACGTGAACTCTCTGCTTTAGAAATAAATTTTTATAAAAAAATAAATTATGAATGAATTCTCAAGGTACACATAAACATTTTTTAAAGATTTATTTATTTAGAGACAGATAAACACATAAGTATTTTTTAAAGATTTTATTTATTCATTTTGAGAGAGAGAGAGCATGAGCAGGGGGAGGGGCAGAGGCAGAGAGAGAGAGAGAGAATCTCGAGCAGACTCCACGTGGAGCACAGAGTCCAATGTTGGACTCGTTCTCATGATTCTGAGATCATGACCTGAGCCAAAATCAAGAGTCAGATGCTTAACCCGACTGAGCCACCCAAGTGCCCCAAACACGTAAGCATTAAATACAGTTTACACTGAATGCAGCACATAGGGGGGAAATACTTTATCAAGGAGAATCTGAAAAGAAATGTATCATCTAGCAGGGACACCTCACACTTTATTTATGTGTGTTATATCTATCCATATTTACCGTACTAGAATTTAAAACAGAAATGTTCTTAAGTATTTATTTAAAATAACAATAGTAAATACATTACATGTTAACATAAATAACATTTTTAATGAAAAATAACTGTATTTTCCAAGACAAAAAATATTTAGAGAGAAGAGTAGCATTGTTTCATAATTTTGCAAACCTCCTTAGGGCTTGACTTAATAGAAAACATCTGGATTCTCATAACTGCTTCTGCATTCTATCTTTTGCAATATATTGTTTTGGTCGAAGTATAGAAGAAAATTCTGCATCTCGCAGATATGCAGTTTGGAGGATTATTTTCAAAATCTTTTCAGATTAATTTTGGATAGTTTTCTCTGATATTACACCAAAATTCAGTAAGTGCTAGTTTCTTATATATTAGTTGCCGTGTGGAATATAAAACCATATCAATGAACTCTTCTGCCCTATTAGATTAAAATCCATTGGTCTATCTTGCCCTTTGAATATGTAATATAATTTTGTAACATCATGCACTGGTCATTTGGAAAATACTATTCGCTGAATTATGCAGATCTTCCAAATATTGACGCATTTTATTATATAACATTTATTAAAATCACATTTGTTAATATCACCACGGATCTCATCAGAAAAGTATTAGAAAGCTGTCATGCTCACAGTAGCAGATACTGTTTCCCAAAACTCTAATTTGCATTTTAAAGATTGGGTTTTAGTATTATCAACAATGACAAATGTCCAGTTTTCCTTAAGGTGAGAGATTCATTCGTTCATTTTTGAGGAAGATGTATACCAAATACCCAAATCTAAATAACTACATTTGTCTGATAGTCATTCTTTAAAGTAAGAGGGTGTACCACCAAAGAAAAGGCTAGTTCAGATCACAGCTCCATCACAGGAGTGCTTTTCCTCAAGACAAAATCCTTCAATATGCAACAGAAATGTGTTGTGTGTTTCCCAGTTCACCACACAAATGTGTTCTCAATGGTCAAGATTTAATAAAATTAATCCTTTTACTTCATTAAAAACATTAAGTGAAACTGACCATTTCTTAACTGCAGGTGTTTTTTGTACCATCAGAGCAAAATGCCTACACGTTGATAAACAGGAAAAGAATGCCTTCGTATTATTCTGAAAATGGTCTTATCATATTCTTATGCTGTACATCTGAAACTAATACAATGTCATATGGCAGTTATACCTCAATTTCCAAAATGGTTTTGGTCTCACAGACTGAAAGGGTCTCAGGGACCCACCGTGGTTAGTGGACCACATTTTGAGAATCACGAACAGATAGAGTTTAAACTGATGGAATTGATGTGTGTAATCTGTGCCCTGGGAAAGCTCACAGTATAGATGGGCCAAGACTGGAAGATAGAAAATGAGGTAGGACTCAGGATTTGGTGTCCTGACTGACTGTCCACTATGGTCCTTGTCCTCAAACCCAAGCCTGAAGCCTCCGGCCTGCATGAGTTACATCTCCCTATCTGTTTGTTCCCAGGTGGCTCTGTTGGACAGTCATGGGGGTTGTAAAGTACATGAACTTTCTAGGCAAACAGACCTGTGTTGGCATCCCACCCCTACCCTTCGGTGCAAACTTCCATTATAAGCTTCAACTTTCTCATCCATGATAGACAGACACTATTGGTCCTGACGTGATTGTGAAAATGAAATAAATTAAGATTCATGAAATGCTTAGCATAGTGCCTGGAGTATCATAAGCATTCAATAAAGGTTAAATACTATTATTGTTGTAGTAGTTCTTTATGAGCAATAAGTTAATGGCACATATGGACTCCCTCTCTTCCCTGAAGCCGTGAAAACAACCAGCTTCCCTGTCTAGTCGCATCTCCGACTCTGGATCTCCCCACCCGGCCAACAATGCCGAACTGCCCCTATT
This sequence comes from Leptonychotes weddellii, assembly GCF_054177405.1. Lineage (NCBI taxonomy): Eukaryota > Metazoa > Chordata > Mammalia > Carnivora > Phocidae > Leptonychotes > Leptonychotes weddellii. The sequence goes on along the minus strand of NC_138381.1, from coordinate 34,415,298 downwards.
TCCCCCTGTGAACCAAACCTTTCTCTCCACTGTGTCTGTTCCTCTGTCCCCTCTGCTTGTAGCATGGCAGCTTCTCTGAGAAGATTTCCTCACAGGCTTCCGGTCCTTGCTAAACAGGTGTCACCTTTTCTCACCCTCAAAGTATATATTCCTATGGGTGCGTTACCACCTGACTATCACTAATTGTTCATTTACCTCTTAGAAGAAAGTGCTTGTAGCCCCAGGACCAGTATATGTGTTTGTGTGTGTATGTATCACAGTCATTCAATAAATGTGTGTGGAGGGGCGCCTGGGTAGCTCAGTCGGTTAAGCAGCTGCCTTCGGCTCAGGTCGTGATCCCGGGGTCCTGGGATCGAGCCCCGCGTCGGGCTCCCTGCTCGGCGGGAAACCCTGCTTCTCCCTCTCCCACTCCCCCGCTTGTGTTCCCTCTCTCGCTGTGTCTCTCTCTGTCAAATAAATAAATAAAATCTTTTTAAAAAATAATTAATTAATTAATTAACATATGTCTGTGAAAGAAAATTGCCTGAAATGTGTCAATAAAATGAGCAATTGGTTTTTCTTGACAGATTAAAAGCTTAAGGTTTTCATTTCAGAAATCCTGTTGCAAACAAAATAACTTGACACAGAATCCTCTTAACTGTTTTTAAGTATTTATAGACAGAGGGGCACCTGGGTGGCTCAGTCGTTAAGCGTCTGCCTTCGGCTCAGGTCATGATCCCAGCGTCCTGGGATCGAGCCCCGCATCAGGCTCCCTGCTCAGCGGGAAGCCTGCTTCTCCCTCTCCTGCTCCCCCTGCTTGTGTTCCCTCTCTCACTGTCTCTCTCTCTCTCTCTCTCTGTCAAATAAATAAATAAAATCTTTTAAAAAAATAAATAAATAAATGTGTGTGGAATGAGGAAATGAATCAATTAACCTGTCAGCCAGGTTTAGAAATTGCTATTAGTTCCTCACATGAGAAGCAAAGCCCCTTGTGTACTCTCATCCCAAATATATTTGTTAAGGTGATCAGCCTACCTACAATCCTCCTTCTCTCTAGATCTTTTCCTACACTTCCACCACCAAACCTGGAAGAGAGTCTTGCTAGATCTGATTCCAGTGGTGGATCACCAGACCCATACTTGCTATGGACCATGTCCATTGTCTCCACTTTTGCTCTGTCTCTCTTATGACTGACAGGGGAGCTAATTCCTACCTGGCTCCAGCTCACCCCGTTTTACAAGGGCTGAGCTCTGCTCTCATTCACTGCCACCTTGCTTCAAGCGAGATCCTTGGCATAGACCCGGATCTGACCTCTCTCCCTATTTCATCTCTTTACTTCCAAAGCTGAGTTTCAGCCCCACATCCTTTCTAATCCAATGTTCCACCATTCTGGACAAAGACCACAACCTGTAGTAGTCCTAGTTGGACATGGCATCTCCTTTGAATGAATGATAACTCTAGTCTCAGTTCCCAGAGTCATTGCTAGACTCCCTTCTTATAGTACGTAGTTGGGGGTCCTTTATTCCCACCCTCTATCGAGGTGGACCAGAGAGCCTAACCTCCTGCTGAAGCCAAATCCTTGCATTTGTCAATGATGATAGACCACAAGGTATCTGTTTAGCCCAATATGTACCAGCTTGAGGCAAATGCACATCAATGATGTCAATGCAATAGGAAGCATAAGAGTATTTGGAGGCCACCCATCTCAAACTGTGGGGTGATGTACCCACATCAGGTGACTTGAAGACGTAAATAGGGCCCAGGGTTTGATTCCAAGTGAAAATTAAAATATAGTGGTACTGTTTTTCATGCCAACCAAATTACTCTAGTCTGAATAACAGATTCCTCAATTTAATAGTTTGGCAGTCTCCATTTGCCCCGAATGTGCTAATTGGCCCATTTTCATCTGATCATTAGTCAAGGCATAAACACAGACTATGGTCTGGGTTTTGTTTTTGCCTCTTAAAAAAAAATTCATACCCAGAAAGGTAACTGAAAGAAATGTTAGCTTTGCCTTAGAATTAGGTTGCACTTTTTTAATTGTTCTTTTGAAAGCATATTAAACATGACTCATTTGTTCTCTGCTTTCTAAGCTGTTCGAAGGGGATAACAGAGAGGATGAGCCTCAGACCTGGATTCTGTTCAGGAGACAGTTTGGAGGAGGCTGTGGTGACAGTGTGGAAAAGTTCCTCCCGGCTTGCTGTCATGACACACAGTCCTGGCAGGACTCCTGACTCCCCAGTGATCTTTCTGATCTGAGAAAGTGAATAATGAAGCAGATCTGTTCACTTACCACCATGCGACTGGGCCAGAACAGTCAACTGTAATCACAGCTAATGGTTCATATAAGTTGGCTTCGTGCAAACCAAGGATCTAGCAGAGACTCAGCTCATTTCATAAGAAACCTTAATCATGCTAAACATTAAAATAATACTTTTCTATTTCCATTGTTACTGCCTCATCAGGCCAGAAGGATCCCAGCCTTCAAAGCTAGTTCACTTACTTCTTCCAAAATAGGTATATTAATGCCCAGCACTGCTAATTCTTCTCTAACAGATCCCTGTCTGGCTATATACACATGACTCATATTCTTTCCTTCTTCTAGTGATCCAAGAAACATGTTATTCTATTCCCTCACACCTACATCTGGGAGTCTTATTAGCAGAAGTGCAAAATAAACAATTTAGCTCAAATAGCTCAGCTTAACAAATCTGTCTTCCCTTGCAACTTCACACTCACTCTCAAGCACTCCGAAAATGCCTCATTGTAGTTTAAAAAGCTTTGGCAATTTGGGGCGTTCTCATTTGTTCAAAAATCTTTAAATATTCTCATTTTTTATAAACACCCAACATCAAATTAGAACAAAAAGCTTAAGAAATGGGAAACAATGGTGTAAGGGAAACCACCAGTGCCCTGTTAATATCCCCTTGATCTTACCACCTTGGGGCATGCAGGCCAGGCTTCCAACTCCCAGCACCTGAATTATCTCGCTTGGGGGCTTTTTCTAGCCACTTTGCAGCAGCTCAATAAATGCCGGGGAACTAGCAGGCTTCCACAGGAGCTGTCCACCAATGTGGAAGGGAGAAGTAAATAAAATCCCAGATCCCTTAGCCAGGGTGGGGGCGGGTGCAGATAACACTGAAATGTGTGTTCTGCATAGGCTCCCAGAGATCCCCCAGTAGGATTAAGCCCAGTAGCCCAGAGTGATGCTTAGCCAAACAATGTACTTTTTATTGGCTGTCTCCCCCACCCACCCCGCCTTACTGCCCAGTTCTCCTGATTTGCTTCACCTTCCCAAATACATTTTTTGCACTCCAGTCTGTTTCTCGGGGTCTACTTCTGTGAGAACCCAAATTAAGACACTCGGTGAGATAAGAAGTCCTAGGAAGCAGATCCTCAGGCTGGGGCTCCAGAATTGAATGAGACCAGCCAACAAACACCAAAGGCTCCATTACCGATGGTAAATAGAGTGGTGACAATCCCAGGCATGCTGTGGCAGCCCCATTATTAAGACTTTCACCTGTGATAAACTGGAGCATAATACAGGTCGTGAAGGAGGGGGCCTTGGATTATGCAGTATCTCCATCGTTTGGGAGACTTGAAGGTAATCATAACTAAGTATGATGAAATCGGCTTGTTAGTGTTTAGTGCAATTGAAGCTCTAAAGGAAGAAAGTGACAAGCACACTCATGCTCTTACAAATTCACCACCTCAATTCCTTTGCCTGAGGGCATTCTCTCACCACTAAAGCCAGTTTGCCCTTCCGTGTAGTAGGCTGAAAGTGCTGGGAATTAATTACCTCCAGGAACAGCATTCAACCTATGATCAACAGGAACTGGTATATAAATACCCCAGCTCTCTCACCTCTTGGATGACTCTGAGACACATGTTTCATGCTGGCTGCCAGTTTTTTCTTATTCACCTTAAGCTCCAGTAGCCCACAGTGATGACTGGCTTGATAATACACTTCTTATTGGTTGGCCGCCATTCCTGCCTCACTTCCCGGTGTTTGTTTTATGTCCTAAATTCCTGTTCTTGTCTCAAAGTCTGCTTTGGGAGACGCCCGAACTAAATCAAATGGTTTTATCCATCATTAATACGACTTCTCTGGTGTTGCAGCTAAAGAACCAGGCAAAGCCATGTGGAAGGTGCAGAATCCAATCAGATAGCACTTAAATATTTGTAAGAGTTTGGGTTAGAAAATATCAAATGAAAATTTAGAAAATTTTCAGGTTAGAAAAATATTAAATGGATTAGGTTAGAAAAATATTAAATGAATTCAAAATAGGATCAAGAGATAAAGAGATTAGTTGAATCCTGTCAACTGGTAAAGCAATTACAAGGAAGAAGAATTGGATTTTGTAGGGACTTGAGTGGGCTGAGAGCCTACTCCTCTTGTCAGGACCCATTAGAGCCACCATACAGAGAACTCATGATGCCGCAGGGCCTTGGCAGTGTCTTAGGACAATAAACCTACGATCCAAACAAAAATACCAGCAGATATGCAACCTCATCCATCTGGGAAGGTCTTAGGAGAGTAACCCCAATTTACTGGGTAGAAATTTTCCACTTTGTTCTCCCCTCCCCGCTAAGGGAAAATTTAGATTAAAGGAGAGAGATGAAAAAGAAGATCAAATATATAATATTCTTATATTAAATGTTAGAAAAGCATATGCATAATTGGCATTAAGAGTATAATAATTAAGAGAATAGAAGATCAATGAGGTTAAAAATGGTGGTATAGGAAGATCCTGAACTCACCTCCTCTCGTGGACACAGCGAATCTATAGCGACATATGGAACAGTTCCCTCTGAAAAAGACCTGAAGACTAGCTGAACAGCTCCTCCACAGCAAAGGTTAAATGGGTCACATCAAGGCTAGTAGGAGAGACAGAGACATAGTCTCACCAAAAAACCCATCCCCCTAGCATGGCTACTCACAACTGGGAGGAATCTCACAAATAGAGAGCTTCTCCCTGAGGAACAAGGGGTTTGTGTCCCACTTCAGGCACCCCAACTCTTGGGACCTGAACCAGAGACACAAGCCCTCAAAATGTCTGGCTTCAAAAACCAACAGGGCTTACCTCTGTAAAAACCAAAGGGATGTAGGGAACTGAGATCCTGCTCTTCAAGGGCTCACACACAGACTCACTTGCCCCAAGACCCATCCTTGGGGCATGCCCCATCCCTGCACTCCCTTACTGCCCTGCTAAAACCAGCCAACGTGCCTCAGTCCTGCATTCTCCTACTGCCTCCCAAAAGTTTGTCTTAGAATCAATGAAGATAGTAATTCTTCCTTATTATAAAAGTAATCCATATTTGTTGAAAAACTGGAAAAGACAACGTATTCACAGAAACGTAGCTATAGGAAACAGAAGAGCTAGATGAAATAAACAGAGCTGGTGTAACTGAAAACCCAGAGGAAGGACAGAAGTTAGGGTTGGTTTAATTCAGGGACTGAAGGCTACTCAAGAGCAAATTTTTTCCATTTCTCTGTTCTGCCTTCCATGGGGTGCATCTTGCAGCTTCCCGGCTGTACCCCCACTCCATCCTGGAGATAGGGTTGCTGCCCTAGCCTTCCAGGCAAGAATTCCAAAATTCACCTGCACTGCTGGGTCACTGGGGTCACCTCACCCCCCTGAACTGTGGTTGTTGGTAGAAAACTGAAAGTGTTCATGAAAAGCTCATGGACTGCCTGGGGAAAAGAGTAACACCCAACCAGAAAATCTGCCTACTGCCAGGAAGAAAGAGGGGTGGGACCTGCTTGCAAGTTGTAGTGGTTAATTTGATGTGTCCTTTTGTCTAGGCTATGAGGCTCAGTTGTTTGGCCAAACACTAGTCTAGATGTGGCTGTGAGAGTACTTTTTAGATGGGATTAAAGTAGACTAACCCCCCCATTATGTTGGGAGACCTCATGCAATGAGTTGAAGGCTTCAAGAGAAATGACTGAGGTTTCCCAGAGAAGAAGGAATTCCCCTCAAGACTGCAACATCAACTCTTACTTGAGTCTTCAGCCTGCTGGCTCACCATCTAGATTTCGGACTTGGCAGCCTCCTCGATCATCCTGCAATTGTGGAAGCCAGTTCCTTAAAACCTCTCTCTCTCTTTCTCTCCCTCTGTCTCCTCTCTGTCTCTCTCTATATATGTCTATATAAAGATCTAGATCAAACTGAAAAGTATAAAAGAGACTAGAAATTCTCTGTAATCCAGAAATACCACCACTAAAATATTTTCTCCAACTTTATTTATGTATTTACTTTCCTATGTATAGAAACATATGGCAACATTTTACTCAAATGACACCATACTGGCTATACAAGATTCAAAACTTTTGAATCTTGTTTCTGTCCCTTAATATATTAAGTATCATTTTTCCATGCTCTTAAATATTTGAACATTTTTTAGCAGTTAGCAAATAATCCATCACATAACTGAGCTACAATATGTTATATAATATGTTAGCTATTTTACTATATCTAGGCTTTTTGATGATTTCATCATATTCTTTAAATACACAGCACTTTCTCCCTGCATGTAAAGCCAACTAGGTGCTGCCTCTGGGATCTAAAGTCTCTAGAAGTCAGGGTCCGACGTGTTGCATTTGGCAGATGTACACTTATTTCCAAACTCATCAAGTTGTATACATCAAATATGTACAGTTTTTTGTGTGTCAAAAAAAAAAAAACAAAAAAAACTCTTGCACTTCGTTCCACTTGGTGCAGGCTGGAGTTCATTATGAATAAAGAGCTTGTTGCCAATTCAGCCTTAGCCAGAGTGAGTCTGACCTGGCATCAAAAAATACCATGATTTTGGAGATAGCCACAAAAATCTCTACCCACCATAAAGGTCTTTGTGGCAGTGATGTGGGCTCCTGGTCCCCGGTTCTATGTCATCATCACTATGAAGAGCATGCATCTGTTTGCAATTAACATAGCAATGTTTTCGACTTGTCCAAAATTTGCTTAATCCTGTAAGTTCCTCAAAAGAATGAAAATAAAAAAGAAAATGAAAGGTGGAAGAGGAGTTGTGAACAGGCTTGTCTGGCATCTCAAGAGGAGCGCATTCTGCACTCTGCCTACTCCTTCACACTACAAATTATGAGATAGAACTAAATGTGCACTCATGAGTGGTGAACAGAATGGATGTTCTTGGAGAACAAAGAAACACATGGTAGCATGGCAAACCACATTAGCGTTTCTCGAAGCACAACTGACTGCGGAGTTTCAGGGCCTGACTCTCCTCCCGCTGCAGATCTCTCTCCTCATCCATTATCCTCACTGACAGAGGGCCTGGTCCGAGTCCCCAGAGCCAATGACAGCTCCCAGCAGCTGGATTGTCGGAGACATTTAAGTGGCATTTTTTCCCAATTACTCTTCTCAGACTTTAGACGGGAGAAAATACATTTTGTGAAACAGTGATGGTAATGGCAAGAATTAATGTGTGGATGTGGTTAAATGCAATTTTAGCAATGCCTTGAAATGCACCATATGCTGGGCACTTCCCTGGTACAGACAGCTATTGTCTTTAGGAAATTGATTTCTCGGTCTCATGTTCTATTATTTTAATATATTTTCTAGATTTCCTTTTTACTTATTTGCTTTTTGCCATATTCTAGAAATAATCGTTCCTTATGAATGCTAGCTTATATTTTTAAAACTAAACTTAAACCTTCCTACCTAAATATTGCTGGGGCACTCAGCAAGACATATTTGCAGTCTCTAGTAAACTTATAAGCTAAAAGAAGAGTAAAAGGATTTTTTTCTCCTACATACTGAAAGATTAAAATTTGTTGTATATATGAAAGTAACTATCTCACAATAAACTTATGTTAAGTTGAAATTTTAATAAAATTAATGGAGTTGCTAAATTACAGAGAAATAATATAATATGGTAAAGAAGATTTGGATTTTAAAAAAATGGAAAGGTAATTAAAATCAAGATATTTATGAGTCTATTCTGCTTATTTATGTATTCATTAAATCATTCAAAAAAAACTTTTTGGGGCACCTGGGTGGCTCAGTCATTAAGGGTCTGCCTTTGGCTCAGGTCATGATCCTAGGGTCCTGGGATCGAGCCCTGCATCGGGCTCCCTGCTCAGCGGGAAGCCTGCTTCTCCCTCTCCCACTCCCCCTGCTTGTGTTCCCTCTCTCGCCATCTCTCTCTGTCAAATAAATAAATAAAATCTTTTAAAAAAAAATTTCATCCATCATGTCCCAGACACAGTTCTATATGCTAAAGATAGAAAAGTAAACAAAATGGACAAAAATTCTTGCCCTCATGGGGCTTGCATGCAGGTGGGGAAAGACATGTCTTTGCACTAAAATGAATTCCACTTTAATAAAGGAGCCAATGCTTAAGTGCTTGAGATATTAAATAATGAACTGCCACAAAACCATGAAATAAGAAATTTCAAATTTTAAACAAATATCTATTTGGTATTCTTTAATTACAAAATCTTACTTATGAGATAAATGGTTAGAAATAGAATTGCATGGAACCCGAAAATTAAACTGGCAAATTATCTCTAGATTCTTAGCAAGTGCTAGGTAAGGAATTGGGGGAAATGGCATGGTATTAAAGGCATCCTCATAACTTAGCAAGAACATGCTTTGACACGTCGGCAATAAACAGCGTGACGAGGGTGGTGGCCATGGTTTCACAATGTTTATGATTCCTAAAGAAGGGACATGTGTACAACAGAATGAGAAAACATTCCCAATTAGGGGCTCCTGGGTAGCTCAGCCTATTAAGTGTCAGATTCTTGATTTCAGCTCAAGTCATGATCCTAGGGTTGTGAGATCCAACCCATGTCAGGCTCCACACTGGCCATGGAGCCTACCTAAGATTTTCTCTCTCCCTCTCCCTCTGCCCCTC
>NC_138381.1:34390111-34406345 GCF_054177405.1 Leptonychotes weddellii | reverse complement strand
CTCAAACAAATAAATAAAATCTTTAAAAAAAATGATTAAAAGCTGTTGTGTTAATTTGTCTTAGATGAAGGGATATATTTTAAGACCAGCAGTTGTGGGAAGGGTTGCAGATCAAGAAATTAAAGCTACTATAAAATCTGTATCTCCAAGCTCTCCTGAGCTTCAGAATTATATTTAAAACACCCACTAGTCATCTCCCTGGAATCCCCTGGGCACCTCTGACTTAATGTCCTAAACTGAACTCTGTATCTTGTTCAATATCCCATTTCTTCATCTCAAGTAACAGTTTCTCCTTCTACTCAGACTGGCAAGCTGCAAACTTGAGGGTCTCTCTCTCTTCTTCCCTCCCTCCCTCTCTCTCTCTCTCCACCCCTTCTCCCACCCCACCCCCAATCCCTTCCTACTGAAGACCACAGGCTTTGGTGATCTCTCTCCTCTTCATCACCAGGTCCTCATTAGCTTTCCTCTGAATCAGGATACCAGCCTTCTGAGTGAACTTCCAGAACATCCTCCATTCCACGCTCGTGCCAACAAACCTGACCATAGATACCTTCACTCTAATACCTTTGTTGGCCTGCTTCTGCCTTCGTACTCCTATAAATATATTTCTTATTTCACACATGCCTATACATTTGTAAATAATATGCATATACAACTACTGCATTAATATATTGTACACAAAAGAAAACATAAAGGGGAGCCTGGGTGGCACATCGGTTAAGCATCGGCTCCTGATTTGGGCTCAGGTCATGAGATTGGGCTCCATGTAGGGCTCCGCACTGGGCATGGAGCCTGCTTGAGATTCTCTCTCTCTGTCCCTCTGCCCCTCGCCCTGCTCATGCTCTCTCTCTCTCTCAAAATTAATTAATTAACTAAATAATTAATTTAAAATAAAAAACCAAAACAGAAAAATTGACATTTTAAAGGGCAAGATAAAGATGAAATATTTTATATTCCATTTATTAATGATAGGTAAAATATTTTGTTCTCACTAAAATGTTATTTAGTGAGGGTAATGTGGTTGAATATGCTTCATAATTTTTGGAAAGTTTTATTGCCCTATAATAAATCAACTTGAAACCTGGTCCCAAGTGCACTTGATTTCGATGTTTGGTTTGATGGCCGTCAGCACTGCAGATGCACCTCATGGAAAACCACAGATACAAACACAGGAAATAGATCATTGGATGAGCTTATGAAATTATGATACTCATTTTTCAAAATCATCTACAATTTTTGCAAGGGCTTTTGTGAAAAATCACTAATGCTTGTATCACTCATGTTTTCTTTAATCTTTTTAAGTCATTTATTCATTTTTTGAGTCTTAGATTAGTCAAACTAGATAATATACATAAATCCACTTAAGCAAGCACACAGGAAGTGCTAATAAATTGCAGTTTGCTTTAAGAATGAGTAAGGAGGGGGACGCCTGGGTGGCTCAGCCAGTTAGGCGTCTGCCTTCGGCTCAGGTCATGATCCCAGGGTCCTGGGATCGAGTCCCGCATTGGGCTTCTTGCTCAGCAGGGAGCCTGCTTCTCCCTCTGCCTGCTGCTCCACCTGCTTGTGCTCTCTTTCTCTCTCTGACAAATAAATAAATAAAATCTTTAAAAAAAAAAGAAGGAGAATGAGTAAGGAGGTTAGGGACACCCCTCTCAATGTGGTGGATCCCAACTCTTCCCTCACAATTCCTTGCACCTGATAAGTCCCTCTGTCTGACATGTGGACCAAGCAAGAGCACCAAACAGCAATCCATATGCTACTAAGTCCTTTCTCATATTTCAGATAGATATCCAAGTTTTCACCCTTTCTTCCTACACCCCAGCATATCATTTCACACACCCCCAGAGTGTTCTTACCCCACCTGGAGGCCACTGGCCAATGTCGTACATCCAAACGTCTCAGCTGGACACACCAGGCCTTTCTTGTCTATCCCACTGACCTCTCCATTCCACACAACCTATCCTTCAGCCACATTAAACTTCTCATCATTTGCAAATTTCTGATCATATTTGCTTTCCCATTCCTTCTCTGGAATATCTGCCCACATACTCTGCCTACCCGCAAACCACACTCACCTGGTACACTCCTCTCCATCCTTCAAGACCCAACACAAATGCGAGCCCTTCTCTGACTTTCTTCCTGACTGTCCAGTGTTCTCTTAGCATTTTATTCATTTATAAGACCTCAAGCCACACTACGCACTCATCCATCCTTCCCTATACTCGAAGTCCCTTAAGACCAAAGACCGGGGCGCCTGGGTGGCTCAGTTGGTTAAGCAACTGCCTTCGGCTCAGGTCATGATCCTGGAGTCCCTGGATCGAGTCCCGCATCGGGCTCCCTGCTCGGCAGGGAGTCTGCTTCTCCCGCTGACCCTCCCCCCTCTCATGTGCTCTCTCTCATTCTCTCTCTCTCAAATAAATAAATAAAATCTTTAAAAAAAAAAAAAAGACCAAAGACCGTTTAGGTAAACACAGCACATAACAGAGTGACTGCCCAGTAGAAGACCTCACAAAACTGTTTGTTGAATATTACAACTTAGAAAGGTTGAAGTAATTTTAAAATTAGGAAAGCCAGAGATGAGCAAATCTCTGCTGAAGAATCAAAGACCATTAGAAAGAAGATTCTAAGGAAACGCAAGGAATCAATTTCCTGTTATTCTCACACTGGTTGACCAGTGTGGACAGGATATTGGGAAATGGCAAAGAAAATGCAATTGACAAGGTAATGTTTAATAAACCAGGAATTTAGCAAAAATTGGCAGCATTGTGTCCCGGGGGTCCCAAGGTGAGTTGGTGGTGATCCCACTAGTCTCTAGAAAGTCATTTGGGCTTCATGGAGCTGCAACAGAGAACTTTAACAGATTTCATCTCTTGGGCTCTGAGCAGGTAAGTTTGAAGATAACCTCACCCTTTAAGAGATAGTTACTAATCAACAAATTAATTATATCTGCTGCTTTCAGAATGTCCTGTGTTAAAAAAAACCAATATGGAAAGAGTTGATTCTTCTACAACTGGTCTACATCTGTACTAAACAGCATATATAAATATTCATGTCCAACTTATTTCATTGTACATAAGGGGTTTTTTCAATGTCATATAAATCATAGACACCTCTATCACACAGTGGCTTTGTACGAGTCAAGGTAACATTTTGCTCCTTCCAATGTACATTAAAATAGCCTGTGATGTATACACCAGTATATATTATATAATGAGCACATTTTTCCCTCTGGTATTTTATATTATGTTATGGAGACACAGTTTTGCTAGTGGACATAACTAGAAATTGGGACTTGGGTGAGTCATTTAAGCTCTCTCCTTAACTTCATCTATAGAATGATACTTTTTGGCTAACTCACGAATATTTACTCATACGAGTTCATAGGCTGCTTTGAAGGTGGCATTGTTTCTTATTTCAACATTTACTCTGGAACTAGACCCTAGAGTCATCACAAGGCAGTGATCCCTGTGAAGCCGTCATCTTGGGCCACCTTCACTACCCCTCTTGATAAATGAAATCATAGCTCGGTAATGAACGCCTCCATCTCAGTCTTCCATGGTCTCACGGTTACATTTATAAGTGGCTCCCTGTAGCATATCTCTCGAGGTGATGATTTATACTTCAAGAGGCAGCTCAGCAAGAACTCGGAGCTAAAACTAAATCAGATAAGATGAAAAAGATTTGAGCAAACAGTTTAAAATATTAACTGATAGACTCTGTCCCTTTCTCATCCCTTGTTTCCAATATTTGTGGAAACATGTGATGGGAGCTCTCAGAATCTTAGCTTTAGGAAATGTTGATGTTATGTAAGAATATTTGGGAACAGTTTTACGAGAGGCAAGTGTTTTTAAAAAGGGTGCCACTGACAGATGGGCAAACAACATAGAATTGTTGAGATCCAAAGCACTATTCAGTGCCCAGCTACACGTTAAAATAATCTATAGCTGTAGAGCATTTTAGAGCTTATAGCATTCGTTTATCAATGCTTTATTTCTTATAAGCATATGAAGTGTGGGGAGATGAAGGAAGCAAGTTTAGCTGACAGAATCTCTGCTCTTTAGAGAAAGAAGCTCCAAAGGTTGTGGAAAACCATGATTTTATTCTTCTCACACTGATATGAGTGATTTTTTTCCTATGGATTTTTTTTTATGGACTGATTTTTACTCACAAGGCTACATTTCAACATTACTTTGAAGATGTCAAAGGCATAATTCAGGCAATCATAAGAGGAACATGGGACAATTTGATCCTGCTGAAATAGTCCATTCTTCATACACACATACTCAAACCTCAAGTAGAGGGTGACCACCAATGTCAGCAAAATTAGAAAATGTGCTTGTGTTGATGTAACCTTACTTACTTAATGGTTGGTGTGTTGCCCAGGATATAATCAAGATGGAAGATATTTCCTGGCCCCTGGGTCACAGAAGATTTTGAATGATCAATGCCTGGAGTAGACTGACCTTGGCTAAATCATAAGGGGACCCTGACAGGCAGACACACAGAATTTTTTACTTTTAAGTGTCTCCCTACATAATTATATAATAATAAAAACAACAATAATGCTTCTCCAAATACTCCACACACAACTGGGTACCTTCCTCGAACTGGTAATCTATGCTCATCCTCTACTACAACTACACAATTTGCAGTGTAATTTTATCCCCGACCCCTCTGTATTAAATGGATCCCTATGGTAGACATACTCCTGCTCACCAAGATTTCTACTTTTCCATCTATTTCTGAGTATATACCCCCTTAATATTGGGTAATGACCATGTGGCTTCCTTTGACCAGTGTCATGTGAGAAGTGACGTCTCTTCCGGGTAAAAACATTTAAAGTTTGGCACACAGTTTTCCATACTCTCATCCCCTGCCCTGGTGCTGATGGAGAGGCCACAGGAACGAAGCAGGCTAGAATGATGAGTCATCCTGAGAGCTGCCTGGAGATTTTGCATGAGCAGGAAATTAACATCTATGGTATTAAGCCATTGAGATTTTGGTGGTGTTTGTTACAGCAACATAATGTAGCCTACCCTGACTGATGCAGTTTCTCACCAGCTCAATTTACATTGATCACCATTTATGCAGAAGCCCATAGCTGTTTATGTGGCTGTTATACCAATAAGTTGTGTTTATACATGAATCAGCCTCAGTCACTGTCCAAGGCGAAGTCTCAGAGAAATAGCTGGGAGCAATGGGAAAGTACTGGGATGATTATGCTGTGTCTCCCACACCCTTGCCAGGTCCCTGAATTAGTACTGAGGGCTTCCCAGTGCAAATTGCCATCTGGATTTATTACCAAGGAGCAATCAGTTTTATGAGAAGAAGGAGGAGTTTAATTTAGAAGACACTGAAACTTCTAGGCGAGTGGGAAATTCAGTTGGAAGTGCCTAGTTAGTAATTGGTAATGCAGAAATGGGGCTTGGAAATAGCCGAAGAATGTGGGTATATATTCAGAAGTAATCTCCATACACTTTAAAGTTGAACATAAAACATGAATAAAATTTCCAAAAGAAATGGCAGAAAAGTGAGAAAAATAAAAAGCGAAAAAACAACTCTTAGGAAGCACTCATATTTAGGGCTAGAGAGAGAAGGAGCAAGGAAGGGAGATATGAGAATGATGATGACAATACCCATTCATTCTGAGAGCTAAGAATACCGTATCTTCATTAATAAATTCATTTAAATTTAAATTTCAAGGTTTTTAATGAGGATAAAAAATGTACTACTCCTTAACAATCCATTTACTCTCTCAGATATTAAAATAGATTACCCATGTGACAGGCAGCTGGACATTATCTGTAATAAAAAGCAAATGATTTTTTAATTCAATGTCCCAGAACTAATTTATCAAGATTTAAAGTTCTGCAGAAGAAACGGAACTTTTAAACATATATGATTTGCTCTGCATTATAGTCTTACATTTATTCAACAGAATTGTTCTATACATCTGGCCGGTGCTTGGCACTATGGGGGTGCGGTCGTCCCTCTAGCACTGTCTGCCTCAACCCCCCCATTCCACAAACTTTTCCCCCTGAATGTTCCGCTTTGTACCAGCTTTGGTCCTGCCAGGAAGACCCCAAGAGTTCATTAGCTAACATTTTCTGAACCCTAAGTATTTGTGCCAGACATAAGGTGCTTTTTACGGGTTCTCTCATTTAATCTTCAAGACAACCCTATGAGGTGGACATCAGTAGTATTTCCATGTTACCGCTTGGGGAGCTTAAATGTTGAAAAACTTGCCTAAGGTCACAGAGCTATTAAGGGATGCTTCAGGACTCAAAATAGGCTGGCCAGTGCCAGAGTGGGTGCTCTAAGCCTTGCTACTTCAAAGTGTGATCCTCAAGCCAGCAGCATTAACCTTACCTGGGAGTTTGCCAGAAATGCAGAAAATCAGTCCCAATTCCAGACCTACTCAATCAGAATTTGGTTTAAACAAGGCCCCCAGATGATCCCTCTGCACATGAAAGTTTGGGAAGCAAACTGCCAAGTCACTTCACTCTGCAGAGACTTCACTTTAAAGGATGCTCCGGGGGATGGAGGTAATCTTTCCCCTGAATTGCAATTGGGGGGGGGGGGGGGGAGGCGGGCAGGGGGAGGAGGAAATGCTTGTGTTCTCCAAAGGCAAAAGGAAGGATTCAGACAACAGGTTCGTTCAGTTTCAAACACTGGAGATCAGCAAGGGTCAGGAACACTTCCAAAAGCAGCAGATACTGAGCTGGGTCTTGAAGCCAGAACATTTTCTCAAGTCATTTCATTAAAAATAGGTACTGTTCCAAATGGACCAGGGCCCACATCAATAATCTGGACTTAGCTTCTCCAGCCTGGATTCCGTTTTCCAAATAGAATCCAAATATCAACAGCACCAAAAAGCAGATTTGAAACCTCAATAAAACTTGCTATGATTGCATTATTAACCATATTATTCGGTTTGGAATTGCCTGGTTTGATTAATAATGTTCATGACAAAATCAGTTTGCCGCTTATTATCAGTTGTTCCCCAGGTATGAGTACAAACACTGGTCTGAAAAGCGGAAGCACGCGGGTTGGTGAGCAGGCCTCCAGCTACAGGTACTTAATTCAGGGTGTGACGTCGCCTTTTCAAGACCCCTCTTCTGAGCGGCGCCGGCCTCCTCTCTCTTGGGTGGGGCCCAACAGCCCAGCTCCTTTTGGCTGGCACTTTACTCCATGTCACCAACTCACTCTGGCTTCCAAGGGCCCTAACCCGCGTGCCACCTTCCGACCACCCCGCCGACAGGTCACCTCGGACCAGCCCGGACGTGTCCTGGGCTGGGGTCTCCACCTGCCCTCCGCACCCTGGGGAAAGGGTGATGCTGGCCCGGCTCTCCCGGGTGGACCAGCGGAGCCGCGGCGGTGGCAGACGGCGAGTCACGTGGGGCAGTGGGGGCGGAGCGCAGCCGGCCGGGTGGGTGGAGAAAACAAAGCCCCCAGCTGTCAGTAGAGGAAGGAGGCGACAGCGCCGGAGCAGGTGAGTCAAGTGCATTTAAAGCGGTACCGCCCTGGCGCACCCCGACACCTCCCGCCCTGGCGCAGTCCCTCCCAGGCCGAGCACTGGCCGCGCCTCCTCCCGCAGCCGGCGGGGAGGGCTGCAGTGTGCGGGTCGCGGAGCCGGCAGGACCCCGGGTCTCCGTGCCCGGCAAGAAGTTGTGCAGGGGTCGGCGCCGCGGCTCCGGGGTCTGCACCCGCCGCGTTCCCGCGGGCCGCACCTCTCCTTCGTAGTCCCAGCGCTGCGCACGGGGAGAGGGGAGGGAGTCGGACTGCCACGCTGGCAGAAGCAAAGTGGACTAGCTCGGGGGTGAGGGCCGGGGCTCTCCAGGACGGGGACACTTGGCGCTGGTGCAGGGGGGGGCTTGGGGGTGCGCGCCCGACGAGCGCAGACCTGGAGACGCCGGAGTTGGGGCGCTGGGACTGAGAACCGAGAGCTCTGGCAGGGGCCGCGCGCTTCGGGCAGACCAGGAAGTGCTGCGCGCCGGCGCTTGCGGGCAGGGGATCAAAGCCTGGACCCCCCGGGTGCTCGCCCTCCGGCTGAGACGAAACCCACTGCTCCCCATTCCGACTCCGGCTCCCGCTGGTGCTTCTGACTCCCGGGACCTGGGATCCAGGTCTGGGGAAAAGAGAGCGGGTTGTGATTCTGAACCCAAGGGGCTCTTCTGCAGAGAGCTCCCTGGGCGCAGGGCGAGGGCTACTCAGTGACTCCCCACTCTGCTTCGGTAGGAAATTCTTCAGTCCACCCTTAGAAGGGCTGCGCCAAAGCCCAGAAATCCCACAAAGGGCTGGACGGAGGGGTGGGCACAGAAAGACCTTCCCTCTGAATCTGGAGCGCTCCGTAATGCAGACTTTCAAATCCCGAAAGGGCGAGTGGATTTGGTCACCCCTTGAGTCACTCTGCGAGTCCCGTGCCAAGTGCCGCCCAGCGCAGAAGGCAGAGCTATCACCTCGGAGGAAGGGGCGCTGTAGCCATTTGATCAGGAGGAGCCTTTGTCTTAACCCCCAGTCCCTTTCTGCTAGTCTTCGCCGGGTCAGTAGCGCGTAGAGTAATTAATATTCCGAACATTAGCCGTCCCTTCACCTCTGCACCAGCCAACACTGCTGTCCCCTCCCTGCGGGTTTCTCCATCACTTGCTCACGTCCCCTCTTCCAAAATCGTGGAACGTGGTCCAGACCCGCTAAGCAAGAGGAGGTCACTAAACGCACTATAATGCAGTCACGTAAAATCAAGGGTTAAGTGTTCAAACCTGCACCCTCCCTCCCGCGAGGAGACGGAAGAACTTTCTTGATTAGCATAGTATCTACCCTGAGGCCGCGCTGCGAGGCGGCGGTTCGATCCCAGCAGAGGTGAAGCGTGCAGTCGCGTCTTGACTGTGCTTTGACGCAGCACCTGCTTCTAATCTGAGAGGACCCGCGGCTTGCAGCTTTGCCGATCAAGACTCTGGAATGAAACAGAACAGAGATCAAAAGGTAACAGAAAGAATAGCAACATTTGAGATGCTTCTCTCGAGCACTAAATTTAGCTAAGTTTTTAGTAAGCTAAGAGGGGAGATGGTCCTTGTCTAGACAGTGTCCCTTCTAAAAATGTCCCCTTGCTTTGCTTCGCTAGCCTTCTTTGTGGCTGCCAAACTAAGTTATCAGGGACCATGTGTCAGTAGATCTCCAAGACAGGTTGGGAGGCCACCAGGTAGTCATTAGTTAGGCTTAACTGGTAGGTTTCACTTGCGTGAGAAGAGTGACGCTTCTCCAGTGCGAACCTTCCCAAACTTTGCTGCCTATTAGAATTACCTGGGGAGCTTTGGAAAATCCTGATGTCTACATGTCATCCCAACTCATTTGAGTCGGACTGTTTGGAGATGAGAGCCAAGCATCGGGTTTGTTATTTGTTTTATGAATCTGCAGGTAATTTTGTTGTGCAGCAAAGTTTGAGCACCACTGACGCAAAAAAAAAAAAAAAGAAAGAAAGAAAAGAAAAGAAAAAAAGTTCAGTGGCCAGCAGCTGCAAGAGATGCTAGACAAGATGCCAGTTTAACTACTTGGGCGGGTGGGGAAAAAGACGCTGAAACTGGAGTGTTGCTGACGCCCTAGGGCGGGGGATTGTCATGCAGCAGCTTGGCTGGCGGTGACACCTGCCACATCATCTTTCACCCTCGCTTGCCTTAGGTCCAGTTCTTATTGGAGAGATCGAAGTTCACTGTCATGCATGGTTTCTGCACGGTTGTTAAGGAGACGGGTAGAAACTTTCATTCCCATGATGACTCACGTGCACAGGCAGTGGGGAAACCCAGCAGAAACTAACTGGGAGCAGCCTGGTGAGTCAGCAGGCTGCACTCCAAGGCGGAGCCCCGGGAATAGGAAGTAATTACATCCAGTAGCTTATTGACGCGCACTATTCCACTCCTTTGAAAGCATATTTGAATATCTGATCAGGATATGTTTGCTTGTAGAAGCCGATCCCTTTTCCAGCACCCTATTCTACCAGCTGCATTATAATGCTCTCTCCTGTTGGAAGGGGAAACACAAAGCCAACTAGACATCGTGTAATTTCCTTGGTGGGAGGCATATTAAAAAGATAAAAAAGCTGGAGAGTGCTGCGGGCTGGTTTGGGTTATTTCAATTATGTGAAGTAGAGAAGATGAATTTGTAGTACATAAATTTTGAATACAGAAAAGTCAAATACTGCTTGATTACACAGTCAGTAGTGGATTAAAGGATCCATTTAAATAGAAATGGTTATACTAACATTTTGCAAGCAATTTTGTTTGCTACTAACCCACAATTTCTTGCTTTAAAAAACGTTTCCTAAGGTATACATGACCCTAATAAGAGAATCTGTTTTAAAATGAATACAGATTATTAAATAAACTTATTTTTCTTATTTTTATTACTATTAACTTCCATTTTTATACCTCTCCTCTCTTCAGTATTCTTTATATTACCACGACTCTCTCTGTCATTGCCTGCAAGCTTCCTTCCCCATTCTGTTTCTTTAAGGGGGAACAGCAGTGCCTGGCACACAGCAAGCCTTCAATGTTGTCAGCTATAGAACTTGGTTTGAATCTCTCGTAGCCCCTGTGTACCCTGCTTGGTCTTCTCTCCTAGGGGCCTTTGTGTCTGCAGCTCCCATAGCACAGAGCATAAGACCTTTCATGGTGTGGATGCTACTTGTTTATACTGAACATTATGAAAAGGTGGGGAGAACATTTGTAAGCAAAGCATCCTGAGTACGTTCAGTTTTGTTATTTTCCAAGACAGACATTCTGGATATGGAGGAGCCGAAGGTCTGGTTCAGTTCTTAAGTGCTATAAAATGGTAGCTCATTGTTTGTTCATTTACAGTTTTACATATAACAGTTTAGCATTGTTTTTAGCATAAAATAATTCAGTTAAATCAATTTAACTAGTAATTGTTACTCTCATGGATCGAAGATTCACTTCACAAGTTTGTTCTCTGCCAATTATTATGGAAAAAAACAAATATCCACCTATGTGGATGCCTAAAGGAATTCATGAAGCTAGGAGAGCTTTTTCAGAGCACAGGACAAATAACACGTTAATAGTTAAATAGCTTTTATTGTCATTGGCCTTCATTGAAAATAGCACAAGTATATTTAAATAGCCAGAATATTTAAAAATGAGAAGCTGGTTGTGTCTTTGACAGATGCCACCAAAAATAAATGTTAATAAGAATTTCCAAAGGCCAAAATGATGTAAATGAACCCATTCTCAGTTCTGTGTAGCTTCGAAGAGGCACTGGGGATGCACTTCTGAAATTCCCATCCCTTTTTTGGGAGGTGTAAGATACTGAAGGCTGAAATGTAGTCTAGAAGACGGGGTCTAATCCAGATTAATCAGAAGCTTTCATCAGAGGATGGTGTAAACCTAGTTCTGTAGTATTTACAAGTAGGCCAAGAGGAGTGAGGTAGAAAGAAGGCATGCCATCTTGATTTTAGAAACTCTTTTAAGTTTTTGAGACCAGATGAGAATCATCTAGTTTTTTTTTTTACCTTAAATTTATACAGCCCTTTGGTCTTTTTTTTGTTTTTAAGATTTATTTATTTATTTGAGAGAGAGAGCATGAGTGGGAGGGGCAGAGGGAGAGGGAGAGAGAATCTGAGACTCTGTACTGAGGGCAGACCTCGAGGTTGAGCTCCATCTCGATCTCATGACCCTGAGATCATGACCTGAGCTGAAACCAAGAGTTGGAAACTTAAATGACTGCGCCACCAAGGGTACCCCCGCCCTTTGGTCTTATTAACATATCAGGGCCTAAACAGAACTAGGTGGAGAGAATTCCCATGTGCCAAAAAGCACAAGTCCAAAAATTAAATGATACTCCAAAGTGGTGAGAAACCGGGTGCTGACTCCTTGTCCAGTGTCCATTATGTCATGCAGCTGTTTCTTGAACAGGGTTGGATATAATCTTGCTTGGAGGTTTTGGCCAGACAAGTTCAGTTCTAATTCTCTGCTCCCTCCTTCAAATAGGAGAAACTATTTACATACATCATGCTCTCACATAGTAATCAACCTTTGGATTTGGCCAACGTCCAAGAATCTAGCCATCATTAGCTGGTTATCCAGATAACCAAAGTAGGAAGTTTCAGAATCTTTGCCCAACTCATAGAAGCATAAACTCTCTTGTTTGAAGGGTCCTCACAGGTTCATCCCACCATCCAGCAAAAACGCAAATGCCCTGTATAGCATCTTTACTAAATAGTCCTTCAGTTTCTGCTTCGGGGTCTCCCTCACCTCACATTCCATCCACAGAGCATTCTCTGCGGCCTTCACCACTGAAGACCACAGAGAATAAAATCCTACGCTCTTATATATTTACCTGCAACCCTCTTAAACACTTAAAGTGAATTTATTCTCCTGAATCAGGAAAATCTGGCTCTGGTATTTCAAATCTATTCATCGCACAAATTTTTTTGCTCCAAATGTGCAACCCTAAATTTCAAGAGAAGTCTTCAAAATTGTGATTTGTTATAGCAGAGTTCTAGAATATGACTATTGGTCAATCTCCTCCCAGCAAATCTCATCATCTACATACTTCAAAAATGACTACTGACACTAGGCTTGCGTTGAGTCGGAGCCCATGGATCCATCTGTTTTGGAGATCAGCAAACTATGGCCCGCTGTCTGTTGTTGCCTGTCCTGTGAACTAAAACTGGCTTTGGTCTTTTTTTAATGGTTGAAAACATATCCAAAGAGGAACCTTATTTTGGGATCCTTAAAAATTGTACAAAATGCCAACTGCGGCGGTCGCAATGGTATAATGGCAATGCACCCATACTTAGTCACTTGCCTCTTGTCTATGGCTACTTGTGTGCTCCACAAAGCCTAAAATACTTCCTGAATATTTACATACGACGTTTGCACACCCTTGATTTGTTCCCATTCAATATACTTCAGTTATAAGTGAGAATTTGCTCACTTAAAGCCCTTGTCTTTTTTTGGTTTTTTCCCTTAAGAAAAGGGAAAATAGGGACGCCTGGGTGGCTCAGTTGGTTGAGCGACTGCCTTCGGCTCAGGTCGTGATCCTGGAGTCCCGGGATCGAGTCCCACATCGGGCTCCCTGCTCGGCGGGGAGTCTGCTTCTCCCTCTGACCCTCCCCCCTCTCATGCTCTCTGTCTCTCATTCTCTCTCTCTCAAGTGAATAAATAAATCTTTAAAAAAAAAAAAAAGAAAAGGGAAAATAATTTGTTTCCAAACATAGGTAAACTAATCGCTCAAGATAGTTTAGTTTCATATTTCCCTTGGGTGTGTGTGTACTTTGCAAAAGCAGTACTTTTCTAAATAACATATGAATTTTTGTGATACGGTAAACTGTAAAACTTCTGAACCTTAACAGGCCCAAACAGTGCAGTGCTAACTTACATCAAGCTATGTCACCGTTTCCAGTGCCCCAGAAAATGCGAAAACCCAGCCTTGACAGCAAGCCCAGAGGGACACTTGCCTTAACTCTTCAGCAGTAGGAACTTCCTTTTTCTCTTTCCTAACCTGTGAGGGCAGGTTTGTTGTTTTGTTGGTTGTTGCTTATTTGATTTAGTATATGAATATGTAATTTGAGGATTTATTCAGATTTGAGATTTTTTTTTAAGATGATTTATTTGAGAGCAACAGGGCGAGAGCACAAGCAAGCACAAGGGTCAGAGGGAGAGGGGGAAGCAGACTCCCTGCTGAGCAGGGAGCTGGAGGGAGGGGGCTCCATCCCTGGCCCCCTGGGGTCATGACCTGAGCCAAAGGCAGCTGCTTAACTGACTGAGCCACCCAGGCGCCCCAGATTTGAGATTTTTCATTGACTGTCACTTTATACACTTTAAACATGATGTGG
Source organism: Leptonychotes weddellii (assembly GCF_054177405.1). NCBI lineage: Eukaryota > Metazoa > Chordata > Mammalia > Carnivora > Phocidae > Leptonychotes > Leptonychotes weddellii. The sequence goes on along the minus strand of NC_138381.1, from coordinate 34,392,499 downwards.
AAACTTGCTGTTTTTGAAAATAGCACTACTCTTCTAAAGTATACATTTAAGATCAATTGCTCACTACTTAATAAAGGGAGTGCTCATTAAATAATAAGCAGATTTTCATGTAGTCACTTACATGACTAGAGGCTGGCAATATGCCATGGACAATTTAGTCTGCAATTTCCAAATTCAAAAACAGATCAGATTATGATCCAGAAATTCAAATTATTTGCCTTCTGCCCAAGGCTGGACAGATTACTATTAAGATTCTAGAAAGAATATTTGAAAGAACAATAATTACATTGATAGGAACTTGTCTTACTTTTTTAAGTGTGGCCTCATAAAGTTTCCTTCAGTTAAGAGAATTTCCTCTTTTTGATGACTTGTTAACGCCACCGACTGCAAATGAGTTTCACTTAGATTAATAGAGCAATTTTCAGGGTTATGTATAACTGGTCCTCTTCATCCCTTCCAAAATCAGTACAATTTAGAAACCAAAAATGGTGGTTGGGGTTCCTTTTTCACTAGATCAAACAATGCATTATAAATAATGTAAAGTTTGAGGTACCTGAGATCAGCTAAATAATTTCTAAAACCAAAACCAAAAAAAAAAAATAATAACAAGGGTATCTAACCCCATCCTGGGACCATTGGTAGCAATGGCATGTAGATATCTAACTCCCAAGGTGACTTAACCCCCTCCTGCTCCTGATGGAATAATGGGGAAGAAGGATGAAGGGAGACAACTGAAGACAGATTGTAGAACCAGTTCAAGTGAAAAGTAACTTTCCTCCCTTACCATAAATTAGATTTCATATTTTATTAACTACATTTCATTTAATATAGCTTGTGCCATATATATATATCACGTGTATCTCTCTCCAAAGTAGTTCCAAAATTAAACAGTATGGAGGGTCCTCAAAAAGTTAAAAATAGAACTACCTTATGATCCGGCAATCACACTACTGAGTATTTACCTGAAGAATCTAAGAACACTAATTCAAAGGGATATGTGCACCCCTAAGTTTATAGCAACATTATTTATAATAGTCAAGATATGGAAACAGCCCAAGTGTCCATGGATTGCTGAATGGATAAAGAAGATGTGATACACACACACACACACACACACACACACAGAAATACTATTCAATGTGAAAAAGAATGAAATCTTGTCATTTGCAGTGACATGGATGGCTCTAGAAAGTATAATGCTAAGCAAAATAAGTCAGAGAAAGACAAATACCATATGACTTCACTCATATGGGAATTTAAGAAACAGAACAAACAAGCAAAGGGAAAAAAAATAAGAGAGAGAGGGACAAACCAAGAAACAGACTCTTTATTATAGAGAATAATCCGATGGTTACCAGAGGGGAGGTGGGTAGATGAATGGATTAAATATATGATGGGGATTAAGGCAAGTACTTGTTGCAATGAGCACAGGGTGATGTATAGAAGTGTTGAATCACTATATTGTACACCTGAAACTATTATAATGCTATATGTTAACTAACTGGAATTTATTTATTTATTTAAGGGAGAGAGAGCAAGCATGTGAGGGGGGAGGTTGGGGGTGGAAAAGGGACTGGAGGAGAGGGAGAGAGAGAATCCTAAGCAGGCTCCACACCCAGGGCCGAGCCCCACATGGGGTTCGATGTCACGACCGTGAGATCGTGACCTGAGCAGAAATCAAGAGTCAGATGCTCAACTAACTGAGCCACCCACGTGCCCCATAACTAACTGGAATTAAAATAAGAACTTGAATTAAAAAAAGCAGTTCCAAAATTAAGAACCTTCTTAAACTAATTGGATTTTACTATATTTTTATGGAGGAAGAAATTCATAATTTTTAATTGATTAAACAGGGGCAGAACACTCAAGCATTTTGCTAACAGGTCAACCTTGGTATTAACTTAGAATTAATTATAAACAACATGGCAAGAATGACTATTAGTATTTGGAGTTAGTAAGAGAAAGGAAAATAAGCCAGAAAAGGCAGGTAGAAAATGAGGCAATTTCTTTTAGTTTTGCTAAAGTATCTGAAGCTTTTTATTCAATGTCATACATAAAAGTAAAACCAGAGGACCAGATTACCCTCTTTAAGTAAAGGCTGTCTTCAACAACTGATAAGCAAGAGGAGAGAGCGTGCCTGCAACCACCTTACACTTTCCTTCCTTCTTTCAAAGATGATCTTCAATCCAATCAGCCTGTCAAAATTGGATCTATTAAGAAGCACCTTTCTTGATTCTAACCAAGAAACCACTATCTCCATTTTCCCACTGATCTTCTTCAGTCTTGGAAAGTGGAGAAGAAAAAGAGGGAGCTAGACAGAAAACCTTTCTGTTTTGTTCCCCCTGGTCCTTCCTCTCCTACCCACCCCTGCCCCGCCCCGGATTCCCC
>NC_138381.1:34317762-34389611 GCF_054177405.1 Leptonychotes weddellii | reverse complement strand
TGAGAGACGATGGACTCTGAAAAACAAACTGAGGGTTCTAGAGGGGAGGGGGGTGGGAGGATGGGTTGGCCTGGTGGTGGGTATTGAGGAGGGCACGTTCTGCATGGAGCACTGGGTGTTGTGCACGAACAATGAATCATGGAACACTTCATCTAGAACTAATGATGTAATGTATGGGGATTAACATAAGAATAAAAAACAAAACAAAACTCTCTTTAACACCTAAGAAGAAATCATTTCTTTTGACCAAATATCTTTGATATGCAACTATTTCTATTTTCTTCTTATGAGGATCCTAAATGACAATTTCTAATATTGTTTTATAATGAACATATTTAACAAGATAAGACAAATATAAGTTCGAAAAAGACTCTCATAAGGACTAACTGGACAGCCTATTATAAATAACATTCTGGTTTGTCCTTCATTAATAACCCATAAATTAGGTGGCACATACCTCCTGGCCCTCAAATCACCAGTAAATCTCTTGTGTTTCTTCATTTCGTGTATTGTAAGTTTCATAAGAATATTTATATGCCAACACCACACCTGTACCTATTTGTATCTAGGTTCCTTTAAAACTGAACGGAGGGCATGTAGTTTGAGCCTATGGCAAATTCCAAACTGCTCTTGTGAAATTCTGAGTTTTAAAAAGTCATAGATAGATTTCCATAGATTTTAATTCCTTTTGAGTTTGAAATCCTCACTTCCTTATGCCTGCCCACCTGTTTTTTAGAAGTTACAGTCTTGTGGGGCACTGGGGTGGCACTCAGTTAAGCAAACCGACTCTTGGTTTCAACTCAGGTTGTGATCTCGTGTCGTAATCTCCGGGTCGTGATCTCAGGGTTGTGAGATGGAGCCCTGAGCCAGGCCCCTCACTCAGCGCAGTGTCTGCTTAAGACTCTCCCTCTGCCCCTCCCCCCCCAAATAAACACATAAATCTTAAAAAAAAAAAAAAAAAGAAGTTAGTGTTGTATCACAGAAAAAAAATCTGGAACTGGAGCAAGAACATCAGAAAAGCCTGATGCTTAAAACTAGTTCCGCTGCTAAGTGACTGGGTGTCTTTGGAGATGTTACTTAACATCTTTAATCAACATCCCTCAAATTAAGTTTTCTCATCTGTCAAATAGAGACAGTGAAGTCTGGCATTGTCTCATAGGATTCTTGTAAAACTCAGATAACGTGTGAGTCTTTATGAGGACTGTATTATGTATAGTCACACAGTCATAAGATTTGTTTAATGGTTTTCAGTTAGGGCTGGCAGTGAACTAAATATTATACGTGTATTTTCCTGCGACACACCTAATTTGGAAGAAAGGTGATCTTAATTTTAAGAGTTCCATTTATGCACCGGGAAGGGAACCATAGAGCATATATCTTATAGACTTACAGCTTATGGCTCTATGTCCTCAGCAACCACAACCTTCCCTTCTGCTCCTCAGAAACGTAAAGTTCTCCCCCTTGCCTGGGACAGTGACATGTTCTGGGACACCAAGCAATGAATTCCTCATCAGGGTGCTACTCTTCACTCTGTGAAGTCAAAAGACACAACGTTTGGTGTTTTTCCTTCTGTCAGAATTCCATATAATTCCATATAATTCCTCCATTTTTTTCTAGGCAAAATTTACTAATAGATTACAAAAACATGCTTTGATATTTTTAATTACTCACCTCTTTTTCTAAAATATTACTCCTTCAAAAACACACATCTTTATGTAGTGATCATAACCGAGTCACTACATAATTGTTGCAATCAGTTACTAAGTAGCTCTGTCTCCAATCACGTAATCCCAAATTGGAGGAAGTCACATGGTCATTTTGTCAAAAGACACCCCAGTACAGAATTCCCCCCACCAGCAAATGGAGGAGAAACTAATTTATCTTTCTGCTGGTGTTTTAATAAATACAACATAAGGGGCGCCTGGGTGGCTCAGTTGCTTGAGCGTCCAACTCTTGATTTAGGCTCAGGTCATGATCTCAGGGTTGTGAAAAGGAGCCCTGCGTTGGGTTCTGCACTGGGCATGGAGCCTGCTTAAGATTCTTTCTCTCCCTTTCTGCCCCATCTTGCACTGGTGCATACTCTCTCTCTCTCTAAAAAATAAATGAATAAAATAAAATAAATCATATCTTAATAAAGCTAAATTTTAAAAATACAACATAAGACACATTAGCGAGAGTTTGAAAAAGATGAGGGAGGGGTATGAGGGGAGCCACTTCTAATCTTTCCACCTCTGTGCAACTATTACAAAAAAAAGAATTTCCCTTTTTGTGTAAAGCTCCTATTGACTGTATTCACATTCAACAATATTTCACATAAACATTTTCCTTAGCATGTTGAATGTTATTTCCCACATCCAGCATAATGTTTCTAGCTTCAATGTCTTTGCACGTTTTTCTGCCTGGGATGTCTTTCCCTAGTGAAGTCAGGCTCAGCCTTTGTCTTTGAACTCAGGTGTGAGTTCCTGGAGGTCCTTGCCGCGCAGAGTGCGCTCCGCGGACCAGTGGCGTCTGCATCACCTGGGAGCATCCTATAACTGCTGAAGCTACGCTTGCATCCCAGACGTTCCCGATCAGAATCCGTACTGTAGTTAAGATTCTCAGGTGTTATGGATTAACATTTGAGAAAGGTTGTTCTGGAAAGCCTTTCCGAACCACCTAACCATGACTTCCCCCCACCTCCCACAGGCCCGCCCACCCATCCAGGATAGGTCAGGTGACTCATTGCGGTTTGCCTTTAATTCCCCACACATGGGCCTCTGCAGCACATAAATTGGTTGGAGATGGGGATGGACTCGTTTTGTTCTTCACGTCCCCAAGTTCGAGCGCGGCGCTTGGCACGTAAGCTTCAATACTTGGAGTTGTTTTATCACTTTCTGACACCGCGGCTTTGTAGATGAAAAAATACAGGTGAAAATTTCTTTCATGCTGGGGAAGTGGGGGGTCAGGTAGGACTCTCTGGGTCACTGGTCCGCAGTTTGAGAGTCCCCTATAATTGTAGTCTTTACTGTGGAAAACATACTGGGGGTTGGGGGGAAAGAAATGCTTCTCTGCGAATAATTTCTGAAAGTCCACTATTGGAACTTGACCCTTTTTGCTTAAGGTATTTAATATCTGTTACCAATATCTCTGGGAGAACCTGCACTTTACACTCAACCTCTCTGGTGAGCAGCTAGCAGATTTTGTAAGCATTTGATAAGACCTAGAGATAATGATTCTCTGACCCAAGAAGATAGGGCGTTCTAGTAGGTGTGAGGGAAGTTAAATGGTGGAATGCTGAGAAACAACTTCTAATCCTGACAGATGTTACAATAGGTTTTATCTTGAATCCTATCATAGATTGCTTTTCCATTAAAAAAAATGTTCTCTATAAAAATCTCAGGATAGGACATTTCCTGCCCCCACCCCCCCATCCTGCCTTTCATCTAGTCCTCCTTTCAAAGTGAACCACCGATACCCTGGGTTGCTTTGTTTGTTTCTCCCCAGATACTGGTTTTAACTGTAGACAAAGTGCAGGTCCTTCTACAATGAGGTTTCTGAACTCCTACTAAAATTAAACAGCTGAACTATGGGAAGCTTTCTCTGTGTTTAGCAACCGCTTTGTCCTTTCATCGTGGAAGGAACGTTCTGTGAACTTGAGGATGGACAATCTGATAGAGGGAGGCTCAGCCCAGGAGGCTACTGTTTTGAATTAGCAGAAGACTGATTAGGGCTTTGGAATCAAGTTGTACCCAGAAACAAGACATGTCTGTCCTGCAGGGCTATTGTTTGTCTTATGTGAAAGGAACAAGAGGCTCCTGGTACTGCTTATCAATGGCTCTCACAATCAGCCTCCTAGAGCACGAAGAGTATAACTACATTCAAGAATGTGTGGCTTCTTTTCCCCTTTGGGAGTCTGTCGCTGTGCCGATCCCTCACCATGGACACAAGCTTGAGTTGTGAATCTGAGTTGGGTTTCTCTTGCGGAAGAGTATATTAAGTTGTTTTTCTCTCCTAAGCTGCTTATGAGAGTGTCGGTGATGATGCTATTCACAGTAATTTGCCTAGACAGGGACCTTGGGTGGGGTTTTTAGCAGTCCTTTGACACCTTCAGAGTGTACCTAGTTGAGCAATCTGACGCAGGTGAGCCATGCAGAATGGGAAGAACAATTGTGTTCTATACACTGTGACCTCAAGCCTAAGTCCATTGAGTCATATTTTCCCACAGGGTTTGTGGCCCATCCCAAAGGAATGAGATTTTTAACACCCTATTCTTGTGAAGTTTAGTGTGGTAAGCCTTGCTCTTGGAATCTGAAAGCCATGGGCATTTTTTGGTTTTTCACATTTGGGGGAGTTTGTTTTTAAATGTTAAGTAGTTAATAACTTTTTATTAATTCCATGTGCCTTTGGGAGACTTCTCTACTTTGATCTCCCTATCTGAAAAAACTGCAAATTATCTAGTAGTGATCATGAATAGAGGCTCTAGAGATTAAAAAAACAGAGGAAATTAAAATTCCATTTGCAAAGATTTAAAGTATTAGAGAAATGCTAGTCAAACCAAGAGGAAGCAGCAAAATCTACCAAAACATTCAAAAGGAAAAAAAGCATGATTTAGGAGTTAAGATAAAGAATGTTTGTCTTTACCCCCTTAAACAATGATCTTTTAAAATCTTCGCAAGTTAGGCACACCACCATTCCCACTATTCTTATTAAGCCAACTTAAATCGATTGTAGGAGGACCTGGGTCTTGTCCCAGCTCTGCTTAAAGTGCAGTCCAAACCTGTCAATCCACCTGTGACCTCTAGCTGCCTCAACCGGGAGGGTATCTTACCTTTTACCTAAGATTTCCCCATGAGAAATCTCAGCACTCCAAAAGGCAGTTGTTAATCCATCTTTCTTAGAATAAAATCTAATAGAAAATGTAAAGGGAACTGGGCTTTTTCTTGAGAGAATCCATAAGGTTGTCAACACATGAGGAAAATACATCATTTTGATAGTACATTAGCACATTGAGTTATTTGAATTGCAGTAGGCAGAAGTAGCAGTAAGATTCAAACTTCCGTTCAACATAAGAATGCCATTGTAGCTCAAAATATGAAAGTAGTGTGATTTTTGGCAGAGGAGGCACATTTTAAAGAGCACCCACTCGGATACGCTGCTGAGTTTACTTTTCCCCATGCATGTGGTTGTTAGCATTCCGTCCTCTCCCCATCCATCGGCCTGGGCTGTAGAGCGATCCCATATCTTACCCTGTTAGAAGGGAAGACGTGGAAAAAGCAGGCCTAGTGACCCAGTCCAGCAGTGCGTTGTATTGAGCTGCCCCCAAATATAAGCAGAAACAAGAGCACTGCATCATCCTGGCACTCAAGCACATGGTGCTCATGGGAAGGCTAGGGGATGCATTAGGGCTCCCCATGGGGAGCAAAAAAGGAAGCACCTTGTGGGATGGGGAAGAACAAGAAGGCACAAAAACTCGCTTCTCTAGGGAGGACCCAAAAGATTTGAAAGAAATAAGAATCTTAAAACCCAGGGCACCTGGGTGGCTCAGTCATTAAGCATCTGCCTTCGGCTCAGGTCATTAACCCCGGGGTCCTGGGATCGAGCCCCGCATCAGGCTCCCTGCTCGGCGGGAAGCCTGCTTCTCCCTCTCCCACTCCCCCTGCTTGTGTTCCTCTCTCGCTGTGTCTCTCGCTCTGTCAAATAAAACCTTTTTTAAAAAAGAATCTTAAAACCCTGCATTATGTACAATGTCTATAAAGTGTGAAATCCCTGCAAAAATCTGAGCTAGCTAGCATTCAACCTTAAAGCTAACAGGAAAGTTTCTACTTGTCATCAAAAGATAGTTTTATCCTTTTCTTCTCTGCCCCCCATCCCTTCCACTGCCAACCTTTGTGGTTTGACCACAAACCATGGGGTTTGCTGAGGTCACAGACTACAGAAGAGGCAACAAATAGGCTTCACAAGGGCCAGTGAGGGTCATGCTCAAGGCCACATCCACAAGATCCCTTCAGACGGGCATTCTCTCCCATTCTTTCTAAGCCATTGGTTTTCCCTAGGGTTGATTCTACTTTGACGTTTCCTCATCCCATAACTAATACTCCTATCCAATTGACAAGGAAGATGTGTTCCAATAGTGATGATGAACATAAAGTATTTTCCATTTACACAGAAATCTGCAATAGCTAAAGAATTCTTATACACAGCAGCAACAGTCTAAATGCACTTGACAGAAAACTAAGAACTAGAGCCCAGAGTTTAAATGGTATACCCACGGTCACATAAGGGGGAAAACCTCAGCCCCAGGGAATTTTACTCTAGGTGCAATGCTCTTTACAGCAGGCAGGTTTACAAATGATAGTTGGATTCCCCCAACCAGCCCTCAAAGGTCCCTTTAACTCCTAAAGCTTTTGAATTGTAACAACCTCCTATTTCCCGCGGAAAGATGTATGGGGTTTCAAAAAATTGGTTGATTAAATCCATTTTGGGTACACATCCCACCACAGATGAGGACTCAATATTCTGGCATTGATGGTCCCTTGGTTTCCCCCAGTTTGAAAATGCAAGTGCACCTTGAGAAGTCCTCAGGACTTGTCCGGGAGTGATGTTAGAAAGCACTGGCAATCTCAAAAGCCTAACCTGCTACTTGTAGGCAGAATGATAGTTCAGGTATACTAGGGTTTACTGAAGTATTTAGCTTTTGAAAGCTTTTTTTTGTCAGAGCACAAGCAGGGGGAGGACTCGATCCCAGGACCCTGGGATCATGACCTGAGCCGAAGGCAGACACTTAACTGACTGAGCCACCCAGGTGCCCTGCTTTTGCAAATTAAATTTTTTTGCTCATTTTTTGCTTTAGAGAGACTACTTGGTAGTTCATCTGAGCATCCTCTCTCTCAAACACCCTGGATGTATGTGTGGTAAACTCAGCTGAGTCTATTCTCTACGCAAGGGAAAGTAAGTGGCTTCATTGAGGGTGCCAGAGTAACAAGATCCAGAACCAGCCATTTAGGTCAGCAGAGAAGAAATAACAAATGTTGGTGATGAGCACTCCCTAACACATTTGTGCAGGTGAGTTAATTAAGTACATAACATCTTGGAAAGCAGAGAACTTTCCCTAAGGACCTGAAACTCTGGATGAGTACATGATCACTGGCGGGCTAGGGATGTGGGGTAGAGAGGAGAAGCAAGGGAAAATGTGCTCCAAAAATGGACTTTAGCTCCTTAATTTTGCTTTGGTCCGTCCTTGGTAGCAGGGTCTGAGCTATAAATGAGTTTACTTCATTTGGGATCATCTGAGTGAGTGGCACATCTGACTTAGTGCAGGCCCGATTACCACATAGCTGACTGTGGGAAGAGCTCTGAAAACCGATCGTGTGCCTTGCAACTCGGTGTGGTCCCCAGACCAGCAGCATCTAGAAGTTTCTAGAAAGGCAGGATCTCCAACCCCACCCTGGCTTATTGAAGAATAATCTGAATTTTAAGATTCTCTGCTGACTCAAAATCTGAAAAGCACTGCCATGAAGGAACCTGAGAAAATACTCATTTTCCTCTAATTTTCAGAAAGAGGAGAAAACAAATGGCTCTCAAATCCTACATATCTTCCAAAGGAACAGCAGTCCTAAGTTTTTCCCTTTTGTTCTTCACTTCCCTGTCCATGTGTTTGCTTTCACAGCCTCATGGTATAGTTATTAGTGTGTGTCTGAGCTCCTCGCTGGGGCACTGCATATTGCTCACGCTTTAGACACCCAGCACTTAGGGCATCTGGGATATACTAGATGCATAGCATGGTGTTCATGAGCTCCAGCTCTGAAGTCCAAATTCCCAGCCCTGCCACAAACCTCTGCTCATGTATCTGTAAGCTAAGAATAAGTAATCTCCTCCGTCAGAGGGTTACTGGGGGAAGGAAATGAGCTGATACAGGGAACATACTTAAGGCAGCACCTAACGGGTACTAGCTGCCCTGAAGTGGAAACTTGTTCTTAGGTGCTCCGCCAATGCTGAACAAATGAGTGGATAGGAACTTCACATAAAAAACACTTTATGAAGATCGAAATTTGGTGTTCTGTTGCTTCAAAAATATGAAATTTTAATATGCAAAGAAAGCCTGACATAGGGAAGAAAAAGGGGAAATGGGTCAAAATGAACCCTTAGGAAAAGCATGTGATTTGGACTCAGAAGACCACAGTTTGGATCCCAGCTCTGTCCTTTATCAGCTATGTGATCTCCTACAATGAACAAGCTCCCATGATTACTCTTTATTTCCTGGGGTTATGCAAAAAAAGGATTTGTAACTGACCAAGTAGGAGGGTAAGGCCCACCTTGCTCATTATTGTATTCTTACATCTCAGTCCAGAGATGCCCTGTGATGTGTTGTTCAATGGATTGGAGCATGCACTCTCAATGGGGACAAAACTTAGAAATTGTATTGGTTTGTGGCCCTCTAAATGTCAACCCTAACAGACAAAATCTATCCCTTAGTATTTAATTTTTTAAAAAATTTTATTCATTTGAGAGAGAGCATGCGAGTGAGCACAAGAGCGCCAGTGGGGGGAGGGGCAGAGGGAGAAGCAGACTACCTGCTGAGTGGGGAGCCTGATGTGAGGCTCCATCCCAGGACCCCGGGATCATGACCCGAGCCGAAGGCAGACACTTAACCAACTGAGCCACCCAGGCATCCCATTATTATTTAATTTCTTTGCAGTGGGGAGTGAGCTGACCAGGAGGCAATGTCTAAAAGGGCTCCTTGGGAGGCAGAGAATGAGAGGGATCATCTGGGAAAAAATTAGATGGCTCTAACTCCGTCTGTGTCAGATGAGAGTTCCTAAAGAAGAGAAATAAAGGAGCAAAAGGCAGCTAGCCAAAAGGCAAGCACAGTGAACCCATGGAGAAAGAATTAAGATTTCAAGATTGGGGTGAGATGATCTATGTGAAACAATTTTACAAAATGAAGTGCTATACTCCACCTTGGAGCTGCCTGCAGAGGTGGCCGCCGTCTCCTCTTCAGCATCATGGCTGCCCTCGGATCTCTGGTGAAGCCCAACATCATTAAAAAGAAGACCAAGAATTTCATCTGGCACCAGTCAGACCAATATGTAAATACTGAGCACAACTGGGGGGAAACTCAGAGGTACTGATAATAGGGTACACAGAAGATCCAATGACATCCAACGTTGGTTATGGGAGCAACAAGAAAACAAAGCACATCCTGCCCAGTGGCTTCCGGAAGTTTCTAGTCCACAACACGAAGGAGCTTGAAGTGCTGCTGATCTGCAACAAATCTTACAGTGCAGAGATTGCTTACAATGTCTCCCCCAAGAAGCACAAAGCCAGTGTGGAAAGATCAGCCCAGCTGGTCATCAGTCGCTGATCCCAATGCCAGGCTGTGCAGTGAAGAAAATGAATAGACGGTGTATGTGCATGTCATATTTGTTAATAACCCATAAAACTACAAAGAAAAAAGCTATAGACCTGTATAATTATGGAAAGAGAAAGGTGTTTTGTCTTTTTTTTTTTTTTTAAGATTTTACTTAAGGAGAGTGCGAGTAAGCATGAGTGGGGTGGAGGGGCAGAAGGAGAGGGAGAAGCAGGCTCCCTGCTCAGCGGGAGGACCCTGGAATCATGACCTGATCCAAAAGTAGGCACTTAACCGACTGAGCCACCCAGGCGCCCTAGGAAGAGAAGGTTTTAAGAAACCTGTCAAGTTGGAGGGGCGCCTGGGTGTCTCAGTCAGTTAAGCGGCTGCCTTTGGCTCAGGTCACGATCTCTGGGTTCTGGGATCGAGCCCCACATCAGGCTCCCTGCTCCGCGGGGAGTCTGCTTCTCCCTCTGCTTGCCGCTCCCCCTGCTTGTGCTCTGTCAAATAAATAAAATCTTAAAAAAAAAAAAAGAAACATTTCAAGTTGGGTATTTTGCCTGGATTTATTTCCCATAATAGATTGGTGTTCTGTTCCCACCTCCCACCCAAGTTTTATCCATGACAGTATAATTGATGCTTCTACTCTGGAGCAGCACTAGATTATTTCCCAAGTGAGTGGGATTCAGCATAAATTTCCCCACCAAATAATTACTGATTCAGCCCCCAAACATTTTTGTAAGTGGGACTCTTCTGTAAGACCCCTCAGCAGGCCCCCCCAAAATAATGTGGGTGGTTATCACATGAGCATTTTAGGATGCACACTAGCACCAACAAAACTTAGGGGTAGAAGCTATGTAGATAATCCTGAATATCTCAATAAATTCCATCCCCTTAACGCTTTTAACAGACTACTGAAAATGTGAGTCTGAAAAGCTTCCCACACACCACTACAGTTGGACAGTGGTTATCCATCTTTTGAGGGAGGTCTTAGCAACCCTGGTTACCCAGTGTCCTAAGAATCCTCCTGCCACAGCCAAAGTCTTATTGAAATCTCCCATTACCCTTTCAAAAATTCTACTCTATTCCTGCATTTCTTCTTTGGACGGTCAAAGGAATAAGACGATAAAGGTAGGCCACGTGTAAAGCAAGGATTTCATTTCCACTATAACCTGAACGCTAAATTTGGACACTGGGCTCTTAAAGGGAATCTGATCCCATTTACTGTGCTACTTTCCTGCTTTATGAACATTCTGCTACATTTCATTGTCCGTCGTACTTGTGAGGAAAGCCGTTCTTCTATTCCAACTAGTTTCAGGGATCTCTGATTAAAAACCGATACAAGGATAAGTAATCATTAAAAACATTCACAGACTTAATGCATATGGTATTTCTCATGTAGCTTGTCTCATGTCTGTCTTTTTAATTTTACTTTTGTGCCTTTCGCACGGCGGATATTCTAGAATAGAAAGGGCAATCTCAAATTATTTTAATCCTGGTTCGCATGGGAAGTAACAGATGGATAAAGGAGGATTCTAAGAGGGGGATGAGGCTCAGTTTGTATGAAAATAACTGAATTTCTATTTTATTATAGCTATGACTTTAGACAATTGGGGGGGATTATACTTTATTTTTATAGAAGCTTAAATCACACGACCAAAAGAAGTTTATAACATCATTACCATTCTTAATGTACGCCATCAAAATCCCTTTATCAGCTGGCTATAATTTTTCAAAGCCCTTAAATATACAGTATGGGTCATTTTGTAGTCTGGCTTGCTTAAGGAGTGGAATGCATTGTACCACACTCAGTGCCCAAGATTCAGTGTAATTTGACCTCCTTTACTTGCCAGATAATCTCATTTGGTTTTGGTTTCCCTGGTGTGTGCTCAGCTCTGTGCTTCCCGGCAATCGAGCCTCTAGTCCCCTGGGGCAGTTGAACTGGGCAGGCTGTTGGCCTCCCTCTGCTGCCCTGGGGAGGGCTCTGAGCCCAACCCACCCAACCGAGGCCACTAATTGAGGTGGTGCTCGGCGGAGGGGGGCTCTCCAGAAGACTACTATGGAGTAGGATCAGCCTAAGGATTAATAGCCTGTGACCTTATGTTAATGCTGATAAGCTGCTTTCTTCCTAGAAAGCTGTGGCATTCCCATACTAAAGAATGTGATCTGTAACTGGAGTGATTCAGTATCTGAAAGCACCCACAGGGACTTTGGAATTCAGGATACAGCTCATTTTGAAGGTCCAAAGAGATCTCCGTCATCCCCTGAGGGGAAAACCTCCGTTCACATCCCAGCGGGGTTCCCTTCTTGGAAAAGCCGGGAGCAACTGGAGAAACAGGGGTTCCGGTCTCTTTGTGAGGAGGACGCTTTCACCTTGCATTAGTCAGAAATGTTGCTGGCTAAATACACAGCACTGAGCCAGATCTTTTTTCAATGGTGGGCATGAATGGACAATCTCTACAACCCTTTCTTCATTCTGATATCTCTTATGTGCCTGGCTCTATGGCCAGACATGGAAGCAGCCTCTTCAGGCGGGGGACTCTCAAGCTAGGACAGATGTTCTATGCACCACACGTGGGATGCCAGAATTCTGAGTCTGTCCAAAGAAAGAGGATTTGAAATGCCTAGAGGACGAGGGGGAAATGGACTTTTGTAGCAACAGAGAATGTGCTTTGTTAAAGTGTGGCCATGTCATGACTCTTTGGCTAACAAAGATACTTGGTCTTCTCAGTTAAAGCCAGCAAACCAGAGAAAGGGGCTGGCTTTCTGAGGAGCTGCACAGTGCTCAAAACAGGAAGAGTAAAAGTCAACATGGTTTTTCCTAAAGTGAAAGAAGACTCTGCACGCTCCTCTTTGTGTGGGGGTGGGGACAGTTATGCTCTTCTTTAGTGTGACCCAGTTCAGAATACAGAACACCTCCCTTGTCATCCACAAGAGCCACGAGGGATGAAATGCTAGTCCTGGACCAATAAGGGTGAGAATTTGGGGAAATTCTTGCATAGCATCAACTCGAAGGTACCAGGAATCCCTATCAAACTGCTACTTAGAAATTACTTCTAGTTTTCAGTGTATTTGTATCTATTTTGGCTTTTAGTAAAAGTTTAGAAAGGTTGATGTGGAATAAAGAGGGAATAGCAGCAGAAAATTCTCAGATAGGCAAGACTGGGTGAAATATTTTTTCTTGGATCTGTACAAATTTGTTGGGCAAATTCCCAACCCCATCTTGCCCACTGTCTCGGGGCTTTTGTTGCTCTCTGGAAAAGTAAGAAAATAAGAGATTCTTGCTCAGTTGTAATTGCCGTCCAATCTTTTTTTAAACTATGTTTTTAGATCCTTGTACGTGAACATGTAGTTGTAAGAAACCATATGGAACTTTCTCATGTGCCCTTGAGTCCCTTCTCCCCCCCTCAATGGTAATATCTTATGAATTTGTCACAACCAGGATATTGACATGGATACATGTTCAAGCCCAGTGTTGCCCTTTTATGATCACCCCCTCCTCCCACCACTCCTCCCTTGCTCCCCCCTACTCCTGCAACCATTAATCTGTGCTCCATTTCTACAGTTTTCTCATTTCAAGACTGTTAGATAAATGTAATCATGTGATATATGATCTTTGGGGACTGGCTTTTGTCACTCAGGATAATTCTCTGGAGGTTGATCCAGGTTGTTGTGTGTTTCAATAGTTTTTTTATTGCTAAGGAGCATTCCATGGTAAAAGGATATGCCACAGTTGGCTTAACCATTAACCTGTTGAAGGACATCTGGATTGTCTCTGATTTTTGGCTACCACTAAAAACAAACAAACAAAAAACAAATTTACATTTGTCTGGAAAAATGCCAAGATGTACAATTGGTGGGTTGTATGGTAGTTGCATGTTAAAAAAAAAAAAAAAAGCTTGCCAGAGTAGCAGAACCATCTTACATCCTCTTTAATTTTCACCTACATAATGGCTAATGATGTTAAATATAATTTCATGTGCTAATTAACTATTTATATATCCTCTTCAGCTAAATGTCTATTCATGTCTTTTGCCCACTTTCCAATTCATTTTTTTTATTGTTGAGTTTTCAGAGCTCTTTATATATTCTAGAAACTAGTCCTCTGTCAGATATGTGATTTGCAAATATTTTCTCCTAATTTATTCCTCATATTTGCATCTACTTCACAGGGACAAAAGTTCTTAATTTTGATTAAGTCCAATTTACTTATTCCTTTTATGGATTGTGTTTTTGGTGTCAAGGCTAAGAACTCTTTGCCAGGTCCCAGGTCTCAAAGATTTTCTGTGTTTTTCATAGTTTTATATTTTATATTTATACCATGTTCCATTTTTTATTTAAAGAGTTAGAGACCATGAAGGGAAGGGAAGGGGAGGGGGGAGAGGGGGGAGAGAGTAAAACATTGAAAAATCAACTCCTACCTTTACTTTTATTCTCTCCATACCTACCATTTTGCTGTTCCCATTTTTTTTCACCATCTCCTCTTCCCCTTATAAAAAAGATATAAAATGCCTCCCTCCTTTCTTTAAAAAAAAAAAAAAAAAATTTCACCCAGCAACATCTCCAGACATAGTTCTGGAGATCACCTTGCATTGTGTCTGCCACAAATATTTTTATGCAATTGACTTAAAAAAAAAAAAAAAAAAAGTAAGCACCAAAGGCATTTGTGTGTTCTGTTCTAGGACCATGTTAGAAGAATAATGGGCAGGGTAAGGCCCTAGGTAGAAGGCAGCAGTCATTTCTAATTTGTTTCTTGCGGTGGCAGGAAGACCAATTAAGGCTCATGCACATAGGCGTCTTGGCTCTTTTTTAGCAGCATCTGCTTGAGCCATAAGCAGCCTCCCCAGGAACCATCCACTTCCCACCCTAACACTGGACCCTCAAAACCTGGAGATCAGATACGTTTCTTAGCCTGGAGAATTGGATCTGTCCTTCATCAGTGTACTTGTCTTATCACTTAGAGTATGTTTTGAAGAGCAAGAGCCAATTCACATAAAGTAAATTATGTTGGTGTGTAGAGTTTGAAATTTGATCCTGGCATTGTTTAGAATGCCTATTCTCTTAAAACTTGATTTAATTGAAGAAAAAAAAAAAACTCTTCTGACTAGAAGAATAAGCCTGTGTTGATACCAGATATAAAACCTGCAAATAAACCTAAGTTTAAGGAAATTGGTACTTTAATGTTGGCCTTTGACATCCCACTTAGAGGCACTGCTTCCTAGGGTTATCTGCTAATACATGAATCCTCATCACATCAGACTATCAGGGAGAAAGGTAAAAAGAAAAAAATTATTTTCATAAAACTGACATTATACTAAATATTCACAAACCATAACCAACCTCAAAACTGATCTAAAATATAGACTGAGTACTCAATGGCTTGGCTGACTTAATCTCTCTCCTATGGTAAAACCAACTGAACTTTGATATAGTGTGTGCTTTGATTTCCCTTTCCATTGCTAACTACACCTAACGAACTCCATTATAACACTTTACTCCTATGTTTTCATCCTATTAAGTATTCTTTTTTCTTTTTTTCACTATCCCAGTATCCCACTCCTCAGCGGTACAGTTCATCTCGTCAGCCGGGGAGAGAGCCTGGATGCTCAAGGTAAGGCTTAAATCTAAAATGGTGTAGAATTCCTTATCTACAGATTAAATTGAAGTATTAATGCCATTGTGACAGTTTATTTTCAAAATTCCATTCTACAATTAAAGCAAGTATTCCGGTAAACATGCTCCATTAAAACATTACTTTTCAAACTATTCCATTTCCCATAGGTATGAAGGGCTAATTAACTGCTATCAGCAATTCCTCCAAAAATCGTCAAGCCAATTGAAGTTTAATTTGGAGATATTATTAGTGATAAGTGGAAGGAGAGAATATTAAGATGTAGCCAAGTAACCTCAGGACATCTCATGGTATTTGTGACCGAATGATTTTTTTATTTCATTTATTTATAATCAAGGCAACTGCTCAGACTTTACAAGAGGGTGGAGCATATTTGGGAAGGAGACAAAGACTCAGAAGCCCCTCCCTCCCCCCCCCGCCCCGCCCCGTTTGGGGTTTGTGTTTGAGACACAATCCTTTGACCTTCACTTATTTCCCACTGGTATTCTGAGTCTCTTTCTCTCTAATGCCTTCAAGGTTTATTCACCTCCAGTAGCTCCCTAGAACAAAGGAACAATTAACTGAAATTCCACCAGATGGCAATATTTGGAAAGCCATCCACCAAGGTTTCAAAGCTGAGAGCTACTATTGTTCAGAGAAGTCTCAATGTAAAACGTCCTAGACTTCACCAACGGTATTCTAAACATCTTTAGTTTTACTTCTTTCCCCACAACATCGAAAGTTTTTACAAAAAAAAAAAAAAAAAGTATGTTAGGGAGTATATCTGGTATTTTCTTTTGTTTTTCATTCTGGAATGATAAAATTAGAAACGTCATTCTTAATTCTTCACGGTGTCCATATTAAAAGCTCAAATCAATGGATAATATACTATATTTGGTTTGGATTTCATGGTGATAAATACAATGATTAATGGTCATTTTTAAATTGAGAGGAGAAAGCTAAAATTCTTAAAAAAAAAAAACATTTTAAGGAGTTGTCTTGATATTAAACCAAGTGAAATTTGCAGGTATAAAATACTTGTACTGATTTGGAATAAGTTATTTAAATGGGATGAGAAACTTCTCTCCTTTTGCTCTAATGAAAGGGGAGAGCCTGACCCCTGAGTGGTGTCCAAACAGCCGGACTTTTCGAGGACCAGAGCTGGGACAGAGGGATGCAGAAAGGCATCTAAGGGCAATTAAAATAGAAAGCACCAAAGAGAGGCCCCCAAGCTTGCTTCATACACCTAAAAGCTGACCTTGAGCGCCCTTTGAAACCTGCCCTTGTGCTACTAGCCCTTCTGGTGGGGGACCCACGTGTCTGGGATGGTCCTGGTTTACTTTCATGGTCTTGGAATATAGTCTCATTAGTACCCCCTTTCACCCTCAAAAGTATCTCCATTTGGATGATAAATTCTAGGGTTGCCTACGTTCTAGGCCGGTGCATTAGAAGAAAAAGTAATAGAAAAAGGTGGCCCAACACCTAAAGAGGGTGTCTGTTTATAAACCTCCTTATATCTAGGACTGCAGGACGAATGCTCCCTTTTCTGTAAAGAGCCACGTCATAAATATTTTCCGCTTTGCAGGCCATACAGTGTCCGTCACGACTATTCATCTCACTGTAGTGTGACAGTCACCATAAACAATACATAAATGAATGGGCTTGGCTGTGTTCCAATGAAGCTTTATTTACAGAAACGGGCTGTAGGTAGCATTTGGCTGGCAGGCCATAGTTTACAGACCCTCGTGAGCCAGTTCTCCACCATTTCCTATCCCCTTACCAAGAGACAGCCATTCCTTAAATCCTCTCCTTTGTCTCCCTATCCCTTCTAGGTTGTAGCCTCCTTAATACCAGTTTCTGAGACGGTTGATAGTTGCTTGAGTGACTAATCTCAGTTGTGTGGCTCCTGAGCATCCTTGACTGAGTCTAGCTGCTTGCTTCGTATCCAGATTGGTTTCTGCACTCTGCACACCATGCCTGTACCTTATACCTCATGACCTAGAACAGCCTTCCTTTTGAGAGATCGCTTGAATCCTAAAGTTAAATCCTGAAGCAATAGCTATGTAGTAGACAATTTTATGCTTTGGTCCTCACTAAGTAACTGTCTATGGAAAATACAGCCACATAAGGAAAGATGAACGGTGACAGTAGCAAATTTTTATTATAAAAATAGTACATTTAGGGCGCCTGGGTGGCTCAGTTGGTTAAGCGACTGCCTTCGGCTCAGGTCATGATCCTGGGGTCCCGGGATTGAGTCCCGCATCGGGCTCCCTGCTCAGCAGGGAGTCTGCTTCTCCCTCTGACCCTCCCCCCTCTTGTGCTCTCTCTCCCATTCTCTCTCTCAAATGAATAAATAAAATCTTTAAAAAAAAAAAAATAGTACATTTAGAGGAAATTTTGGAAAGGAAAAAAAATGACGCATAACGCCATCCCAAAATAACTGTTTGGTTTTTTGTATATTTGCTTTTCTCACAAGTATTCCCATTTTTCTCTACTGGATGTGAACTTTGTGTTTTACTTAGCATTAGTCACAAACCTCTTTCAGGAATCTTCAGAATTATTGTTAGAGTAGAATAGTATTATATCAGTGTGTCATAGTATCCTCCAGTTTTGTTGTTGTTGGTTTGGTTCAGTCTAATTTGTATTTTTTTTTTTTTTGGTCTATTTCCTTAGTACAAAATCCCAGAAGTGGATTATTCAAAGATATGACCATTCTTATAACTTTTAATCTAGTTTACCATATTTCTTCCCAAATGGTTTGGAGTCTTTCACAAACATTTGCAATTTGAGAGGACTAGCCTCACCACAACTTAATCAGAAATAGCATTTAATTCAATAATATTTACTGAGTGTCTCCTACATATAAAGAACTGTGCTAATTGCTTTGGGGTGTGTGTGTGTGTATATATAAAGGGTAGGTTTTTCTACAAACCTGAGTGCGTGCCTGCTCTGGACTATATATTGTAGGGTTTCCATGCTGAGCCAGAAGATAGCTTCTGAGTTTGACCTTACTGGGAAGCTAACATAGGTATATATAATATCTATAACTGTATAAAAAATGAGATACACCATAGGAGAGATACAGAAAAATGCATTGGGGGTCTGGGAGGGGGTTGGGGGGCAGCGGTTAGAGATGGCATCTGGGCTGAACCTTGGAGGTGAGTTGGATTGGAACATGAAGGTGGTGAGATTTGCCGTTCATTCCATAAACATGTATTGATAGTTAACTCTGTACCGGGTGCTATGCTAAAAGCTAGGGTTTTAAAGGCAAACAAGACAGAGCTCTTAAAGCTTAGCATTTAGGGGCGCCTGGGTGGCTCAGTAGGTTAGGCATCTGCCTTCGACCCGGGTCATGATTCTAGGGTCTTGAGATCGAGCCCCATGTCGGGCTCCCTGCTGAGCGGGGAGTCTACTTCTCCCTCTCCCTCTACCTGCCACTCCCTCTGCTTGTACTCTCTCTCTCTCTCATAAAAAATAAAAAATCTTAAAAAAAAAAAAGCTTAGCATCTAATGGAATTGACTGCTTTAAAAACAAAAAAAGTCTGCTAAGTTAGGATAGCTTGTCTAGCAGAGGATACATGGGGATAGGGATGAAGCCAGGGTCATCTTTTGAAGAGGGAGCTTTTTCATGGCTCTTCTTTTGATAGTCTTGCTCATTAGTTGTCCTGTCAGAATCTGTGGGAGATCTGTTTCTATAAGTTTGAAGGTTATTCTAGTTGGCTGACCAACATTCCAATTAAAATTGGCCTATATTTACAGCCCCCCCACTCCCCTGCCCCAAATGATATATTCATTGAGCAGGTACAGAGCTAGGCCTGGAATCAGTAAGACTTACATCCTAGCCCTGAACCCCTGATGACTGAAACAAATCACCAAGAATTATAGGGTTTCATTTGTATGTTTTTCAAATAGCTGGAAGGAACCTCAATCTAATACAACTGACCCATTATAAAGATGAACATTGTTGGGTGAGGAGAGTTGCAACCAGTTGCTAGAGACTAGCCAACCGCCGACTGTTTGGTAAATAAGCCATGGCACCAGACCCTGGCCTCGGACTCCCTTCCTGCTTGGTCTGTGCTCACTGCTGTAATTTGCCCTGTAATAAGAACTAAAAAGAGAATTTAACCTACACATTTTTGTGTGTGTGCATGTAGAAGCAACACGTATTTTTACCCAGCTCACACCACCACAAACTTCAAATTTTAATTTTTAAATTAAAAAGTTCAATAGTAATGAATAGATTAGTAGTAGAAAGAGAGGGAAATGGGAAACAAATTCCTACATCTGCCATTTTCCTCCTTTGGGATCTGGGCAAATAACTTGGCCACGCTAAGTTTTTACGTGTTGAGTTTGTTGTAAGAATAACTGGAGGTGGGGCGCCTGGGTGGCTCAGTCGGTTAAGCGACTGCCTTCGGCTCAGGTCATGATCCTGGAGTCCCTGGATGGAGTCCCGCATCGGGCTCCCTGCTCGGCGGGGAGTCTGCTTCTCCCTCTGACCCTCCCCTCTCTCATGTACTCTCTCTCATTCTCACTCTCTCAAATAAATAAATAAAATCTTAAAAAAAAAAAAGAAAAAAGAATAACTGGAGGTAGCATAAGTGTTGGCTACATCATGGGCACTCAGCAAGTGTTTTTCTTTCTCCTTCTCTCCTAGAGCTACAAGTTCTTTACAGGGTTCCTTTTGTTAAGGAGGTTACCCTGTAAAACTCCTGGGAATTAAATGATGGAATGAGAATACATTTATAAAAGTATCTGGTATAGAACCTAATATTCTCATTTCTGAATTTCACTTAACAATGCTTAAGTAGCATTTTAGAGGTTTTTGTTCATGGGTCTTTATCTTTCAGGAGCTTATTTCATATCGTCTATGGATGTGTTGGTAAGACTTAGGAATTTTCTGGTATTTACTCGAAAATATGTCAAATACAGAGATGGCTCAATGAAGAAAATATAGCTAAATATTAACAATTTAAAAATCTAGCTGGTGAGTATGAGTGTATGTTATGCTATTTTACAGGTTTTTTCTACTTATCTGGATGTTTGAAATGTCTTAGGCCAACTTTTAAAAACCCCGTATTAAATATTAAGCCTCGACCATGGCCCCATCACTGTGCAAGGGGCAGACGGTACCTTTTGGGCAAGAAAGTCGGGGTGTCCACCCTGATGGAGCTAGGGTGCACTGTAGCGAACACTCACGGGACGGGTAGTCCTGGCTGAGCACCATGGTGGGAGAAGTACAGGATACCACGGGAGCCCCTAGCAGCGAGAGCAAAGCCACAACAGGTTCAGGGAGGTCAGACGAGGCTTCCAAGAGGCGGGGACCTCTCCTCTAAGACCTGAAGGAAAAGGAGGAGCCAACAGATGTGGAGAAGGGGACTGGAGAAAAGGGAGGGTTGTTGATGCGGAAAGAGTAGCAGCTTCATCAAAGACCTGGAAAGGAAATAAGAGAAGCATCTAGCATATTGGCTAAATTGGAAGCGACTCAGTAACGAGCTGCAGCATCCAGGGAGGCATGAAAGACAGGACTGGGGAGACCGAGGAGGAAGGGCCTTGGCAGGCCAGTGAAGGCCTTTGGGTCATAGTCTGAAAGTGCTGGTTGGAGTGCTGTAAGTGGAGAAGTGAAACCTCCAGTTTCGTGGCTTAAAATGGTTCTCCTGGCGGCTGTGTGGACAGTGGTGGGGAGGGGATGAGAAGAGAAGCAAAAGTGAAAGACGCTGAGCGTCTGGCTGAGGTGGTGACAGCTGGGGTAGGGAGGTGGGTGGACTTGAACACCAGTTGGAAGGTGGGACGGACAGGACTGGGTAAGGGAGAGGTCAGGGGTTAACTCACTGGCCATGTGCATGGAGTGATGGCTATGTGGTAAGCACCACTGCAGTGCTGAGAAGAAAAATAAGGTAAGCTCTAGGGAATACAGAGGGAGGCGTTGCTGTTTTGTGGAGAGGAGATGAATGAAGAGGGGTCTTGGCAGGAGCACGGACGGACCCTCAGGGACCCCCATCTGGGATGCCGCAGTGAGAAATAGTCACCTGGGGGCCATGGAATTGAGTGGGCTCCCTGGAGGTTGAGTGGCAGTGTTGTGGTTGCCGGAGGAGGATGCCCACATGCCTGGTGTAGGTGGGGGGGTTGACGATATTGCTTGCTGAGGTAGGAAATCCAGGGCAACAGAACATGGCAAGAACATGGCAAGAACCCAAAGCATCGTACTGAATGTGTTGAGTTTAGGGTGCCTGTGATCTCTAAAAGGATGGATGTGGGGATTTGGGATCTGAACCCCAAAAGAGAAAATAAGCCACAAATACAGCCTTGGGAGTCACTAACATGTAAGCAATTAGCCGCGAGTATAGCTAAAATTGCCCGAATAGAGTAGAACCTTAAAGATCACCAATATTTAAGAAGTGGATTAAGGAAAAGAATACACCCATTTTCATAGCAGCGATATTGACAATAGCCAAAAGGTAGAAGCAACCCAAGTGCCCATCAACAGATGAAGGGCTAAGCAAAACATGGTATGTACATACAATGAAATATTCTTGTGCCTTAACAAAAATTCGGGTACATGCTACAACATGGATGAAACTTGAAGACCTCATGTTAAAGGAAATGTCAGTCACAGAAAGCAATACTGTATGGTTCCGCTTATGAGGTACCCAGAATAAAATTCATGAAAGGAGAAAGTAGGATGGTGGTTTGCAGGGGCTGGGGAGAGGGAGATCTGGTGAGTTCTCGGTGGATATAGAGTTTTAGTTTTGTAAGATGAAAACCATTCTGGGGGCGCCTGGGTGGCTCAGTCGTTAAGCGTCTGCCTTCGGCTCAGGTCATGATCCCAGGGTCCTGGGATCGAGTCCCACATCGGGCTCCCTGCTCAGCGGGGAATCTGCTTCTCCCTCTCCCTCTCCCCCTGCTTGTGTTCCTGCTCTCGCTATCTCTCTCTGTCAAATAAATAAATAAAAATCTTAAAAAAAAAAAAAAAAGAAAACCATTCTGGAGATGGATGCTGATGCTGGTTGTACAGCAATGTCAATGTTGGTACCACTGAACTGTACGTTTAAATGGTGGAAATGGTAAAGTGTATGTTCTGTGTGTTTACTACAATGAGAGAGACTCATGATTAGCCAAATACACAGGAGAAAGACCACTTGCGTACGCTGTCATGGAAGCCTAAGCAAAAGAGCGTTTCAAGAATGAGCAAAGGGTTGATAAGTCTAAATGCTCAGCAAAGGTTAAGTAAGATGATGACTAAAAAGTGCCTATTGATTTTCAGCAATGAAGAGGTAGTTGGTGATCTTGGTGAAGCTAATTTCAATGGCCTGGTCAAACTGGAGTCTAGGGCAAGTGGAGAGGGTAGGTTTAGTTAAGCCTTAAGATATTTGACCATAGATCATGCTCCCAGCGTCCTGGGATCGAGCCCCGCATCGGGCTCCCTGCTCAGCGGGGAGCCTGCTTCTCCCTCTCCCACTCCCCCTGCTTGTGTTCCCTCTCTCGCTGTGTCTCTCTCTGTCAAATAAATAAAATCTTTAAAAAAAAAAAAAAAGATATTTGACCATAGAGAAGAGGAGAGAAAGAGGAACCTGTGGGGAAGAAGGACTTGCACAGTTCAATGACGCTGGGGAAGGAGTCAAGCGAAGGGGCATGAAAGGTCTGCTAGAAAGTGACAGAGCAAGGCTTCAAAAAGGCAGGAGGCAACTGGCCAGGATCCACCTCCTTGTGGCAGCAAGCAAGAAGGAGTAAGATGGCTACCTTGTAGGCAGATGTATAGGTTTGGGGGCAGGAAACTTAAATTCTTGTCTAATGGCTTCAATACCCTCTGAAGTCAGAGGCAAGACCATCTGCTGAGGGAGGGGAAGGTGGAAGGGTCAGAGATCTAAAGAAACAAAGAGTATTAAAATGTCTGATGTATGAAGAATGACCGAGTGCTGACTAGGGAAGCAGAGGGATGATCTGGAAGCACTGACACCCACTTGGGCTGGGGGGGCGGGGAGGAGGCTGGATTTATAGTTGTGCTGATCTTCTAGGTAGAGCCCCTTGTCCCCCAGCATGGCTCAGCAAGCAGTCCAAATGAGGCACATGCACCTGAGCAAATGAAAACTTCCTAAAGGGCTCCTTTTTGGGAGAAACCTGAAAATTGATCACGAGGCCAATACATTTAAAATGGGCTAATGCTTTGTTGGAAAGGTTGTAGGTGCCAAATGAGCGGCTGCAAATGTTTGGTTTAGGACTTGTTTGCGATTACTGCGAGGATGGTAACTCGTGAGGGCCCCCTGTCGACAAAGTAGATTATTAGGGACCAGCCTTAATGAACGATTGATTGGTTGAATTCAAAGGGAAACTGAACAGTTTGAGTAGTTTGGTGTCTTCTCTCCTTCCATTCACAAACTTGGATTGCCAGTTACTCTGTTGCATAGAAATAAAACTGCCAGTTGCTTAACAAACCTTCAATGTTGTATATCAATAGGAGATTTCTGCTTTTTTTTTTTTAAATCCTAGTATAGTTAACCATACAGTGTTAGATTAGTTTCAGGTGTACAATATAGTGATTCAGCAATTCTCTTTGCAACAATATGGATGGATCTAGAGAGATTTCAGTCTTTTTGCATAGAGTGCCAGGATTTGGTTAACTACTACTCATTTTGCTAGCAAAATGTCACTAAGTTTATTCTGAGGTTGACCTACCTTATCACTTTACAAGTGGGCTGTGGTATGTGGAAAAGAATGCTATTGATGTCCCCTAGGCCAGTGCCTGGAATGCTTGTGTATGTTGAGGCCCCTAATCAAGTGTTTCTTCTACCCCTGTCACCATGGGAGTTTGTTTTTCCAGTCTGAGAGATGAAAAATAATGAATATGATGGGCACCAAGCCTAGGATACTTCTTATTCCCACTGATACCCTCAGAACTTTAGAGCAGATTTCTAAGTGTCCTGCAGTGATAATGTTCTATATCTATGCCACCTAATTTGATAGCCATTAGCCATGTACCCACTGAGCGTTTGAAATGGGACTATGAACGGTTCCTATGCACTTTAAGTCTTTAATCTTAATGTGAACAGCCACATGTGGTCAGTGGCTACTGTATTGGGCAGCCAGCTCTAGAAGCCAGATTAGATAGAACTGAAATTTTAAACACAGCTTACAAATAGAGCCAACCCAGAAAACTCCTCTGGTCTTTGATGTCCAAACAAGTCTGGCCTGGCCTCATTCTGCCATCAAGTTGGTTACAGCCTAGGGATTCTGGTCTGTGTGAGGGTGAGTATGGGGGGTGGGGTAAGATCTGAAAGCCGCCTACAGCCAAGGAGGATTCACCTTCAGTTTACCTAAACAGTCTAACACCCGAATACCAGAGTCCTGTCGACAGAGAAGAAAAAGATAGGGAGAGAACAAACTTTCCTTCATGACTACAGAGCATAAGTACTCTAAGAGCAACTTCACATAGGATGTCTTACGGGAAATTGGTTTGTCTTTATATGTCCTCTGTGAAATTTGTTTATGCTTGTCATAAATGCGTTTGAGAGCTCACAAACTTGTTCAGGGCCCCTAGCTAGTAAGTAGTAGCAGCAGCAAGATTAGTACCCAAGCAGGTGTGAATCCAAAGCTATTTCCACAAGCAGTACTCACAGCTAGATACCAGTGTTGGGAACTACCAGAGAAGCAGAAAACCTTCAGGGTAGGATTGGAGGTGAAATAGAGGTTATAGGAGGCAAAAGACAAATTCTCTGTGCATCTGTTTAATTCTGATTATCTCAGAAGTTGTACCTGTATTCCTCCTCTGCCTGCTTGCCTGCCCTCCTCACCCTCCCACCGTTTCAGTTATGTTGATCATAGGTTACCCCTTCGTGGAAATACAATTACTAGTGCCATGGAAGATGTACAATCGATCATTTGAATTAAAATGACTCAAGAAATAGAGCTCTACCATCATCTTAGTTACCATCTAGGCGAAAGTCAAACTACTTGGTAATTATGTATACTTCTGATGTATCTCATGAGAAGTATGGTAGATGAATCTAACATCTCCCAGAGTTCTGGTGCTGCCTGCCTTTCTTCTCAAATGTCTTAACCTCTGATGTTCTACTTCTGTAGTATTTCCAAATTTTCCATTATTTAAAATAATAGTAGAAATCATGAACAGCAAATCACCTATAAGTCTACCCTAGCAATTTATTTTTCTTTTCCTTCTAGTCCTCATTCATATAATTTCACATAGTTGGAACAATACCTTGTGCATACGTCAGTGTACTGCTTTTTCATGTCATTTTGTGTCACAAGTTTTCCATGCTGCCACACATATTCATGATGATAGTGTTAAGGTCTCTAGGGCACTCTATAAAATTGACATCCTATTATTATTCCAACCTGCTATTGTTTGACTTACGGAGTCTGTTTCAAAGCGAAGTTTGGTAGGTTTTAAACTTACAGATCTTAACTGGTTAAATACCCCTGACTGGAAGTCTCATACCTGTGTGTTCCCACATTCTCTGAGAATAATTACTATACTATAGAATTCCAGAGCGGGTATTACCTTGGATTTTAAGTTTTTTCACATGTAATTTTTCCAAAACATGATATTCTAAAGAAAAGTAGATGATACATTCTATTTTAATTATCATTCCCCTCCCAGACATTAGGCACTTAATTTATGCTTCTTGAATTCTGCATAATCTATAAAACCGCCTTGACGTGAGGTTGCTCAGCGGCTTGTACTGTGGATGACAGATTTTCAGCCTTGCTTACCTCCGATATCATTCTGCTTAAGATGCATGCACTGACATGTTTGCCTCTGTTCTAAAGTTAGTCCTGTTTCATTCTTCAAAAAGCAATTCAAATGCATCACAGATTATCAGGTTAACATCAAACTACGTTAGGGAACATGAACAGTAAAGGTCAAGATAAGTCTCAGTGCCTCCCTAGGGAACTAAATTCTTGGTTATGAGGATTTTTTATTTTCCAATACTTCATACTCTTGCTTTGCAATATGATGTTAGTCCTGTACTGGACCATGATGATTCAAAATGCTGATGTGTTCTGTTATGATTTTTCAAGGCAATGACTAGGCTACATACTATCTACTTGATAGAGTTTCTCTCATGAGATTCTTGTGCTTCCAACTTTATTTTTGCTCTTGCGGAGTGCTACATTCCAGACTTGTGTGAGGTAATGCCACTCACACATTGCTTTGGCTTACAAGCTGGACTGAACCATTCACACCCTTTTCCAGTGCCCGCCTTAGAGAAAAACTTTGCAAAAAATAAGAATTGAGTGCTTGGAATGTTGTGTAAGGATGTTATTGCCCCTAACCAGGAAAACCATTCTTTTAGAGAAGTGTCTTGAAATAAGAATATCTTATCACTCTTGCCTCCTGCTCAAAACAGAATTTAAGAAATTGCCTAACTCAGGCACACCATTAAATTTGTTTCTTTTGTTTGTTTCTTTAAATTATTTAAATTCCAGTTAACACAGTGTAATATTAGTTTCTGATGTACACCCGGTGCTCATCACAACAAGTACCCTCCTTAATCCCCATCACCTATTTTGTCCATCCTCCAACCCCTCCCCACTTCTGGTAACCTTCAGTTCTCTATAATTAAGAGTCTGTTTCTTGGTTTGCTTCTCCCCCCCCCACCCCCATAATCGTTTGTTTTATTCTTTAAATTCCAAGTATGAGTGAAATCATATGGTATTTGATTTATTTTGTTCCACATAATACTTTCTAGCTCCATCCATGTCGTTGCAAATGGCAAGATTTCATTTTTATGGCTGAGTAATATTCCATTGTGTATATATCACATCATCTTTATCCATCAGTCAGTGGACATTGCGCTCTTTTCATAATTTGGCTATTGTAGATAATGCTGCTATAAACATCGAGGTGCATGTATCCCTTCAGTATTTTTGTATTCTTTGGGTAAGTACCTAGTAGTGCAATTGCTGGATCATAGGGTAATTTAATTTTTAACTTTTTGAGGAACTTCCTTCCTGTTTTCCAGAGTAGCTACACCAGCTTGCATTCCCACCAGCAGTGAAAGAAGGTTCCCCTTTCTCCACATTCTTGCCAACATCTGTTCTTCGTGTTGTTGATTTCAGCCATTCTGACAGGTGTGAGGTGACATCTCATTGTAGTTTTGATTTGCATTTCCCTGATGATCAGTGATGTGAGCATCTTTTCGTGTGTCTGTTAGCCATCTGTATGTCCTCTTTGGTAAAATGTCTATTTGTGTCTTCTGCCCAAAGCTGCATCTCATCAAAACTTCAATATTTTATTGTATGGGAAGATACCGAAACATGAAGCATTTGCTTTTCAATGTAATTCCATTTAAGTAAAGTTATTTTGGATTTCAGGGTAAAAATGGTAGAGAATTCTGGTCGAAAAAAGTGATATTGCTGACACAAAGAACAAGTCACTTGGATGGAACTCAATAAATGGTTTTAAATATTACAGAATTTTGGCTATCCTGGGATTGTTATAAAAGCTTCAGAAGAGATGGACTTTGAGCTGAGCCTACTTTTGTAAAATATGGATTAAGGAGGAGGAAAAAGGCCATCCCAGTTACCAGTCATAAGGTATAAGGAACACCATAAACCATTTCAAGGAGGGTAGGAGGGGATGACAGATTCTTTAACGTGATTACTGGAGGATTAAGAGAGAAAGATAAACTAGGATCAAATAGTTCTGAGTCCCAAAAGCAGATAAGTTGTCTAAGCTTTGTATTTAAACTTTGTATTTTAGATAGTGGGAAATACTGTACACAATGCAAATAATCTAGAAACATTGAATTCTTTTTTAAAGATTTTGTCAGAGCGTGAAAGAGAGAGGCAGGGAGGTAGGGAAAGTGGCAGGCAGAGGGAGAAACAGGCTCCCAGTTGAGCAGGGAGCCCAATGTGGAACTCAATCCCAGGACCCTGGGATCATGACCCAAGCCAAGGTAGATGCTTCACCGACTGAGCCACCCAGGTATTCCTAGAAACATTGAATTCTAAGATGGTAGTCTAAAAACCTAGTTTTGCTTCCCTTCTCTCCAGATCATCAATTGAAATAATTTAAAAAGAAAAAAAATTATGGCAATTCTGGAAACAGCAGTAAGGATCAGAAATTGACAAACTTCTAGAACATGGAAAGGAGATAGGATTATATTGCTAACTAAAAAAAAATTTTAAGACAAAAATATGGGAAAAGAACAGTTGAAATAATTCAAAGAATTATTGTAATCCAGATGAAATAATTCTGAGAATAGAAGAAAACAAAATATTTATCCTTTGAATGAAAAGTATTGCATTCATCAAATTCCACTACCCATTTGCTTAAAAAAAAGTTGCTATGGATAAGATGAGATTAGAAAACATGAGTTCTTGCAAATTAAAAATCAAGGGAAAGACTTTGAATGTTGACACAGTATTCCAGAGCATAAAGCAAAAAAAAAAAAAAAAAAAAGAAAAATATTGAGAGATCTGAAAGGATGATCTAGAAGTTCCAACATAGTTTGGAGTCTTTAAAGGAAAAAACAGATTGGAAAGAAAGGCCTAAAAATTCAGATTAAAAGAGGCCAACCCTTTACCCATCTCAGTGAAATTTCAGCAGACAGAACGTCTTAGAGCTTCTGGGGTGGAAAGTTAGACGATGAGAAGATTACCAACACGAGTGAGTGATCACCTGAATGACATAAACTTTGGTACATAGTGTTGGAAGCTGGGAGACCATAGAACCAGGCTTTCAAAGCTTGGAGGGAATGGATTTTGGAACTATAATTCTGTACGCAGCCCAACTATCAATAAAGTATGAGAGCAAGTAGACATTTTCTGACCTGAAGCCTTGAAAACGTTACCCCTCTTCTCAAACAACTTGAAGATACAGTCTAGGAAAAGAGGAGAGGAAAAAGATAAATGTTAATATAACAGCCAAAAACTATGGAACTACTAAAGGAGTCCAAATATAAGAAACACCAAGATGCCCAGCAATAACAGCAAAGCAACTGGCTTAAATTAGGGGTTCCATGAGGAAGGTTTTGCAGAAAAAAGTCAGATTCTACTATAAATTTAGAGTTCAAATCTGAGTGTTCTTTATCATACAATGATAGTTATAGGTTTTTTCTCTCAGAAAAAATAGTTAAAATCTCTAGGAAAACTATGTAGATACAGATAGGTCAAATACATAAAGTAAGATTCAACTTTAATCTTAAAATGAGGCATGCTTTTGAACAATTAATGGCCTGTGGAAAGATAATCCATTTGACCTCGATGATTTTGTAAGAATATTCTTCTGATTGCAAGATGTAATGAGATTATATTTCTTTCTCTATGAAAGGTGACACCACTTGATTTTTAGAAAGAAGAAGAAATGACCTAATCATAAGTGCCATTTACTAGACTTCAAGTTTAGGAGCAATCTATAGTCAAAACAAGGAAGCCTTAAATACAGTCATAGAACATAATGTAAATATTAAGGATAAAGGAGACCTAATGGTAGAGTCATGCAAATTAAAAGCAGAAAAGTTCGCAAAGAGACCTAAAATGGAGAGTCGATAGGTCATGCTCCTTGGAATGAGTCAAGAAATAGGATTTTAAGAACGTAGCTTAAAGTCATAATGGTAACCACTGGAATAATTCAAAATATTACCAGTAATTGAAAGAGGCAAGAAGCAATAGAAGTGTTGAATTTCTTTCATAGTAGAAAATGCTGTGTTGATACATTAAGAATAGAACATACCTGAATTTTTAGAACTACAATTGTAACCCCAGAAGAATTAAAAACAGTAGTTCAAAAAGATTCATTACTTAAAATGGGACTAGGGGTAAGGGAAAGTAGTAAGAGATGTTTGCTTTTAATACTAGGCATTCTGTGTGTCCTCCAATTCTTCTGCATATTCCACAAATTACAAATAGTCCCCTATGTTAAGAGGATTGAAAGGACAGCACAGATGGACTCTTGGAAGTTTTCACATTTGCCTGTAGCTCAGGTGACATGATTATGGAAACAAAGAAAAATTGAAAGGCAATTGGAGAAGAATGGGTAGGATTTGATGGTTGGTAGATAATTGAACAGGATGGGGTTTTTTGTTTTTAAGGGAATAAAGCAAAGATGTATAATATTTTCAGACTCCTTGATGAGAGTAATCTGAACTGAAGCTATGGACAAAATGACACCCAGGATAATATACTTGTTACACTTCCTGATGCTTTGCTGTTCCTTATCCAGTAGTAGTATTTCTCTAGGCTGGCCAAGAAATGAAAATGTGGCCATATTATTAAGTGATACTTGTCATACGGTCAACTATTTGTCATAATGGGATAACCCAAATTTTTTTTCACTTAATCATAAGTGCCAAATACATCACACAACCACAGTGGACCACAGGAAAGAATAAGCCAAATAGCACTTGTTTGGTCAAAACTTTCAGATCAACAAAGAATCGGATGCTTCAGGGTAACAGTGGATACGGGCTCCGTCCTGTCTTGGCAGTGATTGGATTTGTGGCTGGAGGGGAAGAGGCCAGGTTTTACTGCATTAGAAGCTCTCAAAACTCCAGGGCTCTGAATAGTTGAGTTTTCAGTGAGCTTCTAATCCTGCTCTGCTACCCCGAGCTGGGATTTTAGCAACTTCTGGGCTTGATCCTATTTACTTTATCCTATTTACGACAAGTTTTTTAAACACCTAAGTCAAAGCTGGGAAGACTAGAGTTCTTTTCCAAACCCTTTCGTAAACTACGCACTCTGCAGGTCCTCCTCCTCCTCGTTCACAGCCTGACACCCTTCCTCACTCACGGATTATCTGTTCCAATTATTTGCTGAAGGCCTTCCGACTAAAATGCCACCTTTTTCCAACTGCAATAGAACAAAACATTTTACACAAATCTACTTCAATTCCTAGAACTGTATGACTTTTCTCTAGTAATGGAAACAATCTTGAGATTAATAGAATTTCTCAAGATCTCTGGAACAGAATCCAAAAGTTCACTGAGCTTCCATTTCCCATTTTGCAGAGATGGATAATTATGTGTAAAATCACACAGAAAACTTGGCTCTCACATTTGCCTGACTGATATTCAAGGGGAATCAGAAAAAGATCTTTTCAGTAAATGTAATATTTCGGATGGCAACATCTTCCCTTGCTGGAGGGCATTGTGTTTTGCCAGGTAAAAATCAGTGTGAAAAAGCTCTGAAAGGTCAGATTGTTTTTGTTTTGGTTTGTGGTTGGGTTCTTGCCTTCCATGTTGTGAATGGCTAAAGCGATAGATTTAGAAGAGGGAAGTAAATTATTTTTTTGCTTGGAGGGGGATTGGAGAAAATAAAATCTGGAAAGTAGTCCAGGTTAACTGTACATCCTAGAATTGCCTAATTAGGAAACAACCGCCCCCCCCCGCCGCCGCCCCCACAAAGAGGTTCTTCAGTCATCTTAGCCAAATCAAGCTGCTCATCTTGACCGGCATTAGCAAAGCCACGTTGCTTTTCTCGAGGTGAATGTGTCCTTTATATAGTATTTGCACAAGGCATGACCTAAGCATGGATTTGCATCTGTTTCATAACTGCTGTGAAGTTTATTGGCTCAGCTCCACGGAGCTTTGTCCAATCTTCAGGAACTCTTCTCAAGTAATGTGAATGTGGGAGGAGACCACTTGTGGGAGGATTTACTTTACCCAGAGTCGAGTGTTTTGCATGCAGAATGCGAGACTGCTGCTCAACAGGTTGTGTCCCAATGTAAGTGACCAGCCAGAGAAACATTTCTTGGACTTGTCACCCAGCCTCAGAGTTCCCCTCTGCATAGCTTTGAACGTAGGAAATAGCAACACTATGCTTCCTTATTTCTTCCAAGCAAGAATTGCCTATGAATTTTTTAAGCCGATATTTTAATTTGCTGAAAACAGGGATTCCGACTTTCATGATGTAATCTGATTAGTCAGTGCCGTTGTGAAGATGAGATGGTAGATGAATGTTCCTGGCTTTTCTCCTCGTCCTGAATGTTCTGGATGGACAGGGACTCTAAAGAGAGGACAACTCAGATACTGTTACATTTACATCATAATTCATTTGATCTGAGTTGCTGCTATCCTCTTCCTCGCTTTATCGTGAGGCAAGCTGAAGTTATTTTCAAACGGTAGCTGAGAGGTCTAGCAGTCCCACTGAACTTAGCCCAGTGCAATAATCAGAGGGAAGAATCTCTACAAGAGCATATGTGAAGGATTCAAAATAGAAATATTTACAGGCTCTTCTCTGCTTATTACAGGGAAGTCTTTTCTCATGCTGATACCAGGAGGCAGAACTAGCATGCCAGGTTAAGAGGTAACCAAATTAAATCTTCCTATATATGGTGAGGGATAGGTTTCTCAGGGTAGTTAGATTGTATTGGGGCACTTCAGTATCCAAAGTAAAACTTTGAATGTTTATCCTGAAAGTGGGAGCAAACCAGTGAAGACCTTTGAAAAAGAAGGGACAAAAGCTAGCTCTTGGGGTGATAGACCAGAAGCCTTGAGAAATAAGTAGGTAAGGAAGCGAGGAAACCTCTCAAGAGTCTCATAATCTAGGCATGAAGTAGTAGGTGGGCAGTGGGATGTGAGGAGTGGCAGAAGAAAAGAGAGGGACCTGTGTGTCTCATGGTTCATGTCTCACTGAAATGAACAGATATGGTGACCAAATCAGAGAGACGGGGTGGGGGTGGGGCAAAGATGCTGAGGCGTCACAACTGAGTGCTGGATTTGGGTCCAGTTCAAGCAGGAGAGGTGACAAGGGGTGGGGAGCCAAGTAAAGGAGAAGCTTCCTCATTAAATGCACTGTGCATCATCCAAAGCAAGAGCGCCAGCCTAATTTCTGCTTCTGCCTCTGGTCTGCTTATTCAGTAAGTGAGGGAGTGCGGTGATGACTAGACACCACACCACATTTTTACAAGGTGCTTTTGGAAACCTGAATGGAGATCTGATTTTTTGAGTTGCACTCATGGCAACTTTCCTTCAGGGAAACGTGCTTGGTCAGCAGACGATGTCTATTTTCTGCTGATGTTTCCGTCACTACCACTTGGGGCCAGGTATGTTCTCCCTCTCCAGAAATATTCGGCCTCTGCAGAAAAATCCATATCCTGCTAAGCCATTCACTGACATCTGTCCCCTCTTGTTCCTGTGTTGTGGGTTGGAAAGCTCTGTGTGGCTTTGCCCCTCCCTGAGGGTTCCAGACACAAGGCAAAAGACAGGTTCCCTCTACTTGCAAATCCCCAAATTGACCTGAGTCATGCCTGGGAATAGGAGAGAGGGCAGGATCCCTTCTCAGGGACACTCACCAGCCTCCTACCTCAACAGTCTCCAACTAGTAATGTGGTCTTGTGATTTATAGCATGAACTTTAAGTTCTGAATCATTCGAGAATCTTAAGCCTTTGATACTTGAAAATCAGACTTTTGAGGCTCACAAATTTTTCTTCAGGTTTTTCTCCATGCCATGGGCATTAAAGTGTATTTTGAAACTCAGTACTTTAGCACTGTTTCCCTGCCGCCCCCCGCCCTTAAATTCTTTAACAACCCTGTGTGGAGGACATGGGGAGTTAAGGAGGTAGAACAGGGTGAGTGTGGCAGAATGTATTTTTCATAGATGGCTACCACAATAGCTCCCCCCCACATGTTTCTCTTATAGTGTGATATTGACATTCTTCCCATTTATGATTCTGTTGGAGTCAATATCCCTTCTTGAATCTGGGTTCCCTTGACCAGCAAAGTAGGATAGAAGTTATGCTTTGGGACTTCCAAGAGTAGATTCTGAAACCCGATGCTCTTTTGCCTGTTCTTTAGGGATGATCATGCTTGGAATCCAGCCACCATGCTGTGAGGGAGCCCAAGCCGTGGGGAGAGGTGTTTGTAGATGTTCTACCAGAGCCCCAGCTGAGGTCCCAACCAAAAGGCAATATCGACCACCAGTTGTGAGGCTGAGGAAGCCATTAAGATGACTTCGGTGGTCAGCCATCCTTCTAATTACAAATGCACAAGAGATCATAAGTGACAACCACCTAGTGTGTCTAGTCAGCTTGCAGAATAAAAGATAATAAAATGACTGTTGTTTTAACCCACTAAGTCATTCCTTACACAGCAATAGAGAACCAACAGGGCGTTGGTGTTATCTACATTACTGCACAACAGATGATGCCCAAACTCATAAACTTAACACAACGATTTTGTCACAGCTCAAGGTTTTGTGGATTGGGAATTCAGGAAGACCTTGGCTAGGCAATTTATCCCTGATCCACATAGTGGGTCACCATGAGCTGTGGTGGCTGGGGCCAGAGGATGCTTCTTCAGTCATGTGCCTTGGAATTCTGTGCATTCACCACCCCTCCCTATCACTCCTTCTCCTTCCCTCCTCCTCCCCATGATCTCTTCCTCTGGGGCCTCTCCACATGGCTTGTACTTCCCACAGCATGGTGACAGAGGAGAGTTAAACTTGTTATAGGGCAGCTGGCTTCCAAGAGACAAGGCAAAACCTGCTAGTCATTGTAAAGTCTAGGCTAGGAACTAGTTGGCATCATTTTAATGCCAATAGAATCTATTGCTCAAAATCTATTCCTCAAAGCTGCCACAGGGCCTGCCTAGATTCAAGGGGAGGAGAAATAGAGCAAACCTCTGAAGGGAAAAGGGTAAACAATTATGGCCTCAGTAGATAAAGCAAAAACTAGCTTTATATCTCAAAGTGTTACCTTGTGAATCTTAGTATACCCCATTTTATGGATGAAGCTGAGGCTAAGAGAAGTAATTTGCCAAGTTTACTAACGTTTAAGGACCAGCATCTGGATTCAAATTTGAGTCTGTTAATCCAAACTATGACTTCTACTTCTCCTTGCAAAATACAGTAAATATACAATTTATACTATATTTTCTTTTTTAAAATTGAGATATAATTGACATAACATTGTACTATGTTTGGGTGTACAACACAGTGACTTGATATTTGTATATATTGGAAATGATCACAATAAGTCTAGTTCGTATCTATCACCATAGTTACAACTGGTTTTTTTTTTTCTTTTTGAAAATGAGAACTTTTAAGGTCTACTCCCTCAACTTCAAATGTACAATACAATATTACTATTGTCAATATGTTGTACATTACATCCTCAGGACTTGTTTATTTTATAGCTGGAACTTTGTACCTTTGGGCTCCCTTCACACATTTTACCTACCTCCCACTGCTCTCTGTATCTCGGATTTGTGGTTGGTTGGTTTTTTTAGATTCCACAGACAAGTAAGATCATACGGTATTTGTCTTTCTCTGTCTGACTTACTTTGCTTTGTATAATGCCCTCAAGGTCCATCCATGTTGTCCCAAATGGCAATATATCTCAATTTTTTTATGGCTGAATAATATTCCACTTTGGGGGCGAGAATATACCATGTTTTCTTTATCCAGTCACCTGTCTGTGGACATTATAGGTTGCTTCCATGTCTTAGCCATTGTAAACAATGCTGCTCTGAATATAGGGTGCTGATATTTATTCAGTTAGTGTTTTCATTTTCTTCCCATAAACAACCCAGAAGTAGAATCGCTGGATTATAGAGTAGTTCTATTTTTCATGTTTTGAGGAAACTCCATACTGTTTTCCAGAGTGGCTGTACTAATCTACATTCTCACCAATAGTGGACAAGGATTCCCTTTGCTCCACACCCTCACCAACACTTATTTCTCATCTTCTTGATACCAGCCATTCTAACAGGTGTGAGGTGATTCCTCATCATGGTTCTGATTTGCATTTCCTTCATAATTAGTGATGCTGAGCACCTTTACAGGTACCTATTGGCCATTTGTATGTCATTTTTGGAAAATGGTCTCTTTAATTCCTCTCCATTTTTTAAATCAGATTATTTTTTGCTATTTAGTTATATGAGTTCTTTATATTTTTTGGATATTAACCCCTTATTTATTTTATATATAAATATATAGATATATTTTATATATAACCCCATATTTATATGACTTGCAAATATTTTCTCCTATTTATGGGTTGCCTTTTCGTTTTGTTGATGGTTTCCTTTTGCTATACAGGAGGTTTTTAGTTTGATGTAGTCCCACTTCTTTGTTTTTGCTTTGGTTGCCTTTGCTTTGGTGTCAAATCCAACAAATAATTGCCAGACTGACATCAAGGAGCTTAACCCCTATGTTTCCTTCAGGAGTTTTAAGGTTTTATGTCTTATGTTTAAGTCTGGAATTTATTATGCATTTTTCTGTATGGTATAAGGTAGGGGTCCAGTTTCATTCTAATGTATGTAGCTGTCCAGTTTTCGCAACACCATTTATTGAAGAGACTGTCCTTTCCCCATTGTATATTCTTGCCTCATTTGTCATAAATTAATCTTATAGGGGAGCATGGGTGGCTCAGTCGGTTGAGTGGCCTACTCTTGATTTAGGCTCGGGTCATGATCTTGGGGTTGTGGGATGGAGCCCCACATGGGGCTCTGTGCTAGGCAGGAAGTCAGCTTGAGTTTCTTTCCCTCTGCCTCTCTGCCCCCTTCACACACACACCCCCACCGTGCACACTTTCTAAAATAAGTGAATCTTTTAAAAAACCTATATATATAGGTTTATTTCTGGGCTCTCTTATTTGTTCCATTGATCTATATGTCTGTTTTTGTGCCAGCACCATACTGTTTTGATTAGCACTATTTTATAATACAGTTTGACCTCAGGAAGTATGATGTCTCCAGCTTTGTCCTTAAGATTGCTTTGGCTATTCTGGGTCTTTTGTGATTCCATACAAATCTTAGGATTGTTTGTTTTTGTTTGAAAAATGCCATTGAAGCTTTGATTAGGGATTTCATCACATCTGTAGATTGCTTTGGGTAGTATGAACATTTTAACAATATTATCCATGAGCATGGAATACCTATTTGTGTCTTCAATTTCTTTCATCAGGGTCTTAGAGTTTTCAGTGTATAGTCTTTCACCTCCTTGGTTAAATTTACTCCTAGGTATTTTATTCTTTGTGATGCCATTTAAATGAGATTGTTAATTTCTCTTTCTTATAGTTGATCAGTGTATAGAAATGCAACCAGCTCTGTATATTAATTTTTTACCCTGCAACTTTACTGAATTCATGTATTAGTTCTAAGGTTTTTCATGGAGTCTTCAGGGGTTTTCTGTGTAACATGTCATGTGCAAATAGTGACAGTTTTACTTCTTTCTGATTTGGATGCCTTTTATTTCTGCCCCACAATTTATACTGTATTTTCTCAATTCTAAAGTGATATCTTCAGTAAGGAGGGTATTATCTCTCCCCCCACCTGCCCCCAGCACACAGACACACACACACACTACAGCTTTAATTTTTTTTAAATGCTAGGGAAATATCCTAAATAGCTTGATCATAGGCCTAACTCAACCAATCTTTAGGGCCAAGAAGATGGACTATTATAATTGTCAAACTCTACTAGAATCATAAGGTTTGAAGGAATAGTTCCCAGAAGGATGGAAAGACAAGACTAATAACTCACTAGACATGCCATTGCTTCTTGTTTATAATGATCCCATTGCATCCTTGAAGGCTGATAGGATTCCCCCCCCCCCACCCACCACCGAAGACTGGACTTAGGGGTTTGGGGGAGGGTATGAGAGGCAGGCGGTGTAGTAGAGCTAGTCCCAAGAATTGACTGTAGTTCTGTCAGCTGACTATTAACTCATTGTGGCTTTCCATATGTTGTTAAGACTAAGATCCGGGCGCCTGGGTGGCTCAGTTGGTTAAGCGACTGCCTTCGGCTCAGGTCATGATCCTGGAGTCCCTGGATCGAGTCCCGCATCGGGTTCCCTGCTCGGCAGGGAGTCTGCTTTGCCTTCTGACCCTATCCCCTCTCATGTGTTCTCTCTCATTCTCTCTCTCTCAAAATAAATAAATAAAATCTTTAAAAAAAAAAAAAAACTAAGATCCTTTTGTATTTCCTAAGAATCTGATAACTTCATAGAGAAATTAAATGGAAGCTAGTTGAAGGTCTTTTGTCTTCATGTGCTATACTCTGTAGTTGGACCCTTCATGTTCTGTAGATGTTCAGTAAATGTGCTTTGTCTTCATGTGCTATACTCTGTAGTTGGACCCTTCATGTTCTGTAGATGTTCAGTAAATGTGAATTGAGGACATGAAGGTAACTTGGCCTTATAAGCCCTTGAATAAACAAAGTATAGGCTCTAATTAAACCATTTCTGATAGAAACTTAGTCTCTGTGATTTCCAGTTGCATTTTTTTTTTTAATGAACTAGCTTCTTTAATTTTCTTCTTAAAAATTTTATTTGGATGAGGTCAGAAATTGGGGAATTTCTCTTCCATTACTCACACTGCTTCGCAGCTGCTGGCCTCATGTTCTCCACTGTAGAGGAGACATCAGTGAGCCACAGTTCTGCCGTGTACACCAGACTTGACAGAGAAGCCCCAGGCTCCGGAAGACCCACCCTCCCAGTGTCCCTGGTTGCCATTGGTAGCCTGAGTTCTGGGCGCCTCTGAAACTCTGAAGGCCACTGATATCTGTTGGAACTACTATTCTTCACCACCCATGTACCCTGGCTCCTGGCTTCACATTTATATTAGTTAGTCCCTTGACTCAGTTTGAACTTTTTAATATCAAAGTCAGAAATAAAACCAAATGGGTTAGTTGACTTTGGGGAGCCCTAAGGAAATCCTCTCTTGAAAGCTTCTGAGCCTTCTGGAAGATTATTTGTTAATGGTACCCACAGTCTCTTCGTTTCTCTTGTCACCCAGTTGAGCCCAAGATGCCTTTTGTCCTACCCAGTCAGTTCAACAAGATGTGCTCAGTTTAAACATGGAAATAAAATAGGGGAAGGAAATTAAGGAATTTCATGAACTTGGGCTCAGACACATTTCCGTAAGAGCATTCAAATAGGCATGTCTGTAGCTGGATGGTTGAATTACAACAATCTTGGCATAGTGAAAATGAAAGCAGACTTAACTTTGGAAACAAGTACCCCCCCCAAAAAAAAAAAAATGCCTGTAGTCTTCTTTCCCCTCCAGAAGACATCAAAGAAATGGGCATTGATAGTTGAGGTTTGTTCAGGAAAAAAAGTTAATTACTATCAATAAGGGTAAGAAAATTATTTTTCTTTATTAATCATATATACTACTAACCTGGTATCTCTTCCTCCCTACCCCCTCCCCAGTCTTTTCCTTACCCATAACTTTCAATTCCTATCCTTCCACTTCTTCCAATCCCTTAGTCCCATGGATAGTGCTCTTCTGTACAGCTTTACCTCCCTACCCTCTAGACCGAGTTAATTGCCTTCAGGGCAGCAATCTACAGTCTCTTGCCTCCACGTCCTTCTGATGTTTGATGTCTCATCCCTGCTGTTCCCCAACCTTAGATTCTGCATTCTTACACCCAGGTTTTAGAAGGCAGGTTGTTGTTAGTGAATAAGAATGACAACTGACACCTGGCAGGTATGTTCCTGCCCGGCTTTGCTACTTTCTGGCTGGTGATCAGGCTAAGTTATTTTTAACTAGTTACCTCCTCTGACAAGGGAGACTTAAAATCGCTCCTTATAAGTTTCTGAGGACTAAAATACCTGCACAATTAAAGCATAGCGCTTGGCCCATTAAAAAGGATTGAATAAATGTTAGGTGTTGCTATTGCTATTGTTGTCATTGTTAAAACTCCATATCTCTGTCAGCAGATGCTGCTAACACTTCTACAAATAAATGGTTTCTAACTTTGGTTTTAAGTCAAACTCTTTACAATGGCCATTCAGAGCCCTGTACATTCTGGTCCCTCTGTTACCTCTCTGAACTCCTCTCTTACTACTTCTCTATCTCATGACATACACATTCACTCAAGTGTAAGTTCCATGAGGGCAGGGAATCTTGTCTGTTTTGTCAATTTCTGTATTTCCAGTACTTAGAATTGTTCCTGGCACATAGTAGGTGCTCTATTTATTGAATGATTGAGCACTGATACAAATATCACTACCTTGGTGAAGCTTTTCCTGTTTCCCCAGGCATGGTTACTCTATTTTCTATATTTCTGTAATACTTAATGCATTCTCCAATTAACATTTATAACATTGTATTTTTATGGAAAAAAAGGGGCGCCTGGGTGGCTTAGATGGTTAAGCGTCTGCCTTCAGCTCAGGTCATGATCCCGGGGTCCTGGGATCGAGTCCCACATCGGGCTCCTGACTCAGCGGGGAGCCTGCTTCTCCCTCTGCCTCTGCCTCTCCCCCTGCTCATGCTCGCTCGCTCGCTCGCTCGCTCTGTGTATCTCTGTGTCTCAAATGAATAAATAAAATCTTTAAAAAAAATAAATAACATTGTATTTTTATGGAAAACATATTTAAGGCTCTTAAATTCAACCAGCTGGTATAATTCAAAAGCACATTTTTATTTAATAGACTGAAACCTCACATTGCACAGGTTTGATTGAATGATTACAGAAATCATAATGCTCTGAGTGTTTTTAAATTACATTCCCATCATGTTCTATGAATTATTCCACAAAATTAAGTCCAAGCTTGAGAAAATCCAAGGAAAAGCAAATTAGAAAACTCCAGCACACAGAGACATCTTAGGCAGTGGCCTGTTCTGTGTCTTGACATTACAGAAACCTTGCTATTTTACTAGCAGATAGGGAGGACATTTGCAAAATTCTGCATGAACATATCAGCATAGCTATAAAAATATGGCTGATAAGTAATCTACAGTCTCAAAAGTCAATCATGAATGAGCACACCTTTTAGGTTGTCCTTGAAGGGGGCTTCATGTGGGGGGGAAATCCACCAATTTTAAGTAAAATGCTATTACTAAAAACCAGGAGGCCTCTACATACCCTAAAATTCTCATCAGATCTAAAGAAAGAACTAATAAAATATGCTAGCCTTGGGGTTAAAAGCAGTGAACAAGACCAGAACCAAGCCCAAATACATTTCTATGCCACCCATGCAATGTCAGGGCCAGCACCACTGGCTGGTTAATTGTATATTTATTCCATTGCTATCATTTTGGATGTGGAACATATTTTAAGCCCTTGATTGATAACCTGTCCCTGCCATTCTCTACTGGAAAATGTCCTGGAACATACACATGGGAGAAATTACTTGTCCCAGGGCAGCGATGTGACTGCTAAGTGGAATCCTGTCTGCAATCGGAGGTGATAACAATCTAAGGAAGCCCCCATCTAAAGTGCTGTGACAGCTGTGAATGCCTTTGACAGCAGCTATTA
Organism: Leptonychotes weddellii; assembly: GCF_054177405.1. Lineage (NCBI taxonomy): Eukaryota > Metazoa > Chordata > Mammalia > Carnivora > Phocidae > Leptonychotes > Leptonychotes weddellii. The sequence goes on along the minus strand of NC_138381.1, from coordinate 34,348,515 downwards.
TCAACTTCAGTGAACACGTTTTCACCTGGAAAGGCATTTGTGATGAGTAGGGGCTTCTGGGATGGAATCAAGATGAACATCCATTCCTGGCTAATGATTTCATATCTTCTCTGCTATTGTCTCTTGGATTTCTCAAATCCAAGATGCAAAATCCCTGTTCGCATGTCGGAGCCACCAAGAGACAGTGACTTTGGCGGTGCTCACTGGCTGAAGTCTCCAGAGAAACGTGATTGTGCTATAGCCTAGGAACTCTGAAAATTAAAATCTGTGTTGGTGCCCAGTTCCATCTTCCTTGAGTGGACCTGTGTTTTGAGACATCTGATGGTTTCCCTTTTTTGCTTGTTCTCATGGCTCTGTGTCCTCCGGGTCTGCCTTAGTGATCCTGCTCTCTAAGCGTGCATTTTAAATATTTGTTTTAGCAATGGGGGGGGGGTCATGGCCCCACTAGAATGGGAGCTCAGAAGAAGGGTCCATTCATCTGGTGCCTAAAAGGTACTCATTAATGAACATATTGAAGGGATATTGCTGGGAACTTTTTTTTTTTAGTGCAAATACTCATTGATTCTAGTTAGTTTCCAATACTATGTACGAACCTTGGTTCAATATCTCCTCCTCCTTTGAAGATCTTGGATTAGTCAGAATATGAGTGATTTTGCAGAGAATTCCAGTTCTCCCTACTGGAATATTTATTTTCTTCAGACTTAAGACAACCTCTTAAAAAATATCTTTGAGAACACCTCACCAAATCCAGGAAACCCTCCTCTGCCCTTATAGGATTCAAACTTTGTGACGTTTGGCCTGAGAGACCTCTCTCTAAAATTTGTTTCTCTCTTGGGCAGAGCGAAACCATTCCCTCTTTGATTTGCCCCACCAGGCAAAAATCCTCCTCAGTCTTCCTTTGCAGGCTTATCTTGTATCCATGGGCTTCTAAAGAGTTCCATGCCAAGCCTTCTCTTTCTGAGGAAACCAACATCCACTGCTTCAATTATCACCTATGAGATAATTTCCTCCAAATCCAATGTATCTCCAAGTCAAAAATACCAAATAAACTCAAGGACCCGCATATTCCCTTAGTCAACAAATATTTAATGAACACCCGCTATGTGTGAAGCCCAGTAACTGCTCATTCTCACCACTCAGATGTCCTAGAAGTACTTCTGTATGTCCAAACACATTGAGAACCTTTCTTCCAGAAGGACAATTCAATCTGTACTTCCTAGCTTGATAAATGATACCATATCCACTTGGTCACCCAAGACGTAAACTTGGGATTCACCTGAAATGGCTTTCTCCTTCACTACCCACCCACAACCTCCATCAGTGATGGTGCCCACATCCAGTTAGTCAAAAAATTCTAACCATTAGAGATCCTCTGAAGAGCTTAGATCTGCTTTCTTCTACAGCCCCTTGGCCACTGTTTGAATTTAGGCCTTCATCACTGACTCATTTTAGTCTTCTCTGATACATTTTTCACACTACTGGCGTCAGACCTTTGTCTAAGCGTGCATTTTAAATATTTGTTTTAGCAATGGGGGGGGTCATGGCCCCACTAGAATGGGAGCTCAGAAGAAGGGTCCATTCACTTCATTTGCACAAGGGATGTGCAAATTTCACCATTAATTTCTCTCCCTAAAGCACTTCATGGTTCTTTTTATTTTTTTTAATATTTATTTTTTTGACAGTGAGAGAACACAAGCAGGGGGAGCGGGAGAGGGAGAAGCAGGCTTCCCGCGGAGCAGGGAGCCTGATGTGGGGCTCGATCTCAGGACCCTGGGATCATGATCTGAGCCGAAGGCAGCCATTTAAGGACTGAGCCACCCAGGCGCCCCGCACTTCATGGTTCTGAAACACCTTCAGAATTAAGGTCAAGCTCCTTAGCTGGGCCGTGGCACTGTTCTGTACCTGGTCCTTGCCCTATCTCCTGTGTAACCTGCTCTTGGTCCATACTAAACAAATTGCTCTTTCCCAGAGACCTCACATCCTTTCCTATCTCTGTACCTAAGTGTATCTGCTTGAGAAATCCTTCATCTTCCCCCTACACTACCATTTCTATTTTAAATGCCGCACAGCCTAATGGATGAGCATCAGAACTTTGGGGCCAAGAAAACCTGATGTCCAATACTGGACAAGTTGCTTTTCTTCTTTTTGCCTCAATTTTGTCATTAGGGTTTTTGTGAGAATCAAATTAGGTATTTATTGAATAACTGAATGAATTATGTATTCATTTAGTGCCTACTGGCTGCCGGGCTCCATTCTAGGAGCTGCAGAGATAGCAGCGAACAAAACAGTTGGAGTTCCTACCCTAAAGGATCTTATATTCTATCTTGCACACAGGAAGTGAACAAAGAAGGTTATAATTATTACTCATTAGGCTTAGGTGATATTTCCTCAGGGAACTTTTCAGACGCACTTCCTAATTTCGTTTCTGAATTAGGTGCTCATCTTCTGTAGGCCTCTATCACCCTATGTGGTGCTATTATTACAGCATTACGTCGTATCATAATTGCTGGTATTTTTATCTTGCTCACTACAACCCTATGAGTTCTTCGAGGACTGAGCCTGGGACTTCTCTTCTTATCGTACCAGCTCCTAATACACAAGAGTATGCCTTACATGTTGTTTTAAAATAACATTTACTACTACAGAGCATTTGTCATATGCCAGACACTATGTTAACTGCCTTAAATACATTCTGTAAATTAATCTCCACAGCAACCGTATGAAATCAGTACCGTTACACCTACTAGAAGGTGAGGAAAATGAAGAAACCGAATCTTGAAGATGCAAAGCAACTTGCTGAGGTCACACAGCCGGCATGTAGTGAAACCAAGCAGGGGACCCCGGTCTGCCTGGCTCCAGAGCCCCAATTTTAATCATGATGCTTGATGAGAGGAGCCATTTCTCCCAGGACAGTTGGAGATGTATGGTCTGCATATAATTTATTTTAGAAACACCTATGTACATAAGACAAAACCTTAATCCAGAATCAGATGTTCGTAGCTGCTTTAGCATAGTTATTTTTTCTATAATTGATCTATGTGACTGTCCTCACCCTGCTGAGCGGTGGGGAAACAAATGGTTTTAAACTAGCCAATTCTTAGAATTCTAGCCTCTTGCAATTTCAACTGTCTTTGAATAGCTCCAGTTCTTGGGTGATTGTTCAATTTTTTAGACATCCTTCCCTCTCCCTAACCCTTCTGCCTAGCCATACCAAGCCACTGATTTTAGTCTTTATTGTGCTGGGGCTTACCTTGCCCAATTGGGGAGGGAGGTGGTGGGGAGATACTCCTTGAGGTGGTTATTTCTCAGAGTCTCAAATGGGAAAGGGGGTCAAAGTAAGGCCCTAAGACTGAGAACAAAGCCAAACCTCTCTAATATCTCTCTTTGGGGACCTGCTTTTTCCACCTTTCATCTCCTTCCTATACTCAATTGGATTTGGAAGGAGTACTCTTTCCTCCACCTTCCTGCCTTTTCTGCACTTTCCCTGTGTCCTACATCCTCCTTCCCAAAGTGAAATTTGCCCTCTCCTTTTCCCTAGGGCTAAACAGGAGAATGGTTGCCAGCCTACTTGATTTATAGGGAAAGGAATGAAAACACATCTGTTTAGCATTTTCAAATTATTACCCCGGTTACCCCAGTGTCTCAGAGGGTAATCACCGGTCTCTCGAGCTCTCTGGGTCCCTTGATAGTAACGTGACTCACAGCAGTCTTAGAGGAAGATTTACAGGGACTCTTAGATACCTCTTTCACCTGACTCACTACCCCTCCCCTCAGCCCAAATTCTTGGCCATAGTCCTCTCCTTCATGAGCAGCGTAGAAACAGTGGGAGTATTATCTCCACAAAATAAGCTGATATAGCCAATGAGCTATACATTCAAATTTTGACAAATTTAGTCCCCATGATAACACTGGTTATGTCATATATATTACTTAAATATGAGATCATGGAGAAGTAAGTGGTACTAAAGAACCCAAAATGAGAGGATGTACTCTGAAAGCAAATACTTGATTTGTAGACTGCGCTTTTTACCTTCAGACTATCCCCAAAGAAAGGGGAAGCTTTTGTGAAAGGAAACAAATTAGTAAGGAAATTGACAACCATGGGGGCCAGTAACAGAAATAGTAAGAGGAACTGTAGATCTTCATAGTGATGACTACATCTCAAGCCTCTTTAGTTCAGTGTGCAGTGTATCTTTTACTTATATTTATCTGTGTGTCTTGCAAGTCTTAGGTCCGAAGTAGATCCTTACTGTATGAGGGGGAAAAAAAAATCTCATGTAAGCTGAGATATGGATTAAAAAAATCAACTTGTACACTGGAAGTCCACTGGAAAGGCAGAAAAATAAAATTATTAAGATGCCTAAAAAAAGAATATAAAATGGGAAAAAAGGCCCCCTTGTTTGAGATTATCATTACCATCTGGGCTGTGAACTATTTGATTCTAATTCTAGAAGCTTGATGCCAGAAATAACTTATTACCAGGGAGATAGGCTGGAGAACTGTCAGGAATGACAGGGTTGCTTTTGTTTGCTTGTTTTTAATATCTATACCACAAAATGATAAAGCTGATAAACCACACAGTGATGTGAAGGGATGAGCCATATAGCCTTGTACTTTCTGCTACATATATGAATGCTGTCCTTTATACCCCAGTTCTTCCTTTCTCACCCCACAAAAGGTTGGAGACCACTTTTGATAAGCAGAGAATGCTTTAAACTCTCTTCTCTCTGGAGGAAAGTAATGGATGCATCTGGGGTCTGTTGAGAGTTTATAATCTAATCCATCGACTTTGCCTAGTACTAGCAATTCTGTTCACAGCTCTTTTCACAGTGGTCATGTTGAGAGTGTACATAAAGTACTTGATTTTTCATCTATATTTATGAGCTCACATTAAATATAGATCAGTACTGTCCAATCACATTGAAAACGTGTCATTTTGATGTTCCAGTTCACCACTTCCTAGCTCTGTGACCTTGAGCAAGTTACTTAATCTCACCAGTTTACTCATTTTAAAACAGGGATGATGCTAATCGTACCTGTCTCGTGGCCACTGTATTTGAAAACTACACTGCAATGATACAGAACAGCTAGAATGTTGAGAGCTTCCAAATACTAAATTGAGTGTTGACTCGTTTAATTCAAATGAAAATAAAATAAATGACGAGTTAATTATCTGTATCAAGAGGCAGTTTAAGAATTTGAATTGGGGAGCCTTGGGTAACCATCATGTTCTAAAATGGTGGCTATTTTTTTTTTTAATAAAAAAAACCCTTTGAGGATTATTTTCTGCAGAAAAATCTCTTCATTTGCAATCTTTAATCTTCACATTATTAAAGTAAAGGCTGCATTGATTAGAAGAAAATATAGCTTCCTCTTAGGTTTTCAGGTTTGGGGCTACTTTCGGGGAGGAGGTTGGATGTCTGAATCCCCTTAGTCTGGTACATTTTCTGGAGCAGGCCACCAGATCTTTGTATATTTTTTTGCGACCAGACCGAGTTTAATTTGAATGCTCTAAGAACTTGGTGTTGAAGGAGTTAAAGGGTCTCCCACACCCCTCTGCCTGAATCGTTCTTTTGTGTACACAGCTGCAGTCGGAGCGCGGGTCGGAAAGGAAATGGTTAGAGGAAGAGCTGGTTTTCAGACGAGGCGAGTCTGTGAGGGGGGCTGGGGGTGGCCTGGGGTTTTACATGCCAGATGTAGGCCTGCCCCGGTGCCTGCCTGGAGCTGCTCGCGTGGTCACGCCTCGGCCCTGTGCGAATTGAGGAGAGGTGATGAGTTAGCGGGTTGCTATGGTGACGGGCCCGGCCACGTGACCCGGTGCTGCTGCCGGCGCTTTGACGTCAGCAGCCGGGAGGGCGGGACGCAGGAGGGCGGGGCGGGAGCCGAGCGGGGAGAAGGGAGCCAGCGAGCAGGCGGCAGGCAGGCACGGTCTGCGCGAGGAGCAGGCGAGCGGGAAGACGAGACGCAGCCACCTTCCTCACCAGCCAGCCCGCCGCGGTTTGTTCCCTTCCTCGGGAGTGCGCCAATGCCTGGTCCGACCCAAACCCTGTCCCCAAATGGCGAGAACAACAACGACATCATCCAGGATAACGGGACCATCATTCCTTTCCGGAAGCACACAGTGCGCGGGGAGCGTTCCTACAGGTAATGGGGCTGGCACCGGGAGCGGCGCCGGGCGGGGGAGCTCGGCGGGGGCGCGCGGAAATCCGGCCCGTTATATAATGGAGCGGACACTGCGCCCGGACCCGGCTGCAGACGTGCGTTCGCCAGGGCGCTTGTGATCATTTGCTGTCTCTTTCCATGTGTCATGTTGGCTATGCATTGAGGCTTCACGAATGCAGATAGAGAGCATTTTGTGAATAGGTTTGCTGCCTGCGAGGGGTCTCCTTCCATCTCCTTCCTTCCACACTGGTAAAAATGCAAGCAATCTTTTCCCCTCTCCAAAGGGAGACAGGCAGTAGCACTTCCTTTCCTCCTTTCCTTTAGATTTTAAAGGACCCATTGGATAGGCTGTGCCTAAAGGCAGGGAACAGGAGGATGGCGAGAAAAATGTTTGCGCTTGCCCTGGTGTGTGTGCAGGAAAGATGGAATCCTCTAGATTAAGCTGCAGTCTGTGATGTTAAACCGCCAGATTGATGGAGCTTTGTAAGAATTCTGCTCGCTGATTGGTGCAAGGATTGACAGCAGAGGTCACAGTGTCAGACATTCACCAAAATTTTCTCCATAGAACCCATGGTTTATTAGAAAGAGACTGGACTGCAGTGGACCTGAGGAAAACCCGGTGCCGTTATGCATTTTCTTAGGAGTTTATAGCCTCCGCATGGGTGGGGGAGCCCGCCCTTCTTTAAACAGTAGGAAGGTAATTCCTGCTATTTTGCCGAGGTCTGATTTGAGGATGGGACTGATCTTGGTCATTGTATTGTGAGCTTTTTGATTAATGAGTCGGTCTGTATGGTTGGCATCATTTTTACATTAGCATATCTGGCAATATGTTCTAGTAGATAAGCTCATTAAAATTGTTTGCATTGTTTGATAAGGATAACAATGTAATGGAGAATGCAGCTAGATTCTAATGCAGCTCAAGGCCAGACTTGAAGGGAGACTGATAGCTTCCCTCATATTTCCTCTGAAGTTCTTTTGTACTGGGGTAGTTATTTTTAAATGTTACCTTGATAACCACTAACAATGCTTTTGCTTCCAGGCAGAGCACACATACCTCTAAAGCGCATCCTCTCAGCTAGTGAGCAACAGGAAATAACTCTTTTTTTTTTTTTTTTTTAATGCCTTCATCTAAACGTTCAGCTGGTATTGTGGGTAGAATATTCAGGGTGTGTAAATATGATATATTTGTAAAACAGGACCCAAAGTACCCCACTTCCTCTCTCTTCGACCAAAGAAACCCTATTTGCTGACTCAAAAAGAAAAATTTATAAGCAACCTTTGCCCTGTCGTCTCTGGCAGTTATATAAATACTTGGAGTTAATTTTGGCTGTGCCCATGAGGTCACCAAAATCTCATGCCTTATGATTCCAACTAATACGTTGACATGGCATCCTTACAGAGTCCAAGCGCTTGTTATTCTCTTAATATAAACCAAAATTGGTGCACAACGTCTGGGACTCTTCTTTTGGAGATCCTTGTGATTGGAACACTAGGTCCCTTCTATCCCTTACTCATCCACCTTTCTCTGTGAACATTCCAAAGCCTGAAATAGAATTTAAAAACAAAAACCAAAACCCCGGAATTGTTTTTAAACCTCACTTATTTACACTGTTCGTATAGGTAATAAATTTGAAGACCTTGTGTCTTCAGTGATTTAATCTCTGCCACGTGAGTAGCAGTTGCTTTTAAGACGGGGTTCGAATTTTACCACATAGGCCAAAGGAAGTTGCCTAATTGGGTTTTATTAGTCATATGAACAAACTTGAAATGGCAGTGGAAAATGACTTGGTTGGTAAGGTTAAATGCTACCTTTTGGTGATAAAATATTGCTTTAAAATAAAAGCTTAGTTACCTTTTCAGTTCAATCTATTTTCATTTCCTAAATTATTTCCAGTTTGTTTTCTGAGGCCCTGAAATTATACGAAGGGAAAAAAACTGAATTTAAATAAAAGAACTGACTGGAGAAATTCTTAAGTCAGTAAGAGCATTATTGCATTTGTATTTTACGTAATAGGATTACTGGACACCATAGTGAGAGGTGTCATAGGTTAAATGAAGAAGGAATCCTCCAAAGTTGTATTGGTATTATATTATACAAAGGGTGTACGCTGAGACAGACGCACCTTATGTTTTCTTTGGTCTGCTTTGCTTTCAAAGTGGATGGCCAGTGTAGTGTAACTACCACTTATTTTTTTAGAGGGGCATTAGGGGAAGGAAAAATGTGATATTACGTGTTTCTATCCAGGAAGTGTTCCAGGCTGGAATAATACTGCCATTTAATTGCTGAGGAAACTTGGAAGGTACTGTGAAAGCCCAAATAGAGAGATTTAACCAAATAAATTTTGCTTTGGTGGTGGGTCCATTATAACCCTCAAAAATGACATGTGCTGAAGAGTTCAGTTTGAATCCCGTGGAGCATCTGGGTCAGCCCAGAGCCCTGGGATGATGAGAGGGAACTCTCTTCCTGATTCCTTTGCTGACTTGCAGGTAGGCTTCCAGCAGGTCCTTTACCTTTGACCTTATTTTCTACAGTTGCTCATGACAAGTAAGATTATCTCATTGCAGTCTTACAAAGTCACTGTGAGGTTAACTTCAAACATTTAAAACAAAGACTTTCTTAAAAGATCTACATAGATACAAGAAGAATGCGGTTATTACTGAAAGCGGACTCTTCCAGGAGCTCCAGGCCAAGAGGTAGCGCAGGTGAGGAGAGGAGAGGACACCTAGGGAACAGCACTGTTGTGTGTCAGGTGGCCACTCTTCCCAGCAAAGGGCCTTCTTGTCATGACATTTGCACTAGATTGTCTATAGATAAGGGTCAAATATGGTTCATGACCCAGATATCTTAATTCCAGGTATCTCTTTGTGTAAACTGAGCCCATTTTTATAGCCTGGACCAGAGAGGGTGGTGCACCGTTATTGAAACCCATGCACACTTTGATTAGAAAAGCAAGTTACCTTTAGGAAATTATCCCTCCAGTAGTAATTTCAGTCGAAAGGAGCCAGTGCAAATGGCTCAGCAGAGCTGTGTGGATGTTTCTGCTGTTCATGTCCACTACTGTGAGATTGCCTTCTTGGACCCAGCTTCCTCATTGCATTTATGAGCACTAGAACTCCATATATTTTAAGAGCTGCTTAAAAAATAAATGTGGTGTGGGCCATCTGAGGTGATAGTGTTTAATTCACAGAGCGAATGAGCCGGGCTCTGGCTGTCCCTGGAGAGGCTACTCCCTATAGCTGTGTTTCATGCAGATGCTAGTAGGAAATGAGATTTATTAACTGGCGGTCTGCCCACTGCATCTTTGTTTGCATACTCCAGTCTTTTAAGAATGAATGTATAAGTCCAGGAGACTATTTCCACATGGGTGTTTGAACATGCAACTACAGTAGCATATGTTTCTGAATACTAAAAAACAAACAAACAAACAAAAAAACCAAAACAAAACCCCTAACCAGCTTGGCCCCAGGAAATGGACTGTAAAGAAAGGCAAAACTAAAACTTAAGCCTAAGACATTGGCTCTCCCACCCAACTTGACCGGTGTTGAAAAATGAACTCTTAAGAAAAACAAGAAGAAATATTGTGTGTGTATGAAAGACAGTTGTGAACACATGTTCCATTTAACAGAGGCTGTTGTAAGGTGGCTCACTTTGACCAGAATGTAGATTTCAGATCCTTGCCCCCCAGTTCAACAGCTGCAGACAGCGGGAGTCTAGCTTCACTTGTCTGTTACGTACATATTAGTATCATCTAGGTTTGCTGCTGTCATAGGAAGTTTCCAGAAATAGTGATTTTTGTCCTTAATATTTTTCTGTGTATTTGTAAAAATCAAAGGATTACCTGATGCTTACTGGTGTCTAATTTTTAACTTCTTCTCAGGGTCATTTGTCAGAACTTCTGTTAAAGGGTTGGTCTTCTGGGCACATGTGCTGAGATGCTCACCCCTACTCAGCAGTGGTTGTCACTGATTGTGTCTTTACAGTGGGTTATCTTAGCAGAACAGTGGCTTGAGATGGGCCTCTGAATTTAGGAGGCTGATTTCCATATGCCCTGTTGTTTCTGTATTGATAGGGACTCCTTGAAGCTTGCAGTGAGTAATCCCGTAGATTAATGGAGGGGGAAATATTGGGGCTAATCTAAAATACTCCATTTGGTTTAGAGAATTCGACAAATTTTTGAAAGCATACTCTAGCCAAGGTCAGTCCTAGATGCCCCATAAGGACCTTGAGTTCCAGCAAGGTCAGATGTATAAGCAACTCCTTTTATGACAGATTTACCTTGTTGTGAGTATTTGGCTTGGTCTACTAGCAAAAGCAGTTTGCATTTCCTCAGTCCACAGTGGCTCAAAGAAGAAAAAGATGCCGTCAAAGCCAGTATGCTATAGGAAGCTAAATAATGTGGAAGACCAAAAATTTTGGTGAACAGAGTATAGGCTTTAGAATCAGAATTTTCACTGGCCTGGCAAGGTGCATGTTGGGCAGCAGTGGAAAATAAAGCAGGGACATTGAAAGGCAGGCAGGGTGGTCAGAACTTGAAAATTGAAGGCCACTGAAAGCTCATTAATTGAAAAACAGCATAATGAAAACAGAAGCGTATGCTGGAATTTATCTCCTGTTTCAAAATGGGAATTGATAGGAAAATGAGAGTCCTCCAGTGCCCCACCCTAGAGGGCCAGAATTACTAGAGAATACTTGATTTGCCTTGAGAGAATGCTCCAGCCTGACCATAGAGATCTAGGCATATGTTCCTGGCTTGAGTCTTCTCTCCCTGAGTGGAAGCAATCAATGCAGCTTCACCCCATAGGGGTGAAGGTCAGCCGATGGCTTTTGTATTTATTTGCAGCAGCCCACTTCATAGTTAGCTATAGAACTTCAGGAGGTGGCTAGCGAGTAGAGCTTACAGTCTTCCAATCCTTCCAAACTCAGAAGCAGGGTGTATGATTCTTCATTGTGAAGGATCCTTCTGAGTCCTTTAATGCCTAAAATGTACGGACGTAACTCTGATGAAGCTTCCTGGAGCGCTCCGTATGGCTGTGGTGCCAATTCTTTATGCAGCAAGAAGGTGATCCCCTCGATGGCAGGTTCTGGAGAAGACTGAGAGTTGAATCTGGATTGAGTAGATTTGTTTACTTTGAAATTTTGTCCATTTCACTTCAGAGGAAAAATTGGCTTGTTCTTCTCCTTTGAAAACTACCTTTTTTCATAATGAAATATGTTAGAATATATATATATAGTTAGGAGAGTTTCATTCTTCCTGACTTTAGGCTGTCGTTCAGCTATCAGCTTCTGTGATACTAAATTGGCTGTGTCCTGCTCCTCTAGTATCTTACGCACTATTCAGTAGCCCTTGTAACACTCCGCGCACATCCCTGTCAGTATCCTGTGAACCCTTGTTTCTTTTTTTAAGATTTTATTTTTTTATTTGACAGAAAAAGAGCAGCAGCAGAGGGAGAGGGAGAAGCAGACTCCCCGCTGAGCAGGGAGCCCGATGCGGGGCTCGATCCCAGGACCCCGGGATCATGACCTGAGCTGAAGGCAGACGCTTAACTGACTGAGCCACCAGGGGCCCTGAACCTTGTTTCTTAGTTCATTTTAAAATTCTGATTGCTTATCTCAGTATTTGGGCCCCTTGGACTTTATATTTTGTTGAGAGAATTCTTTAAAACTGGAAACCCATAATTCACATAGGCAAAAACAAATTATACATCTTTTTACCCTATAGCGTAATCAAAGAAATTTCTCCTAAATATGTTTTTGTTAAAAAGCAACCCCAAAGGTGATCGTTTATTTTAATGAGAATAAATAGTGGGGTAAAGGTTAAACAGAGTTTTATAGGCCACCAAGAAATAATTTCTTAGTAGGTTACTAAAAAAAAATACTTGTACGTTTTCAGTGTCAGATCTCCCCTGGCTAATTAGAATCTTGCTCAGTCGAACCAGGACAAACTTTCTTCTTCAGGCATGATTTTTTTGTTTCTAAAAGAGCGGAAGGTGGTGATGTATACATAGGATAGTGAAGTTGATGGTTCCTGTTAGTGATGCTGTCCTTTGTGAAGTTTATCCAGTAAAAAAAATGACAGCTAGAGCTCAGTCTTTGTTATTTCCTGACTTGGTTCAGAAGGGAAAGTATGTCAGAAGAATTAGATTTTGGCTATAAGTTGGAACAGAAAAGGAAAAGGGCAAGAGATTTGGGGGAGAGAAGTAGGAGTTAAAAATACATAGTGTGTGTTGATAGAAATCTATAAAATTTGTGATCTATTGTAGAGAATTGGTCCTGGAGTTTATGGCCAGTGTTTGTTGTTGCATAAGCCTGGAATTCTCTTCCAGTGCTCTTCCTTAGATTTCTGTGATCCCTTTCTTTCTTTTTTTTTTTTTTTCTTAAAACTACTATTTGTTTTTGTTTTTGCTTTGCTTTAAAGACATTATTTTTTTTTTTTTAAGATTTTATTTATTTATTTGAGAGAGAGAGCATGAGAGGGGGGAGGGTCAGAGGGAGAAGCAGACTCCCCGCCGAGCAGGCAGCCCGATGTGGGACTCGATCCCAGGTCTCCAGGGTCATGACCTGAGCCGAAGGCAGTCGCCCAACCAACTGAGCCACCCAGGCGCCCCAAGACATTAATTTTTTATTTCGTGTCGGCTATCCTGGAAAAACACTGAGAGGTAACTTGTCAAAATTGCCAGAGGCATGAACATGTCAGAGAGGTTTTCTCAGGGTCACAGTTTTACTTTGATTATAAATACGGGTATCGCTTTATTTACGAGCCCGCACTCCCTTGATTCCTTGCAGGGTTTGCATTTGGTGGTCAACAAATCAGGAGAAAGGGAAGCTACTAAAGTGGGCTCCACCCCCTACCACATCTATTTCCTTTTTGTTGTTTTGAAATACCAAAACATGTTTTCAAGTTGTTGCTTTTTAAATTTCCCACTTCTGGATTTTACACAATAATGGAGATTTAAGCCCAAATTCCCACAGTCGCTTAAGATTTCTATTCTTTCAGCAACCTTACTGAGTCCCTTCTATATGCCAGGCCCCATTGCTGGGCCTCCAGAGTGCAGAGATAAATAATGCACAGCCCCTCCTGGAAAAGCCCCTGGGGTATTGGGGACAGTACTCGGTGGGAGGCATCTGAGAAGGGGGAGACCCACACCTGACCCTGATAAAGTAATTTTGTGATCATTGTCCTCATTGTCAGCAGGGGTGCAGTTATTCCTGTAATTTTCAGAAGCTTTCAGAAATGGAGCATGTACATGAAAACTGAACGTGTGTGTCCTCTGAATGTAAGTTTTCATGCAGCCACGAGGCACACGTCTGAGCACTGCTGAGTGGCCTGCATGGTCAAGTTCGGTCGCCCTGACAGGAAGGCCACTGAGAAGAGTAAAAGGCTTATTATCTCTTATGATCCCCAGATTTTTACGGTAGTTGCATTGACCATCACTAGGTTAAAAATAGTATAGTACGCTATTACGCAAAAAGGAAAATGAGAATGTATATTCCCACTTACTTGATGTGCACAGAGAAACTAAGGATATAAACTAGTAATGGTGGGAACTAGACGGATAAGTCCGTGTGTACCTTTTTGTTTTTTTTTTTTTTGAACTGGCATTATGTAAATGGATTGCCTCGTCAGTGGTGGTTTATTTAACACTTTAATAGCATGAATTTAAAAAGTTAAATGAGTTTTAAGCTTAGCCACGAGGCTTACATGCTCAGGTACGTTGGGAAGCATCTTCATGTACCCACGGACTTACTGAAGTCACGTGGGTGATGCTAAAGATTGCCCTAATGCAGTACCACTCTTAGAGTAAAACAGCATCACGGGTCACAAATGAAATGTGCCCCTCCAGCATCTGGCCCAAGAGGTTGCACACGCAGGAAGCCATAGTCCGGGTTTTGTTTTATTTTCTCCTGGGTGCACTGGAACCGCCACCTGTGTTGGTCTGTGATGTGTCCAGCCTGTTTTATGCTCCGTGAATATCGCACTACCTGCAAAATAATCCTCCGGGCGATTTCCTTCTCGATACCCTCTTTGAATTTTTGTTTCCTTCTCCTCGTTGGAGCACCTGCCCTGCGCATCAGGTGCTGTGCGGGCCCTAAAGCTGGAAGTTAAAGGCCCGGGTCATTTTTGTATCCCCTCTGCTGTGGTCCTCTGGCCTCCCCGGCTCTTAGTCCAGCCTCCCACCTTCTGGAAGTTATTGAGCAATATCTGGCCTTCATGTGACCCCTGCCATAGTGCCACGCAGGCAGGAAACAGCCGTCTGCATTCAAGTCCCTCCCTGCTCCAGCCCCCTCACCCACCAGTCTGGGTGAAGGCAGAGTGAATCCCCATGGAGACTGGCCAATTAAGAATAAACAAAAGGGGAGCTCTGAATGCATTATCCCAGCTATAGGGACCTGCTCACCATCAGTAACCATGAAATAGAAAGCTTGTGCAGCTTGTGGGCTGAATGTCTTGCTAGCAAAGGAGGATACGGAAGAGGGGGTGCTTGGTGGGTGCAGCGGGGAGGGGTGCAAAGCAGGCGCAGGGTGAGGGCTTCCCAGGTGGGTGTGCCAACCTCCCTGTCGTCCCTCCTTGCTCCCTCTTGTCCCGTGTCTGGGAGCAAAGTAAATCGGCCCCTCTAACACTAGTTCTCCAGGGGGAAGGAGAAAGAGATGAGAGCCATCAGGCAGGGGGCTGATGGCAGAGGGAATGGGGACCTGTAAGTCTTTACAAAACCCCCAGTAGTGGGGCTAGCAAAATGCACAGTTAGTTGAAAAGCAGGTTTGGTGTTTGAGAAGCCAGATCTTCTCTCTGTAGGATTTCTGACAGGCAGGTAGCATCATGGTAACACTGACTGAAACAGGGGTCAGCATGGAGAACCACGAACCTATTCCAGCCTGTGTGGTGAGGGTGTCCCTGCTACCTCAGCTCCGGTTCAGAACGTGGACGGGACTGAGAAGGTGGCCTGCACCATCCGGCGGCGCCTCCATGCCTGCTTCATATTAAGACCAGTGCGGGATCTGCTTGGAGAAGCAAGGAGGTGTAGCAGGCCAAAGCTTGGCTCTGGCAAGAGACGGACTCTGCATGCCCACTCCGCCCCTTCTTACTATCTGATCTAGGGCAAATTTTTTAGCCTCTTAAGCCTCATTTTCCTTTTGTGCAAATGGAAATAATAATAGCACCAACCTGGGGCGCCTGGGTGGCTCAGTGGGTTAAGCGTCTGCCGTCTGCCTTTGGCTCAGGTCATGATCTCAGGGTCCTGCTCGTGTGTGCGGGCACACTCTCTCTCTCTCTCAAAATCTTTAAAAAAAAAAAAAAATAGCACCAACCTCACAGAGTTCTTAATGAGGATTTAAATGAACGGTGGAATATAAAGCATACCAAGTGGTGATTGGTGCAAAGTAAAGGCCTTTTATCACACCAGCTAGTATTTGGAGTTCCAGTCTACTCTGTCAGCCTTTGTCTATAATCCTCTATGATCTTGGTGGCCTCAGTCCCTGGCACAATACTTGGCATGCAGCGGATGTTAGTTAAAAGTCCAAATGGAATCTGGGAAAAACTTCAGACAGATTATACTATAGCCTTTCCCCCTTTATCAGCTTGATGAAGAATTAGCTTACGTAGAGTCCACTGCATCCATTTGGAGTGTGCTTCACTCCATGAGGCAGTGAGGTTTGGCAATGTATGTGCCCTTGAAGCCATCACTCCCAGAAGAGGCCCGGTACTCTTTGTTGCCCTAGGCAACCACTGCTTTCCTTTGTCACGCATGGTGGCAATTGCTTACATACATGGTCATCATACAGTAGGTCACATTGGGTACAGATGGAACCAACCAGATGGTACTCTTCTGGGTCTGACTTCTTTTACTCAGCATCATTTTGAGATTCATCCAGACTGGGTTTATCAGCAGTTCGTCACTCTTTGTTGCTAAGTAGTCAGCCATTGTACGGCTACACCGTATTTCGTGTACCATTCACCAGTTGATGAACATTTGGGTTGTTTCCAATTCCTAGCAATTATGAATAAAACTTCTGTGAACTTTCACATACTAGTCTTTGTGGGAATACATGTTTTCATTTCTCTGTGGTAAATACCTGGAAGGGGAATGATGGAGTCCTAGAGTCATACTTAAGAAACTACCAATGTCCAGAGTGGTTGTGCCATTTCACGTCCTGCGAGCTGTGAGAGTTGCTTCACATTCTTGGCAACACTTGGTATTGTCAGTGTTCTAAAGTTTGGCCATCCTTACAGATATATAGAAGTATTACACTGAGATTTTAATTCATATTTTCCTGGTGATGAATGATGTTAAGTAAATTAGGTGCTTATTGGCCTTTTGTGTATCTTGAGTGAAGTGTCTGCAATCAGTTGCCTGTTTTTTAAAATTAGATGTTTTATCCTGTTGTTATTAAGAGGACTATAAAAAAAATTCAGGATACTGTAATATAGTCTTGTCTTAGATTTTAATGGATATGGGTCTTGTGTTGTTCTTAACCTCCATACAAACCCTTCAAGAAAAAGAAGAATTGATCTACCTGGTCTTTGTCTACAGTGCGTTTTCTAGCAGTTAGGTTCAGCTCCCCGTGAGTACATATTCAATGATTCTATTAAAATGGATTGTTAAAAAGTAAAATAACAGGATCATTCTTCCAGTTTAGGGGAAAAAAACAACTACTATATGCACTTTAAAAGTTGCATATGACTGAGTTAAATTTAAGAGCTAGGTTTTCTTTGGCATCTTGATAGCTAGGGGACACTTTTTTAATTCTGTGGAGAAGAACCCAATAATTACATAGATACTTTTTTCTTTGTATTGCATGTCCCCTTAACGCTGGATCAAATTTTTCATTCCTATGTTTGAGGAAAATGTGTGTAGAAATGTTTTCTTCTTTAAAGGTAGCAAGGAACAATACTTAAAAATTTTTGCCCAGGGTAGTTAAAGAGTGTGTGTGTGTGTGTGTGTGAGAGAGAGAGAGAGAGAGAGAGAGAGAGAGACAGGGAGAGAGAATTTCAGAGGCAAACATCCCCCAGCTCTTCCTCGATGCATTCTCATTCTAATTTGGCAGTTTTGTGTTGCCAGTTTGACTCCTAACTTCTGGAAACCCCTAAGGAATAATTGCCTTAAGTAGAACTGAGAAACTGGGAAGCTAATGCCTAGTAAGGTCTTCAGTTTACCTGAAAGGATCAACTGAGGGACCTTGTGATTCTTGAGACAGTGGGGATGCTTAGCTTCCAGAATCTTGGCAGCCGAAAGCCAAACTTCTTAACCATGTATGTTTCAAAATCCAAAGAGACTCTAAAATATAAGGTCATTTATGATTTCACAGATGCCCTAGGTCTACTAGTAGATTTTGTGAGTTTAACTTATTTCATCTGTCATTTATTCATCTTATTGCAAAACCTTCAGGCCAAATTCCAGATGAGTTGCTGCTTCCGTGATGGCAGTAATGTCTTGCAGTCTAGGTTACAGATGATTATTTTCTGTGTTCTGTTTGGGACTGAGGGGGTCACAGTCACTCAGATATCACTTGTGAGTTGAGTGTGTTCTTTTTGCTTTAATTGAGGTTGTTCCTTGAAAGGAAGCCAAATACCATTAGACAGGACATCCTGTGATTCCCTTAGTTTACGATGGCCAAGGACAGGACTTTTTTTTTTAATATAAGACGATTTCTTGTTTCCTTTCCTGTTAAAATGGGAGCCCAGAACCAATGATGTCCAATTGGCTGTAAGAAGTCTAAAAACAACTGAACCTCTGCCAAAAATCACTTGAAGAGTTCTAGAACGTGAAAAAATGTCCATGTCTTTTTATGTGAGCCAACAATGATTTGGTCATTATTAGCATTTAAGTGACCCCCAGTTCTGTTGTCTTGAAATAATAATTAACTGAAAAGGAGGAAATGACCACACCAGAAGTTCTTGGAATTAAACATACTACTATAAAAATTGTGGAATCAGGTACATTGTGGTACACCTACCTCCACAATAAAACATAGTGCAAATATTACACATGAAGAAGATAGAAAAACGTTCACAGGGGTGCCTGGGTGGCTCAGTTGGTTAAGCGGCTGCCTTCGGCTCAGGTCATGATCTCAGGGTCCTGGGGTCGAGCCCCATGTCGGGCTCCCTGCTCAGCAGGGAATCTGCTTCTAGCATCCCTCTCTCTCTCACTCTCTCTCAAGTAAATAAATAAAATCTTTAAAAAAAGAAAAAAACGTTCACAATAAGTTAAGAAAAACAAGCTGACTAGTACCAAAGTATATATATATTGTATTGGTTTTCCAAGGCTGCTAAAACACTATTACCAGAAACTAGGCAGCTTGAAATTTATTCCCTCAAAGTTGAGAAGACTAGAAGTCCTAAATGAAGGTGTTGGAAGGGCTATGCTCCTCTCAAGGCTCTGGAGGGGAATCATTCCTTGCCTCTTCCTGTCTAGTGGCCCTGTGTGTTCCCTGTAGCTACCTTACTCCAATCTCTGCCTCTGTTACCGCATGACCTCCTTCCCTGTGTGTCTGTGTGTGTCTGTTTCCATGGGGCCTTCTTAGAAGGACACTAGCCATTGGATTTAGGGCCCTAATCCAGTATAACTTGCAACTAATTACATCTGTTTCCCAATAAGATCATATACTAAGGTTTCAAGGGGACGTGAATTCTGGGGGGAGGGGGTCACTATGCAACCTATTACATGTATGTACTTGTGTATATACATGTGTGCATACATATATGCCCATTTTTATAAGTGTGTAGAAAATTCATGCACCTACCCCCACACACTCCTTTATAAAAGAGGTTTTTAATTTTATTTCTTTCTACTTTTTCTATGTGAAAAGTGCTGATTTAAGATAAAAGTATTTTTTAAAATAGCACTTTGACATCTACCTTTAAAAAGTTTTTTTTTTTTTACTAACCTACTTTGAGTTTGTTTTCTTTGCCTCATCAAACTAAGAGACATTTAATCTTAAAATAATCTTTTGTAACATATATACACACATAAATATGTATATGAGTCAGTATTATATGGTATTGGGTTTATTATGCTTATTATACTATAACAATAGCTAAAACTGAAATAATGTAATGATTTGAGTAAACCAGTGTAATACTTGGTGTCTGATTTAAGTATGGGGAAGCAAGAAAAAAAAGTTATACTCAATTGTTGAATTCAAATCTAATTTCTTAAATGTTTTAAAGTCTCTAAATCAAATTAATCCTAGAAACTAAACCTAGGAATTAGGCATGGGGACGGGATGGGGAGGCACTTTACCAAATTTCATTTGTTCAGATTGGCTTAAATACTGGGTACCTCCTAACACATACATCCACTCTAGAACTACCTTCATCCATCCTTCTTATTCTTTAGACTTTTTTTGTCTATAGTAGTAGCTCTAGTTACTTAGCCAAATGGTTCATAAGGGCTTCTCTTAAGTAATTTCCTTTCCCTTAATTAGTGCTGAATGCTCATTAATCACTTACTATTTTTCTGTCTTTGAGTATCTCAAGTTTAACAAAACATTCTAAATTCAGTAGAGACCATGATCCCCCACATGTGTTAGATGACGACAGTATATTAAATTTTGTCACTTGCTCCTATAAGTCCCCTCATACCATAGAACTGCAGAATCAGAAAGGGAGGCTTCAATTCAAGAAACTTCCTCGCTTCCACTCTTTACCAAACCCAAGGGTTTTACCATGTATCTGATCCTGTTATTTCTGTATCTGATTCAGTTTGGACATGGTGCAGTTTTTATCCACTCTTGACTCAGATGCTCAATATCTGCACTTCCCTTGGAGAATCATAGTGTCAACACACTGATGCAAGAAATGTTTTGACTTTTGACCTGTTACGTAGCAGTAGACAGGGAAGTGGAGGGGTATTGCAAGGTGTGTGTGTAAACTGATTTTTGTTGGATACCTCATAAAAATGAAAGTCTGTTGGTCTCTTCATTACAGTAAATAAATGGTAGATGAGTTCATTAAAAGCAAAACAAGGGGCGCCTGAGTGGCTCAGTCAGTTAAGTGGCTGCCTTCGGCTCAAGTCATGATCAGGTCCTGGGATGGAGCCCCATCTGGGGCTCCCTGCTCAGTGGGGAGTCTGCTTCTCCCGCTGCCCTTCCCTTTCCCCCTGCTCATGTTCACGCGCTCTCTCTCAAATAAATATTTTTTAAAAAATAAAAGCAAAACAAAATAACATGCACCTCTTCTACTCCAGTATCCAAGGAAGACAGGGTTGGTATCCAGTTGCCCAAAGAGTAATTAGGGAGAAGGAGAGAAGGACGCACTGTGACTCTGGGGTGGAATTGCAGGAAGATGGGGGAAATCCATTCTGACCAAAATGAATCCTTTTACCTGGGAAAGGTTTTGGGGACAATGGCCTGAAGAACTGGTGACAAAATAGTGTGCCTGGTTTTGATAGCATTTCTCTATTGCAACACCAATTTGGCTGAACATTACTAATTTTAGGTTAAAAAGACTGAAATTTACATTTCCTGTTCTAATGTGCAGCCATCTTCTATATAATTCACAGGATGTTCTCTAGGGTGGGGAGTGGGTTCGATGTAGAAGCTCATCAGTACCTTGTCATTTTTATGTAGTATTTATAAAGTTTAATATTATACTATTTCCCCAGTTGGCTATTTTGGTTCTGTGTCAGTCTACTATGAAAAGAATTAACAGGAAATAGCATGAACAGAGCTGGAGGGATATGGATGTACATTATCCATTTTGGAATCAGATTCACCAGAATCTGTTTTAACACTGGCCTGCACATCCTTCTTCCTTTTAGGCTTAATTTTGTTGGTATTTCACTTTCCATTTCAAAACATTCTCGTGAGCTTAAAAATGAATTTTAGGGGCCCCTAGATGGCTCAGTTGGTTAAGCGTCTGCCTTCGGCTCAGGTCATGATCTCAGGGTCCTGGGATTGAGCCCCACATGGGGCTCCCTGCTCAATGGGGAGCCTGTTTCTCCCTCTCCCTCGCCTGCCACTCTCCCCTGCTGTGCTCGCTTGCACTCTCTCTCTGTCAGATAAATAAAAATCTTTAAAAAAATAAAAATGATTTTTCCTGTAATACAGCCTTTGGATAGGCGCTAACCTCTAAGAGTGAGATAGCAAGAGATTAATTTTTTAAATAGATTTCTCTAAACATATAGTCAAGATTCCAATTTAATGTCTTTTATTAGGGTTAAAAAAATTACAAGCAGTAACGTATGTGGTCTCTGTCCATTTTGACTAAACTAATACGAAAGTATATTGAGAGACTGGAGTCCGAAATAAGTAGTGACTAGAAATGTAAAATATGGTGATTCCTAAAATATTAGCATGGCTTATCTGTTAGAGCTGGTGGGTTTCTGAGCCAAAAATCATTCCCAGCAATAAACTAGGTAGTCACCCAGATGTCTACATTTCAGGCTCTTCTTCAGGAAAACTCATTGGGTTGAAGTGAAAATGTACAATGAGACCTTGGTAGAACTGTAAAAAGGAAAAATGGTTTTATTGAAGAGCACAATTGTGTCCCATTTGGAGTTCTTTTTTCTTCCCACTCACTCTAATGACATAATAGAGTAGAAAGGGGCTTTGTTGAGCAAATCAAGAATCCTAGAATCAGCTGTAGCTCCAAATCCCAGTTCTTCCACTCAGTTGTGACTGGGCGCAAGTCAGTCACTAGACCTGAGTCTGTGTGTCTTTTCCCACATAATGGCACAAAAGCAGTAGCAATCACATAGCATTGTTGTGAAGACGAACTGAGAAAATGTGTGTTACCTACTTCCATGAAGAAAAAGACCTCCGAAGAGGTGAGGCACATGTGTCCAAGTTGACGAATCCCGCTGATAGTTGCTCTGATTTCTAGATCAGTGCTCCCATGAAGCTGCAATATAGCTACTGAGCTTTTCGTGTCCATGTTGGAGACCTAAAAAATGGCACATTTTTCTACATGATTCTTTTTTAGACCTAAAAGACAGAGGCCTTGAATCCACTCAATCCTAGTGTATTCCCTCAGAACTATCACATGTTGCGCCAGAGACCTACATAGGCTGTTGCTTCCATGGTATGAGTTCAGGCACCTTGTGAATTTCCCCTCCTCACGAAACTCTCCCACACATACATTCGTTGGGCATTTTTTGTTGTGCACCCACTTCATGCCAGGCACTGCTTTAGACAAAGGAGAGACAGCAGTTAACAAAATATATTCAATAAAGTATCTGCCTTCATGGAGCTTACATTCTGGGGGCAGCAGGTAGTGGACAGACAACAAACAGATGAGACAATAACGGACTGTGTTAGGAGCACAAAGGGAAGAACAGTGTGATGTGGGAATAACGGAGGAGGCCTCTTTAGAGAGTGGACAGGGAGGACTTGTTGAGGAGTTAACATTGGAGCTGAACCTGAAGAATGAGAGGCAGCCAGTGGTGTCAAGTGCTGGGAGAGACCTCTTTACCTAAGGCCTTGCAGGATTAACCTTGAAGCTATCATCCCTCATTTGTTTTTTTGTTATGAAAAGGTTTCGAGAAGGCAGACCGCTAAAGATGCTAAGTACCTGGTGAGGAATCAGCACTACCAAGAGCACCCAGTAGCTCAGAATGGGGGGTGGAGGTGGGCACTTCCAAAAAAATGCACCTACCACACAACTTTGCCTAGTGTTGCCATGTTCATTCAGCCATCACATACTCTTCTGCTTTATCTTATGCAACTACTTTTATGCATGATGGATTAATTACTGAGCATGATTGCCCACCATGGTGGGTGTAACACCCATGCCCTTAAAAGGTTGACCTGGGGTCATGTTGGGGGGTGGGGAGGCTTGGGACCTGACTGGAAATGACTTGGATCATGGGAGAGAGCGAAGGTCAGGGTGAGAGGGAACAGAGCCAAGTAGGGCTGGGAAAATAAACAGAAGGCATATGGTCAAGAACGAGTGGATATACTGGGAGCCAAGTTGGGGGCGGCGGGGGGGTGGCACTGACCAAAAGTTGGTGCCCTGAGGAGACCAGCCAAGCCTTGTGGCATGGGAATGAGCTCTGGGTCATTGAAATTATTTTCAGAGCATGGACCGAGCCACCCACTGTTTGAAACAGATGGATGTTTAAGCAAATATAATCAGCTATAATCAGCTGCATTTCTGACCATAAGAAGAAATGTATGCCTGTGTGTGTGTGTGTGTGTGTGTGTTTATGGCCTTAGCCTTTTACTCTTCCGGTGTGTGTGTGTCTGTGTGTTTATGGCCTTAGCCTTTTACTCTTCCGTTATATGCAGCTGAGTTTCATATCAGTGAACATCACAAATGCCACCAAGAACTGTTTTAGAATTCAAAAATTTCTTCATTCTTGGGATAAAAGCCAAGTTTCCAAGTCATTTCAGGGCCATCACTATTGACTCATTAATTCCGAGTTTGAAAAAATCAAAAACTATATATGCTGTTTTGAAAGTTGCATTTGTTTCGTCTCCTTACAATACTGTGGGCAGTCCAGCTAAGGAAGCACCTCCAGAATAGTACCCAACGGGATTGACACAGATAATGACGAGCCTGTTAAAATGGAGGCAGATCTTCAGGGCTAGCTCTAGAACCTCATTTTGCAGGTGGTTGGAGAAATCTGTGTTTTCATCTTCTCTTTTTTTAAAAATAGTACTTGGAATACATGGTGATATGGCAAGAGCACATTTAATCTTTTTTTTTTTTTAATAGATTTTATTTGACAGAGAAAGAGCACACAAGCAGGGGGAACAGCAGAGGGAGAGAGAGAGAAGCAGGCTCTCTGAGCAGGGAGCCCGATGTGGGGCTTGATCCCAGGACCCTGGGATCACGACCTGAGCCGAAGGCAGACATTTAACTGACTGAGCTACCCAGGTGCCCCAAATTTAATCTGTTTTTAAAAGGAACAGTTAACGATAAAAGAGATGAGCACCTTGAAGAAGTATTTTCTGTTGATTCTCTCTGAGACATGGCAGTTATTAGCTGGAGTTAGGACTTTGGATTGTCACACCAAGTGAAACCTCGAGCACACATTAAAAGCATTATCATTAAGCAGTGACTGATACCAAAGAGCACATTAATAACTTCAGTGGTTAGCCTGTCTAGAAAAACCTGGAATAACGAGCAGGCAACTCCAGCCTCTGATAAAACTCATGTTTGATCCAGTGTTTCTCCAAGCAGCTTCGTATTAAAGTTCCTTACATTGGTTTTCTTCACTAGCTCCACATTGTGGATAATATCCTCATCTCGAGAAAATATATCACAACATCCATTTTAACAAAATAGACGTGTTTTGTCATTGTGGCCATGTCCGGCTGTTTCTCTGCCGTCCCTGTCTGAGGTCAGTCCTGCGTTCAGCTCTGCTACCCTAGAAGGCCCTTCCGCTGGCTGGTGGAGCTCTGGAGGAGTGCGTCTTGCATTGTCTGTCTGATCCCATAATAGAGTCACAGAGCCCTGTAAAAATAAAACAGATGCACTTCCGCCCATGGCAGCTTATGTGTGTTATTAATGCCTGAAGACAATAAATGACCTCTTAAATTCTCATCCCAGCCCTACAATCCATGCATACATCAATTATTCCACACGTTAAATGGAAGCCTTCAAACCTGATTTTAAATGAAACTCAGTATAGTTTCTGTGATGTCTCAGGAACAGGGAGATTTCATCGTGTCAAGGTTTGTCTTTCAGAGATACCCTCTTTAACTCTGGCTTCACTGGGTCCTGATCTCCTTCCTCAAATATTGTCTCCCTGCCCGCCCCCCCAATTTCAGGTCACAAGTAAAGAGAAATTGATGAATTGAGAATTATCTGGAGATAGTCTTTCCTTGGTGAAATGTTTAAATCCTACCCCTCACGGTATTGAATCTAGAGAATGGATTATGCACAGCTGAAAAGCAGGGAAGTTTCTGGTTCAGGGGACACATTTACGGGTAACTCCCTGCTGATGCCCAGTTCATTATGAGGGACAGCCCCAGGAGATTTCACATCCGCCTTTTGTTAGGGAGGGAGCCAGGAAGGAGGCAGTCAGGCAGAATCTAGTTGTGGTGTTACAAGGCTTTTCAAAGGAAAACTCACTCATTTAAGTGACTGTCTGCTGTGTGACCGAATCTCTTCTGTCCCCCACAGATGGAGTGGATAACCTAGATTCTAATGCAGAAGTGGTCTTGGAGAACAACTTTGGGGGTTTCTTCCTTTGGCTCAGTATTTGATCTGCTGCTTCCAAATATTTACAGGTTATTTTAGAAAGATGCCACTTGTAAGAGAAGGAAATATTCAATGTTATACCCATGATGGGGTTAATCTGTTTTTAAAATCTTAGAATTGTGACTGCTTAGAAGTATTTGCAAAATGGCCATTTCTGTTAAAATGACAAAAAATTATTTCTAGGGAAAAAGCTATGTTTGCAAGTCTGTGTGAAATAGTGCACCCCCCCACCCCCACTTTATCTGGTAGATAGGAACAGGCCAACCTTGACAATCCTAAAAAACTTAAGGCAAACAACACCATGTGAGATAGGAACTCAAAGTGAGGCCTTGACCTGGACCGAGTGTAAGTGCAATGACTGGTAAAGGAAAGGGGTTCACAGGTGCTTTTTCCACCTTGGCAAGTATGGAAACGTGGTACAGACCACTTCTGAGACATTTTGAAAGGAACGCTAACACCTGGTCAGCAGGGCATAGCTTCCTACAAAGCACTGTTATCTTTAAATATTCCTGAAGAGGCCACTTGGGTTATTGATTATTATAAGGGCTTCAGAAATCCTTAGATGCCTCAACTCAAGTCAGTTTCTCAGGTGAAAGAGAAATCACATTATTCTTTGTACGTCTTTTCCAGGCTGCTCTTTGTTCTCATTTATGGGAAATTGGGTGAAGGGTGGATTGCATGTATTTATCTTAGACTGGTAGAGGAATACTCTCGCAGTGATGGGGGAACATGTGGAGAAGAGAGACCTGTTAATGAGAGCGAAGACAGAGAGCCCCAAATATGGGTATGGTTGTCAGATGTCAGTGTAAAATGTGTGATTGGCATGGATTGGCGTAGGGTGGGTTGAATTTTCAGAACATTTTATGTTGAAGGTTACCTTTCCAGTTGCACCCAGGCTCCTGCAGGGAGTGGCATAAAGACGGTAGCTTACGTCAGGAAGGTATCGTAGCAGTTCAGCTTCAGAATGGGCTTGGGGTAAATCTAAGCCAAATGGGGCCTCCGTACAGAGGAGCAGACAGTAGTCAAGCAGATGGTCGTGTCTAAACTCGGGAAGCCTGGCAAATTCAGACGTTAGTTGTAGGGGGAAGAAATCAAAATCAAAATAAGTTCCACATGCCTCATTCCCAAAATTAATTTCTCAGACTCCTCTCCTTATAGCCACACACCCTAAACAGGACCAGAGCCAGGATCCTGGGACACCTGGCCTATCGTGAGCCTTACTGAAAGAAACCGTTTTCTTTCAAAAGGAGTGATCAAAGTGTGAAGGGAGGAAATGAGGAAAAGGAGCTGCCTCCCCAGACCCCGTGTATGGCTGTGATTTATTTGTAAGGGTTAGGGTGGAGCAGAGAGACAAAATGAGTTACATAAGAAATAATTTCAGTTAAGGGCCACACATGATGCTAGCTAGCTAGGACATCTTATATATTTGTCAAATTTTGGAGAGATACTCCTCTGGGATAATTCACAAACTTTGCCAAATTTGCTCTTGGACAACATAATTGTAGAATATTTTGTAATTGGTTGAGGGGCCCATGACTTGGAAGGTGATAGAATTCATACTTTGGTTTCCATGGTTTGGGGCTTGCCAAGTCTTTATCCAGGCTTTGCTCAGTAGGCGAACTCAAGTCTGTCGGTCGCATAAAATTCCTTTTGTTTCAGTAAGCAGAAATGGACTTTCTAATTTATATGGCTGAGTAACTGCTGCAGAGCATAAACCGGCTGAACCTCTCCCCTTCCCACCACCACATTTTGAATTTAGAGACAAAATCAACACACGGGCCCCCAGCCTGAGGCTGTCCTTTTTCTGAAGTCACTATCCATGGACAAGTCAGAATCGTGACTTTGCCTGCTGGAGGTATAAAGGGATTTTTGTTTTTCTGTATGTTGTTCTTTCTCCTATTTGCAGAATATCTATATAGCCAGCTTTTCAGAAAGACATTCAAACAATCATGAAAACAGTGTATAAATATATTGTTGTTAGTGGTTTATTTTTAAGTAGGAACAACGAATGCAGATTCATTTGAAAATAAAATTTAAGGGGCACCTGGATGGCTCAGTCAGTTAAGCGTCTGACTCCTGGTTTCGGCTCAGGTCATGATCTCAGGGTCCTAGGATCGAGCCCCACCTCAGGCTCCGCGCTCAGCGTGAAGTCTTCTTGGGGATTCTCTCCCTCTTCGTCTGCCCCTCTCCCCTGCTCACTTGCTCACGCGCGCTCTCTAAAATAAATAAATCTTTTTAAAATATTTAAATGCTGTGTCAAAATATGGTGGCCCAGAGACTGTCATGCTAGGGAATTGTCTTTTATCTACTTTCAGTGTTGCTGTACTTAACCAGGTTTTAAACACCTAGTGATCTGGTTAAAAATCTGACTGAAAGCTGCAAATTAGAGGACAATGCTTTGACTTCCTCTTCTGCAAGGATGGCACAGAGAGAAGTGTTTATGGCCCAGAAACCAGATTGCAGGTTATATCAGAATAAACTGTTGTTTCCATGTAAAAGACATGCTGAAGGGCACCTGGGTGGCTCAGTTGGTTAAGCGTCTGCCTTCAGCTCAGGTCATGACCCCAGGGTCCTGGAATCAAGTCCTGCATTGGGCTCCCTGCTTAGTGGAGAGTCTGCTTTTCCCTCAACCCCTCCCCCTGTTTGTGATCTCTCTCTCTCTCTCTCTCTCAAATAAATAAAATCTTAAAAAAAAAAAGACATGCTGAAGATCCAAACAGAGTAAACCTTGCACAGTGCATTGTCTTTATTCTGTAGAACTTAGTATTACTTACCTTTCTTAGCCATTTATTTTTCTTGACTGAGTCTTTGGAAATTAGTAAACTTAAAAATTAGTATTTTGAGGGGCGCCTGGCTGGCTCAGTTGGTGGAATGTGTGACTCTTGATCTCTGGGTTGTGGGTTCAAGACCTATATTGGGTGTAGAGAGTACTTAAGAATAAAATTTTTTTTTTTTTAAGATTTTATTTTTTTATTTGACAGAGATACAGCGAGAGAGGGAACACAAGCAGGGGGAGTGGGAGACGGAGAAGTGGGCTTCCTGCTGAACAGGGAGCCCGATGCGGGGCTCGATCCCAGGAGCCTGGGATCATGACCTGAGCCAAAGGCAGACGCTTAACAACTGAGCCACCCAGGCTACCCTAAAAATAAAATCTTTAAAAAATTAGTATTTTGAATTTTTCATAATTGAAGCATAATTGACATGCAGTATTCTCCTGGTTTCATGTGTACAACATGGTGATTTGACATACGTTGTGAACTGATCACAGTAAGTCTAGTTACTATGTCACCATACGGAGTTAATACAATGTTATTGACTGTATTCCCCATGCTGTACATTAATTACATTGCCCAGACTTATTTTGTAACTGGAAATTTGTATCCCCTGACCCCCCTTCATTCACTTCACAGACACCTCTCCCTTTCCCCTCTAGCAATTGCCACTGTGTTCTCTCTATTTAGGAGTCTGGGTTTTATTTTTTTAGATTCCACTTGTAAGTGAAATCATGTGCTACTTGTCTTTCTCTGACTTCACTTAGTGCAAAACTCTCATAGTCCCTCCATGTTGTCACATGTCACAAATTACAAGATTTCCTTTTTATGGCTGAGTAGCTCTGGTGTGTGTGTGTGTATCACATCATCTTTATCCTTTCATCATTCATGCACACTTAGGTTGCTCCATATCTTGGCTATTATAAATAATGCAGTGAACATTGGGGTGCATGCATCTTTTCAAATTAGTGTTTTTGTATTCTTTGGATAAATGTCCAGAAGTGGAATTGCTGGATCATATGGAAGTTCTATTTTTAATTTTTTGAGGAACTCCATATTTTCCATGGTGGCTGCGCCAATTTCCATTCCCACCAACAGTGCATGAGGATCCCTTTTCTCCACATCCTCACCAACACTTGTTATTTCTTGTCTTTTTGATGCTGGCCATTCCAGCAGGTGTGCAGTGATACCTCATTGTGGTTTTGATTTGCATTTCTCTGGTTCATGATGTTGAGCACCTTTTCATGTGCCTGTTGGTCATCTCTATGTCTTGGGGAAAAATAAGATCCTCCGTCCATTTTTTAATTGGATTAGTTTTGTGACTGAGTTGTATGAGCTCTTGATATATTTTGGATATTAACCCCTTATTGGAAATATGATTTGCAAATGTCTTCTCCCAGTTCTCATTTTGTTGATGGTTTGCTTTGTTGTTCAGAAGCTTTTTAATCTTATGTAGTTACACTTAGTTATCTTTGCTTTTGTGACGCTTGCCTTCGGAGTCCAATCTGAAAAAACACTCAGACCAACGTTGAGGAGCTCACAACCTATGTTCTAGGAGTTTTATGGTTTCACATCTTAAATTTAAGTCTGAAATCCATTTTAAGGTAATTTTTGTATATGGATAAGATAGTGGTCTAGTTTCATTCTTTTGCAAGTTGCTGTCCAGTTTTCCCATCACTATTTATAGAAGAGATTTTTTTCCCCATTGTATATTCTTGCCTCCTTTGTCTTAATTGATCGTACATATATGTGTGGGTTTATTTCTGGGCTCTCTATTCTGTTCCATTGATTTATGTGTCTGTTTTTATGCCAATACCATACTATTGTGATTACTATAGCTTTGTAATATAGTTTGAAATCAGGGGACATGAGACCTCTGGCATTATTCTTCTTTGTCAAGATTGCTTTGGCTATTTGGGGTCTTCTGTGGATCCATACAAATTTTATACTCTAGTTCTGTAAAAAATGCCATTGGAATTGCATTGAATTTGTAGATTGCTTTGGGTAGTATGGACATCTTAACATTCTTCCAATCCATAATCACAGAATATCTCTCCATTTATTTGTGTCTTTTTCAATTTCTTTCATCGATGTCTTGTATGAATTATTTTAATTCCTACCTTCAGAAGGATGAGGAATCCACATTTGTCACGGAAGGCTATAGTTCCTCCCCCGCTTTCTTCACAAGATTCTTTCAAGGATCAAAATGGAAGCATGAAATCACTTTAAAATAATAGAAAATTCCTTGTGTTATCCAGACATTGCTGAATAAGTGAGGGCTGGTACTTTTACTTTTATATTGTCATCTAGATTGACAGCCAAGAAATTTTAATGAAATTTTAGGATTTTAGAGTGTGTCCACAGAAGAACTAAGATTATTAAATATGCTTTTACCAGCCCTGAGTTTAACATTTGGGGATAGATCAGTTTTCTTCTGTGAACCATAAAGTCACCTGAATGCTTTAGGCTTGAATATACTAAAGTTGCCCCTGTAGAAAAAGTGGGAGTTGAAGAATTTGGGAAGAGAAAAGCATGGATGGCAGAGCAGGAATAGAATTCTTCTTTTGCTTTGGCACCACCTGACTTCCTAGAGGTGAAGAAGAGCACCAGCCCTCTGCAGAGAAGGGCCCTGGACCCAGCGCTCTCCATCTAAAATCAGAAGGCATTGTGCATACTGG
>NC_138381.1:34253215-34317662 GCF_054177405.1 Leptonychotes weddellii | reverse complement strand
ATATGAGGAATTCTTAATCTCAGGAAAGAAACTGAGGGTTGCTGGAGTGGTGGGGGATGGGAGGGATGGGGTGGCTGGGTGATAGACATCGGAGAGGGTATGTGCTATGGTGAGTGCTGTGAATTGTGTAAGACTGTTGAATCATAGACCTGTACCTCTGAAACAAATAATACATTGTATGTTAAAAAAAAAAATAACAGGAAGGGAAGAATGAAGGGGGGGGAATTGGAGGGGGAGATGAACCATGAGAGACTATGGACTCTGAGAAACAAACTGAGGGTTCTAGAGGGGAGGTGGGTGGGGGGATGGGTTAGCCTGGTGATGGGTATTAAAGAGGGCACGTTCTGCATGGAGCACTGGGTGTTATACGCAAACCATGAATCATGGAACATTACATCAAAAACTAATGATGTAATGTATGGTGATTAACATAACATAATAATAAAAAAAAAAGGCATTGTGCATTTGGATGGGAAACTAATAAAGGAAGCAAAAGACAACCACAATGTGAAATGACTTGCGAGTATCTTGGTGAAATTTAGAGGAAGGTTGAAAAGAATATTCTAATCAGCATGAATTATAATTAGAAATTAACTATACTGGTTCCATTGCTATTAGTGTGAAGTAGGTATGGAAATCTATTTAATGTGTTGTTGTGTTGTTGTTGTTGTTGTTTTATTTTAGAAAACATAAGAAAATAGGGGCACCCGGCTGGCTCAGTCAGTAGAATATGATTTGGGGTCATGAGTGCAAACCCCACGTTGGGTGTAGAGCTTACTTTAAAAAAAGAAAAGAAAAGAAAATTTAAAATATTCCTAACCTTCATTCACTCACCCTCATCTTGGTCTGCCCTCCATTCTGGTTTTCCCACAGGTCCCCTAAAGCAGGTTGCTCTTATTGCTGGGGTTTCTGGGGACTGCAGCTGTGTTGGTTAGAGAGGGGATGTGGTAGAGGTAAGAGTGGTGAGTCTAGTAACTAACTGGAGTTTTTCTAAAGCAAAAATCAGATGCTATTTCATTGTTCCCCTGGTCTTCCTAATGAGCTCCTTAAAGGCACATAGTGCTTTATCTGCCTTTGTGAGCTGAATGACTATTGGGACATGGAAAGATGGTTGACCATTCACAAAGGTGAATGTTATCAATAAAGACCTGGAGGAGAGTGTGATTCATTGGCAGAACCACCAGCAAAGGAATGACTTGCTTCCCTGTTCTCATGGATTTCTTAAAAGCAGTTGTAACTCTCCCACCTGTTCCTTGGTTGCACGCTTTTTCGATTAGGAAACCACAGAACATCTCTACTCACTTGTATAGGGATTATCTTTCTAAATCACAGACCTGATTGGATCTCTCCTGCTTTGTGGTTAGTTTTTAAATCATCTGGACAAAAAATTTCATTCCAATTTGGCTGGACTTCGTGTAGCACAACTCTGGGCCTTGCGGCCTCATCCTGCAATGATATATTACATGGTAGAGCAAAGCTTTCCAGTATTGCCTGAGGAAGAAACCATCAGAAGAGTACATCACCTGCCAAAAGTTAGGCCAGCAAACGAAAATTACTCCAACCAGTTCAAAATGTTCTAAATTTTGAATTATGTTTACTAAGGTTTTATATCATTTACATAGTCATGCAGACAACTCTTTAATTAGGTATTAAAAACAAACAGCTTTGTTTAATAATGATAGACTAAAGAAAACACTGCATGTTATTAACCAGATACTACTCAAAAACCTTTAATAGTGTTGTAGAAAAGCAGTGACTATGGTCCCATTATCTAAAATGCCAATACTAGAAGGTTTTTTTTTTGTTTTTTTTTTTTTTAGGTCTTCAGGGGAAGAGAATTTAGAGATGAGGGTGCTTTTGGGGATAGATGGATATTTTATATTTATTAAAAAAAATCTTTGGGGTACCTGGTAGCTCAGTCAAGCATATGATTTCAGCTCAGGTCATGATCTCAGGGTCCTGGGATCGAGCCCACACTGGGCTCCCTGCTGAGCGGGGAGTCTGCTTCTGCCTCTGCCCCTCCCCTCCTCGTACTCTCTCTGTCTCTCTCTCAGATAAATAAAATCTTTTAAAAAAGTCTTCATTTAGCACGGTAGGTAGAAAGCAGATTTTTATTGCAATAGACATAATAAGCACTCCAAACACAACTCTTTTACAGATACACAGATTTTTGTGTAAAACAAGATTTTTCTCTTATTTAGCCATGCTTAAAAATATTTATTTCTCAATACCATTTGTGATTATAGAAATAAGGAGCCCATAAGAGAAATAACTGGTTTTACGTCTAAGGCAGGAAAGGTCCAAGTTGGGCCTGGAACATTTTGTCATACCAGAAAGCAAGGAAATGATCAAAGACTACTGGGACCTTGTTAGAAGAACTCAAAAACCAGCTTGAATAAGTTCTTGCAAGCTCACACTAGTAAAGATTTAAACTGTGGTCGGTTGAGACGTGGATTGAAACATATTTGTTGAGTTCATAATTCCACTTCAAAAATAAAAACCTCGTTAGTCATGTTT
The DNA here is from genome assembly GCF_054177405.1 of Leptonychotes weddellii. Classification (NCBI taxonomy): domain Eukaryota; kingdom Metazoa; phylum Chordata; class Mammalia; order Carnivora; family Phocidae; genus Leptonychotes; species Leptonychotes weddellii. The sequence goes on along the minus strand of NC_138381.1, from coordinate 34,315,145 downwards.
GGAGAATAGTAGAGAACTACCTCATTATTTTGAAAAATGGTAAATAAAACAAATCAGGCATCTGTCCTGTCTTTGTTATGTGACCAGTACTCGGGAAATTTCTCTTTATAGAACTATTCTAGGTAATAAATCAAAAATGAATAATAGAATATGACTCTGAAGTCTCTAAAGAATTGGTGGATCTAAACAAATATTAATAGCTAACGATGTCCTAAAGGGAGTCAGTCATTATGTGTCTCCTGATGGGAGTTCAAACACTGCAAGGTAGTCCTGCCTCCAAACCCCCAATTAGAACTTGAATCCTCTCTGGCCTGTAGATCAAATGACCCATCTATAGGAACCCAAGGGATAGAGGAATATGTCAAACTACACCAATGGGATGAGTGAGCAAAATCCAGATTGTAGAAACTGTACAAGAAACAACCCAGTTCCTTCAACAATTAAAAAAAAAAAGAAAATATTAGAAATGGAGGGGAAATCTACAGATAAAAGAAATTTAAAGTACATATCAATGAATCATCATGTCTAAAACTTATTTGTCCAGATTCAAACAAACTGAAAAAAATTATGACATTATAATGCATATTTGATATTAAGAAATTATTTTTATTTTCAGATGTGATCATGCTATTTGAGTTTTTTTTTAATGTCCTTATCTTTCAGAGAAACATTGAAATACTTGAAGCAAAACACTAAGATGCTTGGCACTTCAAAACAAACTGGCTTGGGGCACGGAGGGTAGGATTTGGGACAAAGTACTGACTAGTATAAATGGAACAGGATTGACCAATACTGATAACTTTTGAAGCCAAGAAGTAAACACAGCTGGTTTTTTGATGTATCAAAAACCTTTCAAAGGGCGCCTGGGTGGCTCAGTTGGTTAAGCGACTGCCTTCGGCTCAGGTCATGATCCTGGAGTCCCGGGACCGAGTCCTGCATCGGGCTCCCTGCTCGGCGGGGAGCCTGCTTCTCCCTCTGACCCTCCCCCCTCTCATGCTCTGTCTATCTCATTCTCTCTCTCAAATAAATAAATAAAATCTTTAAAAAAAAAAAAAAAAAACCTTTCAAAATAAGTTCTATATATATAAAATTTGGGGGGATGCCTGGGTAGCTCAGTCGGTTAGGCGTCTGCCTTTGGCTCAGGTCATGATCCCAGGGTCCTGGGATCGAGCCCTGCATCAGGCTCCCTGCTCAGCGGGGAGCCTGTTTCTCCCTCTCCCTCTGCCTGCCGCTCCCCCTGCTTGTGCTCGCTCTGTGTCAAATAAATATTTAAAGTAAAATTTTTCAAATTAAAAGATACACACATTTTACATAAAATTATGTAAGTAGGGGCCTGTGAGTGGCTCAGTTGGTTGAGCGTCTGAGTCTTGATTTTGGCTCATGTCATAATCTCAGCTTCATGAGATTGAGCCCCACGTCTGGCTCTGTGCTCAGTGGGGAATCTGCTTGAACTCTCTCTCTCCTTCTGCCCCCTCCCTGATGCACACTCTCTCTTTCTTATGTATTTATAAATACATAATTTTTTAAAGATTTAAGTATTATATGTTGCACAGAATTATTAAAATTGCAAAGTTTCAACCAGGTTTAAATGTTAAAAAAAAATTTTTTTTACTAGTGTACACCTATTAGAATGGCCAAAATCCAAAACACTGACAATAGCAAATGCTGGTGAGGATGTGGAGCAACAGAAACTCTCATTCATTGCTGGAAGGAAATCATAATGGATACAGCCACTTTGGATAGACACTTAAGACAGTTTAGTAACTTCTTATAAAATTAAACATACTCTTACACAGTCCATCAGTAGTGCTCTTTGGTATTTACCCAAATGAATCGAAAACTTATGTCCACACAAAAACCTGCACATGGATGTTTTTAGCAGCTTTATTCAGAATTGCCAAAGCTTGGAAGCAACCAAGATGTCCTTCATCAGCTGAGTGGTGCATTCAGACAGTGGAATACTCAGTGCTAAAAAGAAATGAGGTATCAAGCCATGAAACAACATGGAGGAACCTTCACCGCACATTACTCTGAAAGAAGCCAATCTGAAAAGGCTACATGCTGTATGATTCCAGCTGCATGGTATTCTGGGAAAGGCAGAACTATGGAACAGTAAAAAGATCCGTGGTTGCCAGGGATTGCTGGGGGAAAGGTATAAATCAGCGGAGCAGAGAGGATTTTTAGAGCAATGAAACTACTCCGTATGACACTAAAATAGTGGATACATGCCATTGTGTATTTGTGACAACTCGTAGAATGTACGACACCAAGAGTGAACCCTACTGTAAACCACAGACTTTGGGTGATGATAGTGCATGAGTGTAGTAGGTTCATTGATTGTAACAAATGTAGCAGCTGGTATGGGATGTGGATAGTGACGGAGGTTGTGTGTATGTGGGGACAATGGGGTATATGGTAACACTCTACTTCCGTTCAATTTTGCTGTGAAGAACTCTAAAACAAAGTTTATTAATTTAAAAAAAGGAAACCAATTACACAAAACTATAGATAAAATATTTTAAGCAAACCTTCTATATATTTCACTCTGATGAAAAGTTGGGGAAATAGGTGTCATGAAACAGAAGGAGTAAATTAAAGGGAAGACTCATGTAATTAGACAGTACATGTCTTTCAAATTATTCACATGTTTTTATATATTTTTATAAAAGCTTTGTCCAAAGCTTTTAGAAATAGAGAATACCAGGTTGAGGATTTCTTTTTTTCGAATGAAACTTATATGAAGCCCATTTCTAAAGTGAATTTCTCCAAAGCTGATTAAAGAAAAAGTACATAGCTTACCTAGCTTATCTACTGCCCTGCTTACTTTACATGGGACGGGGGTGGGGGAGCACATTCCTGCTTTCAGCATTTGTATTGAAAGCCTACTCTGTGTCTGGAACTGAACTAGACACCAGGGATACACAAAGAATAAAATGGACAAAATCCCTGCCCCAGTGGAGCTTTTCTCCTAGGTCTATGAAGAGAAAAAGAATAGGAGATGGAAATGAGGGCATGCACCTCAAAACTGGGGAATGGACCTAGCTGAAGCCACAGCAGTACAAAGGCTTGAAGAGGAAGTGAGCTTGAGGAGTTGAAGAAAACCAGCAGGTTGTGTTGATGGAGTGGAGTGAGGGGGAGAGGGTAGTAAGGAAAGGTGTCAGAATATATCAGGCTGGCTAAAGCTTGGTAAGAATTTGAATTGTACTGTGGGATGAGCAACCATTGGAGGGTTTTAAACTAAGGAGAGAGAGCATCTGATTTTGCAACTAGGATCACTCTGGCTGCTGTGTTGAGAATATGTGGTGGTGGGGGGAGGGGGGGCAAGAGTGCATGGTGGGAGACCCAGGAAAGAATACTGCAAAGCATCAGGTGAGCATTGACCAAAGTGGGAAAGACTGGTTCTACTTTGAAGGTGGAGCCAGTAGAATTTGCTGATGGATTGGATGTGGTGGTGAGGGAAACAGAGGAGGCAAGAATGGGCATGGTGTTTTTAGCCTGAGCAACTGAATACAACGGAGCTCCCATTTACATCTCCAAGGAGTGTGCGAGGGGGCACTGTTGGCAAGTAATGAAAGTATGATGAAGTTACGTAGAAAGATGAAAGGTGACTCCAGTGCACGCTGTTACAGACCTGATAACTTTTTAATACCACACATAGATTTAAGGGTGACGGTGAGACCAAGTTACATGAGAAAATAGATATCTCAGAACCTAAAAAACCTTGGAGTCCAGCGGCGGTGGGGAATGTGGATTGGTACTGCATGAACAGTATGTGAACTTTAACTGTATCTCAGCAAATATGTGGAAGAGAGAGCGAAGAGAAAAGGCTCAGCTGAAACAGGCCTTTCCCATCCCTTAGAGTTCTGCCAGGGATCCTGACCTTTTATGTTTCGGAGTTAATTTTTTCCTTATTTGTCTTTTTCTAGTTGGGGAATGGCGGTCAATGTGTATTCTACCTCGATAACCCAAGAGACTATGAGCAGACATGATATCATCGCATGGGTTAATGACATAGTATCTTTAAACTACACAAAAGTGGAACAGCTTTGTTCAGGTAAGGGATTCTTTTTTAAGAATGTATTTACCTAAGTGTTTACACATGTGAAATGTTATTTTATGAACCACAGATGATGCATCTTGGGTAGGGAAAAAATACCAGTATTGATATATAATTAAAGGGGGAAAACTCAGATATAACCAAAGAATGTGCAGAGGGAAATGATCGTGGGCATCTAAGAGCATAGAACAGTCCCAACACCTATTACGGTCTCTATAATGCCTTCTTATTGGTCTTCTGGGCTCTTCTCAGTCATCGCATCAGCCACCACACTTCTGTTCCTAAAATACAGATTGGGTCTTGCAACCCCTTCTTAAAAAATCTCCCAGGCTCCACCTTGTCCTTCCTACAGGATAAAATTCATTGTTTTTCATGGCTGATAAAGGTTTTTCTGTTTTTGCTACATCCTAGCTCCTCAATTTCTGTGTCTTTCCCCATACTCCCTGTGCCTCAGTCCTACAAAATACTCTTGTGTTCCCTTCGGACTGCCTTTTGCATCCCATAACTTTTTTTCTTGCTGAAAAGGTCTTTCTTCTTTTCATTTGTGTTAAAATCTCATTCACACTTAAAAACCGACTCCATTATCACCCCTCTAAAGAGTTCCCCAGATCTACCAAAACACTGTGCCCACTCTTCCAGAGTAAGACTTGACCACGCTGTGTTAGAAGGTCCAACTCCTGCTCCCTTGAAGGCACCAGAAGTCCTTGAGGGCAAGACTGAGTTTTATTCTTCGTCAGATGCATATATCATCAGGTACATGCACCATGCCTGGTATAAAGTAGGTCTGCAGGGAATGCACGTTGAGTTTAAAAAAAAAGAAAAAAGAAAAATGAAGATTTGACTTCAGTGATAAAGTAGGAGCATGTTATAAAAACGTGCCCCTGGTAAAGTAATTCATTTTTAGAGTATTTATCAGAGAAAGTCTTCCTTTGGATATAGGAAGTATTTTCTTCTTGTGAACTTAGAGGTAAGAGATTTCCTCTCTGGCTCTGACATGAAAATGGTATTAGGAAATATTCCTGAAGTGTGTTCTCATGAAATTCCACAAGACATAACAGATACAGAGCAGTTAGCAGGTTCAGCTGGCACAGGGGGAAGACCCTCTTCTGTCTTTCCCAGGGGGGCCTGTGTAAAGAGATTTCATGAAGTGTAGTCAGAATTTGGAAAGCCCCCGGGGTCCCCCGCAGATAAGCCTGAGTCCACCACCCACCAGTGACTATATTCTCCTTTGTCCAGGTCAAGATTTGAGAACAGACTCTAGAGGACAGACTTTCACTAGTATTGACAGGTCTTCTCCCATGATCGTTTGTCTCCCAGGGAACACATTGAGGTTGGCTAGAGCTGAGGCATTACCTCACTCACCCTCCCTGCGCCCAGGCCTCAAACCTAAGTCCTGTGATTTGTGAGATCAATAATGGATGCTCACCAACCAGTTCTTTGCCCTTGAGTACAAGTTGAAGAAAAGCTGGCATAGACCATGATGATGTGCGAGGTCTGTATCATTGGCCTGTTGAAATGACTCCCAATAGTCACCGTCGGCAACAGCCCCTGTTGCATCTCACTCAACTGCAGATCTCTATGCAGTCACATTTTATGGTACTGTTCTTGCTATGCATTCTAGAGTGCTCCAGCATTTTACTTTTAATTTGCCGGGGGCGGGGGGGAACCCCAGAGTTTTCTGTTGTTAGCAATCCCCTTGTTAACAGTACATACCCCTTCAGTATCGTCATTGTTACTAGTTCCATTTCTCCACAGTGACTGACACATACTGTTCACTCAGAAGCGCTTGTTGCAGGGTGCATGAAAATCCGTTTGCAACTGCTAGGGGCAAAGACAGAAAGGTGTATCTTACTCTCAAAGTGGGCATATGCACATGTGAATAAGGGGAATGGGGTTGGTTATCAAGAAAAGAGATGGGAAGGAAGGAGTTCAGTGGTAGATGAGCCCGTGAACAGCATTTTCTCTGTAATAAGCATGGAGAGTTTTTGCTAGCAAATGCAATGAGAAGGCAATTAGAATTTTTAGAGTAGTAATAGATGTAATTAATTGCTCATCTTTCACATTTCTAATAAAGCAAGTGCCACAAAATTTTCAGCAGCCTTTGTGAAAGATTCTTGTAGAGTTGTCTTAAAGCATTGGTATGCATTTGACAGCCACTTGCAGCTTGATGAAACCTGCTAGAAACCATTTTGGTCACTCCTGAACAGATAATTTTCATTAAGATAACTCACTGGCTCCCTAAGGCTACAAGGTTGATGATTCCGAAGAATAAAGTAGATTTAAAGGTTCCTTTCTGCTCTGAAACAGTTTTTGGCTCAAAAAACTGTAGGATAGAGGTTAACATGTTTTTTGCCTAAATCATGTTAATCCGTGTAGTACAAAGACAGGTCTTCAATTTTAGGTAGTACTTTCCTCAAACTGTAGACCATATGCATTTATAATCTCCTATGGGACTCCTTAAAATGCAGATTCTTAGGATCCTTGACCTTCTCAGTTCCTCTGGATGTGAAGCCTAAAATCTGTATTTTAACAAGCACCCCAGGTACTTTTGTGCTGTAGCCTAGAGCTTACAGTGCATGTTAGAGAAACCCCAAACCACTAGAAATGAAGTTAAAATATCCAAAACCTATCGGGTACAGTTTCCTCATTCATAATTTAGTCTGTGACTCTTCTCTTCTTCAGTGGCATTTAGCAGGAAGAAGTGATCTAATTATTTATTTATGAGTTTATTTATTTATACCCTTCATTGTTCTAGAAGACCTTTAAGGCAGCTAGGATAGTGCTGTTAGGATAAGAACAAATCACTAAGTGATTTCTCCTCATCGTACTTACAAGTAGTCAAATTCTTGGCTAATAGTTTTTTCTTCAACTTTTATTTTAGTGACTTCAGTTTACTGTGTGTGGTTGTATTTTAGTATGCTGTGGGAAAACACACAAAATAACTTCACATATTTAAACTGATTTTTTCCTTATTCAATAAAATTATTTCTTTTTGTGAAAGACTTATGTTCTAATTCTGGCAGTTCCCCTTTGGCATTTTTTTTTTCCCGTTTGCATTTTCTTTTTTATTTCCAGCTAAGAGATCTCCCTCCAGCTAATACTAAACCTGACGTCAGCTTTTCTTTATAGCTCATAGAGAAGTAACCTACTGCTTCACATTTGTGTTCCTTTTTCTTCAGAATTCTCTGCCTTTATATGACATTGATTTGTATATAAGCATCTTAAAAGAGAGGTGCTGTGAGGAGGCCTAACACTTGGAGATAGATGGCAGTGAGTTGCAAAACAATGAAATGACTCACTCTTATCTCCTGTTAATTTATTCCACGGATGTAACCTTATGAAAATTTCCTTTGAACAGTAAATCTGGGCCCCAGAATCATATGCATATTTAGTGTGCATTCATTTCTTGTGAAAAGCAGCCTTTACCTTTCAGGTGAAAGATGAGGCTGTGTAAATGGAAAGCAGTATAACAGTGGATGTGCACATATACCTGTAATCACCTAAATTTGTTGTAAAAATGAACAGTATTTGTGGATTTCCCACAGTTGAATTAGGGGATTGAACCCCATGAAACACAAGATTGATTCAGCTTCAAAATACTAGGTTGTAGGGGCGCCTGGGTGGCTCAGTTGGTTAAGCGACTGCCTTCAGCTCAGGTCATGATCCCAGAGTCCTGGGATCGAGTCCCACATCGGGCTCCCGGCTCAGCGGGGAGCCTGCTTCTCCCTCTGGCCCTCTCCCCTCTCATGCTGTTTCTTTCTCTCTCTCTCTCTCTCTCAAATAAATAAATAAAATCTTTAAAAAAAAAAAAATACTAGGCTGTAGTTCAATTGCTTTATAAAATTCCCACAGCTTTTTGTAGGGTGAGATACTTTGTTTTTGCTTCAGTACCAGCTCAAACCAGTGAATATTCTATAAGGTACTCAAGAGGAAGGATGGACAGCATGGTGCTAAAAATCCAGAAAGAAAAAAAAAGAAACAAAAAACAGCTTTAACAACTTGAGACACCATGTTGGAGCTGACAGAAAAGGTAGCAGACTATATGGAGAGGAATGGGAAGAAATGGGAAGAGGAATTTGATGGGGGTGGAAGAGATGTCCCTTTTCCTTTTCCTTTTCCTCTGCACCCTGCTTCCCCTGTTCTCATACACCAAACCTCCTTTGAAACTTTTGGCCTCCATTTTTCTGTGTCCCCATCCTCTCCTGCCTACGGGGATCTAAGCTGCAAAGCCATTGGGTCTGCTGCTTAGTCACTGCTGGGGCTTGGCCAGCCCCCTCGCGACCAGTGGCTCTCCCATTCCTCCAAAGCCTAGCACAGACTGCCTGTCCTCTCTGTGCGACCTTCCCTTCCTCCTTCCCACCCACTGCGGAGGACAAGCCAACTGCTGACTTTGTACACCTTCAGAGACACAAACCGCATGTCGGGTGGGCACTGCCTGTCACCATGCTGGCTAACAGCTCAGTTATCTTCCTGAGCATTTTAGTATTTTAGTAAAATTTAACTGGAATTAAACTATTTTTTCAGATGGAAAAATATAGGTGTTTTCTTCACTAGCTTAAAAAGAGAGAAACATCAGTATTTGATTCCGTTTCAATTTGTGCTTCTCCAGATTGTTTCAAGCTCTGTCTTGGATCAAGTTTCTTGTATTTTTTTTTCTTCCGGGAAAGCTTCTAGATTGAGCTGGTCATATTGCAGTCACTGTAGTCACATATACAATTCTGGGTCCTTGATGGCTCTCTGGAAGGACGAGGCTTCCCAGAAACACTCGGTTCACAAAGGTGTGGCTATCTGCCATGCCCCGGGGCCTGGACAGGTGCTGTGAGCCTAGCAGAATATTCTTTGTGACCATTTCTGACTGCAGTCTGTGCCTCTTAAATAGGTTAATCCCATCCTAGTGTGTTGTCCCCTGGCCTTTTTTCTTCTCTCCGCAGAGACCTCTTTCAGGACAGGTTAGTGATGAAATCAGCTCAGAGTCTAAATTTAGTAGACCTTCTCCTGTTGGCTCTCTTGAACTGAAACCAAGTAAGGATGTTTCATCTGTGTCTGTCAGCGCAAGAGCTTACTTAGCTTTATAAAATCAGACTGTTATTTGCTATAAGAGAGTTAAGTCCTCTTGGATTGTGTTGCTATGGTTACAGATGCAATTGTATTATAATGGAATATTATTCATGTTTGCGACCTATTATGTAGAGAGGTAAGGGTTTTTTTTGTTTGGGGTTTTCTTTGGTGACATTTTTTTTCCCTCCAGTTTTATTTTAAAATCCATTTACTTGGTCTTAGTATACCGACTAATTGAAGAGGAAGAGGGCAAAAAGTAAGTTGAGTAATGGAAGGAGTGGTCCAGCCTCAGATTCAGTCACTGCAGTGGGCAGTATATTCCTGTGTCCCAAGTAATGCACAGGATGAAAGGGAGTTTCTTTTTTGAGCAGAATATAGAATACAGTAGTCTTTTTTTCCTTTTAAATTTGTTTATTTACATATATCTTTTTTTTAATTCTTTATTTAAATTCAATGTGATTGACATATACTGTATTATTAGTTTCAGGAGTAGAATTTAGTGATTCATCAGTTGCATATAATACCCAGTACTCATTACATCAAGTGCCCTTCTTAATGCCCATCACCCAGTTACCCCATCCCCCCAGCCACCTCCCTTCCAACAACCCTCAGTTTGTTTCCTAGAGTTCAACGTCTCTTATGGTTTGCCTTGCTCTCTGTTTTCATCTTATTTTATTTTTCCTTTCCTTCCCGTGTTCATCTGTGTTTCCTTCCCATGTGTTTTGTTTTTTAAATTCCACATGAGTGAAATTGTATTTATCTTTCTCTGACTTACTTCGCTTAGCATAATACCCTCTAGTTCCATCCACGTCGTTGCAAATGGCAAGATTCATTCTTTTTGGTGGCTGAGTAATATTCCATTGTGTATATATATATATACCACATCTTTATCCATTCATCTGTTGATGGACATCTGGACTCTTTGCATAGTTTTATTGTGCACATTGCTGCTATAAACAGTGAGGTGCAGGTGCCCCTTTAAATCACTATGTTTTTGTATCCTTTGGATAAATACCTAGTAATGCAATTGCTGGGTCATAGGGTAGTTCTATTTTCAACTTTTTGAGGAACCTCCATACTGTTTTCCAGAGTGGCTGCACCAGCTTGCATTCCCATCAACAGGGTAGGAGGGTTCCCCTTTCTCCACATCCTCGCCAACATCTGTCATTCCTGATTTGTTAATCGTAGCCATTCAGACTGGTGTGAGGGGGTGGTAATCTCATTGTGGTTTAGATTTGTATTCCCCTGATGCCAAGTGATTTTGAGCATTTTTTCATGTATCTGTTGGCCATTTGTATGTCTTCTTTCGAGAAATGTCTGTTCATGTTTTCTGTCCATTTCTTGACTGGATTATTTGGTTTTTGGGTGTTGAGTTTGATAAATTCTTTATAGATTTTGGATACCAGCCCTTTATCTCATAAGACATTTACAAATATCTTCTCCCATTGGGTAGGTTGCCTTTTAGTTTTTGTTGACTGTTCCTTTGTTGTGCAATAGTGAAAGTAAACATAAGTTGGTGCTTTTGTTTCTGTTGGGTTTTTTCTTTACTGCCTTTTGTAATGCTAAATACCCTTGTGGGAAAAAAAGTGTGTATGTATTCACTTCATTGATCAAACTGCCCCTGTAAATTTTGTTTTTTATGTATATGGGTAATACATCTTTGAAAGCAATCAGCCACATCTTCCTCTAGCTCATTACTGTATTCAGTTCTGATAATCAATTTAGTTTTATTTGGCACACATGTTTTGAGCCTTTCCTTGGTTTGGGCCCTGGGAACCCAAATAAATAAAACATAAGTCAATCAGAGAAAAACAATTATTGTATGATTTCACTCGTATGTGGAATTTAAGAAACAAAACAGAATCATAGGGGAAGGGAGGGAAAAATAAGATGAAATCTGAGAGGGAGACAAACCATAAGAGACTCTTAACTGTAGGAGACAAACTGAGGGTTGCTGGAGGAGAGTAGGTAACTGGGTGATGGGCATTAAGGAGGACACATGATGTAATGAACACTGGGTGTTATATACAACTGATGAATCACTGAACTCTACCTCTGAAACTAATAATATACTATATGTTAATTGAATTTAAATAAAAAAAAAAGACGTGGTCATTGTCCTCTAGGAGCTCAGTACAGCATGGTTCTGTCCTTGCAAAAGACTAGAGACCACGCTGAGGTAAGTGCTGCTTTGGAAGAGCTTTGGATATACAAAGGAGGGAGGGGGTGGGGCCATGGGGAGTCTGTAAAGAAGGACCTTCCTTCTGTTTCCTTGGGAGTTGGGTGGGTGCTGCCTGGATGACTTAGAATGACCATAGTTTGGGAAAGACCTCAGAAATCGCCCTCTTGAGTTGGATGGGGTGACCAGTATGTAAGATAATATGTGTTTTATTGGGTACAGCCCTGAAATACATGAAGCATGTTGTCTTCTATAAGAGAATTACAGTTTTTCCTCATGATCTCATCGTATGAGTAGGTGAAGATTGATTTTACTCCATTTGAAGCAACTATGCATGCATGGGATATTCTCAGGAAACCATAGAATTGCTCATTTCTTTGTGAGAAATGCAACAAATATTTTTTCAAGTTTTATATATTTAAGTAATCTCGAACTCATGACCCCGAGATCAAGAGTTGCATGCCCTTCCAACTGAGCCAGGCAGGCACCTCACAACAAACATTTTAAATTCCATAGAGCCAGTCCTCAGTGATAACTGCTCAGGTCTCTAACTAGGTAAGTGTCCTGTGACTCCATTAATATTTTTCACAGGTACAAATCTACAGATGCATCCTTTCTGTTCTTACTCATTTCTACCGGAGTCCCTCATAGGTAATCGTGAACACCATAAAATAGGGGAAATAGGCTAGGAAAATATATCACCTAGAATGTGAGTATTTTCTTGAAGACTGGCAGTATTTATACTTCACAAAAAATCAAGGAACATGTAATCACAATGAACTAAATACAGTACCTTAACAGAAACAAAGCTGATTAATGACATCTTATTAGAAACTCAAATTAATACCTTTGAGAATTCTCAATAAAATCACAAAAACTGTTAATAATTGTATGAATTTGTACAAAGCAATCCTTTAAATTCTAGACTTTAGTTATTTTCCCTTATTTGGGAAAATTCACAGATGTCCTAGAGGAATGCCATCTTCAGGCTTCTAAGTATATCGCTAATTCAGAAACCCATTATCACACAATTTTTTGGATTCAGGTTCTTTTTTCTTCTAATCGATAGCAAGACTCTGCTGAGTTTTACCAGCTCAAAAACCATGAATGGGTCCATGGTTATGAGTCCAGAGATGAGCACTCTTGCACTGTGGTGGGTCCAGGTGATGAGGCTCAGATGGCTGGAAGTATAGGGCCAAGACCAGGAAAGCACTTGAGAAGCCCCAACATTGACTCCACCAGCTCTACTGCCTGGAGGCATGACTCCATGGTCCCAGGAATCTTGGTGAAGAGTTTGGGAAACATCAGGCTGGAGCCCAAGGACATGGTGGATTTTAAGACTCATTTGTAATTTATAATTCTAATTTCAGAAACTTTTAGAGCCCCCTCTCCTCTCATTTTGTCCCTTTTATAAGATGCTTCTTTTAAAGCATATATGTTTATTTTGAAATTATTCACCAAGATCTATAAAAACAAGTATCTTAAGGGGAAAAAAAAAGAGTATTCCAATATATTGAGTTGTTTTGATTTTTCTAAAGATGTCGTTTACTTTACATGATGGATTTATTCCTTTATATAAAACATTACTTTGTATTCATATTGCTTTTTCTTTCCCTTTTCAGTTTAAATCATCCAAAGACTTTAACAGGAAGAGTATAAAATTGGGGGAAAATAGCCATTTCCTTTCGTAAATGAACTTGTGATTACTTAAGCACCTCATATGTTTATCTGGGGAAAGACTTCAGGCCTGGAAAAGCCCTTGGATGTTTTTCAGTAGATAAACTGGAGGATCTCAGGAATGTGTTCATAGCCTTTCTTTGCTAGTGGGAGACCAAGGACCTCCTTTTGTTCTTTGGTTCTTTGCCCTTTGAATCTAAAACATGCCTTTTGGAAATTCATATTTCATATCTGAAACAATCCAGTAAAATCCTGTTCATTCTTACAGCTCTGATTATTTTAACCAGGCACATAATACATAGTTTTATACTTAAGGGGCATAAAAATGATGTCAGAAGACCTCGGCTTTTATATATTGCTCTTTACCATTTTCGTGCTTTTATGTGTATTTACTTTAATTCTTATAACAGCCCTGCATGGAAGAATAGGAATTTTTAATTTGTATTTTATATAAGAGGATAAAAGCTCGGGGAAGCTAAATGTTCACGGCCGACACTAGAACTGGGGTCTCCTTGGATCCAACCTTATGCCCTCGTTGCTGTATGTATGACAGCTGTGGGTATGGTGGACAGTTCACTGTGTGCAAACGTATGTGTTTGATTTTTTTCCATATCTGTTAATCAGGAGCCCATTGAACATCTCTAGGATGTTAGAGGAGGAGGAGTTAGAAGTCTGTATCCTCATCCTTTACATTGCCGCTTGAAGACATGAGATGTATCTGGTCATTCTTTTGATGACAAGGGTGTGACCCAGTGGTCTCAAGGCCTCTCTTAGCAAAGGAAGTGAGACATTAGGAAAAACACACAGGCGCTTGCTCCCAGTCTCAGGATGATTTTTCCCTGCCCTACTTACTGAGGATGGCGTAGAGAAAGAGCCTTTCCTCTCTGCCTTTTGTTCCCTCTCCTGCTCTGAATTCTTTCTCTCCAAGCAAGACAGGGTGGGCTCTGAGATTTCATCACCCTCCTTGGAAGAGAGCTGTTCGGCTGTCTCAGAATGATTCCTGGCCAGTGAAGCCGTAGCCAGCATAATGCCTCCTCTAGAGACAGACTTAAGCACGTGGGTGCCTGGTCCACCCTTTAAATCTAAATCTCAAGAATGTAGCCCTTTCCTCACGTTGAATCCAGGCTGGCTTTAACAAGCTTGTGTCCGAGAGGACTTCATATCCTCATTTCCTCCTTTCTGTGCTCTTGAGGAAAAAGAACATCTTCTAGAATAATGTTTTTACAAGTCTGGTCCCCCCAAAGCCCGGATGCATCAAGGTATCACTGTTTTCCCAGTATTTCTTTCAGTTCAGTAAACCCGGTGGCAGGAGCTCTGCTAAGACCTCTGTCAGTACTTCTCCAACCCCTTCAGCATGAAAAGCTGATTTTCTTAGCCTTCTATGAAGGGACATGCTAATGCAGTATTAAAGAGTATTCCCCCATTTCTCATCCAGTTCTGTCCCCTTATTCCCATACCTGTTTCCCAGCTCCAGGCAGATAGAAATTCTGGAGCTGTCAGTTTTATAGTTGTAGTAGACACTGTGCTAACACAGTAGAAAGGTGGGTTGGATACCACCTCCAGTCTTAATGAGTTACCAGTCAATTAGGAGAGAGACAGCTAATTAAAATACAAGTCAACCCACTTCGGGGCTGCCATACCCATTATAGTGAAATAGTTCATTCTGTGCAAAGAATAGGACAACTTCACAGAGGAAGTGCTATTTAGACTAACCTTTAAAGAATGAGAATTCTCTGTACAAGTGTAAAAAGTGTCAAAAGGACATTTTAGGCAGAAAATGTTTGCTGAAGGCAGAGAAAAGATGCAATGTTTTATGCATGTACATGTGTGCATAAGACTGGGACATAAAGATTCAAGGCAGCAGAAGAGGGACAGTAATGTTTCAAGTAATAAATGCTGTAGTATTCAAAGATTATTTTAGTCTAGAAAAGGTTCTTGTCTTAGCCTTATTTGGGTCTTTGGCCAAACAGCCATGCAAATTTAGTGGATGGTGAATAAATATTTATGAAGCATAATTTAATTGAACTGCTATTCAAACTAGGTTTTTTAATGTGGTTAAGATTCAGGTCAAGAAGAGGAAGATGGAGATTTTAAGTAAAGGTACCGTTTAGATGTCCTTTTGATGTTGTAACATACAGCTTTGTGTCCCTGAAGTCAGCAGATAATTATTGAATTCCTACTATGTGTCCAGGGATGGGCTAGGATCTGGGAATACAGTTACATAAAAACAATACAGGTCATACCCAGTGGAAACCTGTTCATTTCTCTTTCATACTTGGATCCAGATCTTTCAGGTTCCTTTTCTTCCAGCTTCCCTGAATACAAAGCAAAGGTGGAACCAATCCCTAGATGAAAGTAGACATCCAGCCGATCTCCCCATTCAGATGGCCTCTAACACTAAGGGGCACTTTGTGTACGGGAACGTCTGAAACATTAGCAGGCCTTCGAGTTTTCACACGATTAAGATGATCAGGCCAGTTGGGTGCCTGGGTGGCTGGGACAGTTAAGCTCCAACTCTTGATCTCAGCTCAGGTCTTGATCTCAGGGTCATGAGTTTAAGCTGCATGTTGAGCTCCTACTTTAAAAAAAAAAAAAAGGTTATTTAAAAAAAAAAAATCAAGCCAAGTAGCTTAAGTTTTCCTGTTCTTCAAAGAAAAGTACTTTTTCTAACCTATTTTTTTCTGAATTATGTTCTTAAATGTACAGTTTATCAGCCATGTAGACACTATAAAAAAGGAGCGTCAAGAGTCGCTGTCAAATGCTTGGGCATGTTAGAATTGCATACCTGGAAAAAACAATTGAATTGCTTGGCAACTCTACACCGCAGCTCTGCAGATTGGGTTTTTTCCACCCTGTAACCATTACGTAATTCGGACAGATTGCAAATTACCTCTCTGCATTTATTCCCTCCCTTCCAGAGGTTTGATCTTGCCCAAGTATTAACACTCATCAGCTTTTATGACCAAATTATTTGACAATAAGAAGCATGTACATAGGAAACTCATGCCAACACGATTTCCTGCAGTTTCTCTTCTCCATAGGAAGATTGTTCTCCACTTTGATTTCTTCTAGATTACTTTATATGACAATTAACAGAAGAACTTGAGGAAACTGAATAAGGAGCCACATTCTAATGAAAATGTGTATGTCAACTAAAATTATATGTAATTGTGTTTAAATCTGATGTTTAAAAAAAACTCCTTTCCTGCCTTTTTTTTTTAATTCCTTTTTTTTTTTTTAATTTCCCCTGTGGTCGTATAATTGAATCCCTGAAGTAAATACTCATGCATTCCTCATACTGATTTAGATTTCTCGTAATACTAGAATCGTGCTTAGAAAAGCAACGTGTTGTGGGATACCCCTGTGAAATATAAAGAAAACGATTCATTATAGAAGAATATTCTCTCATGTCTCACCATCTGCATGCATGTTAAATGGTGGTTCTTCTAGAAGTGTTGGGGGCTTCTTTTGATACCACCCCTGGCCCTCTGGGCTTTCTCTGGCCCCCGGCTCTCTTCTCTGGGAGCTGGGGGGAAGGGAATGCTCTACTTTTGGCAAGTAGAGGGTGTTACTGGCTTTGGTGAGGGCTGGTGGACTGCACTTGAGTGGGGGCAGTGGTAAGGAGCTGTCACCTGTAAGCCTTGGAGAACAGGTGAAGTAACGTAGATCTAAGAAGAGCCCCCAGTTCCAGGGACAGTGACCTCAGCCACAAAAAGAGCAACTGTAGAGAGTGGTCCATTGCGTAGAAGTGGACTGTGGGTTTGTTCTGGTCAGTTCATACCACTGCATCTTCCACTATACAAAAAGCTGCTTCGTCAGCTATGAGACCGAGAGTTCACATAGTGGCCTAGCATGAACTGTTGGTAGAGTGATACGGGCAGTGGTCCCGTAGATATTCCATGAGAAATTGGGAGGAATGCATAGGCTTTAGGTCTCTCGCCATTAATCTCATTTTCCCTTAAAATAGATATGTCCTAAAAATTGGAGCTTAAAAATGGTGTACTTTAGGGGCACCTGGGTGGCTCAGTTGGTTAAGCTTCCGACTCGTGATTTCAGTTCAGGTAATGATCTCAGGATCATGGGATCGAGTCCCCACATTGGGTTCTGTGCTCAGCAGGGAGTCTGCTTGAGATTCTCTCCCTCTGCCCCACCCCCACTCACGTGCTCACATTCTCTCTCTCAAAAAATCTTTTTAAAAAATGGCATACTTGAGGCATTTTTTTATAAAGACACTTGTGCCCAGAAATAAGCATTGGCTCTCCACTATCTACCAAATTAAGTTGCTTCTCTTCTTGTCTTTTAAAGCTTTGAGCAGTTGCTACAACCAGTCTTTCCAGCATCTACCCCCATGGCCCCCTGCCCTTACCCTACATTTGCCCTAAATCATCTTTCACCAAATGTCCTAATTCCCTCTTGGCTTGGAATGCCTTCTTAGCGGGCCATCTCCAATGCCACCTTCCTCCTTTTCTTCCGGACATGAGCTCTCCCTGTTTTCAGTGTTCAGAGTTCTACAAAGTCTTAAGGTCATTGAGTGCTTAAAACCTCAACATTAGATGTTATTAAGCTCCTTGAGGAGCAGAAATGACCATGCAAGTTGAACTTGACTTAATCTGTTTGAGAATATTGATTACTCTTCCTTGGCTTTTTCTCAGGCAACATTTTGAACTAATGCCTTTAGATTTACATGTCTCTGCCATATCCTTGAGCACTTCTAGTTTTGTGTGTTTGCAGGTTTTCCTGTTTCTCTGATCTCTCAAAACTAAGTTACTTCTTTAAGTAAAATCCAAGTCCTCAATAAGTATCGTTGGTTTATTGGCTTTTCATTGATTAATAAAGGAACATCCCTGTATGTCACCTACAGACAGGCATTTCTTTAGCATAACCAAAAAATTAGAAACAAAATCCATTTTTTTCAGGATCCGGCCACCTCCTCAAGCTTTTCGTAATTAAAATCTTCCCTTTTTACCTAGTCATGTAATTTCAACACTTTAAAAAAAATTGTCCACCAAAGTAGAGGAGGTAACACAAAACAGTGTGAAAACACCAAGTGCACATGTAGAGAGACTTTGTCCCCTGAGGTCACAGCTTTATAGAAGTTTGTTTTGATGACCCTAATAAGAAAACTGACTCCTTCAGAATGGGCTTCATAGGTACCTCTCTAACTTGTTTCATTTGTAAGAAAGGCGTTTTGTGCTTCCTTTTCTCCTCTGTCTGGAATGCCAAATTCTAACTTTGGTTCTATTCCGGGAGTCAAGCCGTTGGGACATCTCGCTGCCAGTTTCAGTATCAGACTCTCTCGAAGCCAGTGACCTTTTGTCCTGTACCCCATGCCTGCCTATGCTCCCCGTGCTTCTACTTCCTTCATTCCTGATGCCGGGGCAGAAGCCACATCTCTCGGTACGAAGCTGGTTGGGTCAGACAGCTTGTTGTGGTAAAATTTGAGCCCATTACCCTAAAGGAAGTCCCTGGGGTTAGAAGCTAGAAGTGAAACCAGGCTGCCAGCACTGGTTTGTCAATTAGCAGATGAAAAGAAGTTTGTTTGTTTGTTTGTTTGTTTTCTAAGATTGATTTATTTTAGAGAGGGAGCGCACACATGGGCGTGTGCGAGATGGGGAGAGCAGAGGCAGGGGAGAGGAGGAGAATCCTCAGACTCCACGCCGAGCACAGAGCCCATCACTGGGCTCGAATTCATGACCCTGAGATCATGACCTGAGCTGAAATCAGGAGTCGGATGCTTAACAGACTGAGCCACCCAGGGGCCCCTAAAGAGAAGTCTTTCAGACCAACAAGATAATTCTTCACCTCCCACTTCTTTTAATTGGCTGAATCTTTTTCTGTATCAACAGGCATATTTGAAGTTTCGTATTTTTTCCTAAAAGCATTAAAATATAAGATGACAAGTTATAGGGTAATTGCCATTAGGTGGGGAAAAAAAAAAACCCAACTAGAAATAGTCCACTTATATTTCAGTGTCTTTATATTCTTGTTTTCAACTGAGAGTTACAAAAGTTTCTACAAAAATTTTCCAAATATCACTGGTAAGATATCAGCTCTCTTCTGTGTATTGTAGATTTCTATCCATTATAATCTCTAATTATTGCTCTAAAATTTACCTTTTGTCTAAAAATACTGATACCTAAATCTTAAGGGCTATTTCATATGTAGATTTTTGCCACACTGACATTCCTTTTGAAAAATATTCTTTATTCTTCCACGATTTTTTGGAAGCACTTTTAAATCAACTCAGTACACTAATCTTAATATCTGATCAGTTTTTTCTTAATGACATATCTTACTTTTAACACTGCTCTGCAATTTTCTTAGTAAAAATCCAATTTAAAGTTAACATTACCTTTTTAAAAGTATTCATGCATATGGGGTGCCTAAGGGGCTCAGTCGATTAAGCGTTTCACTCTTGGTTTCGGCTCAGGTCATGAGATGGAGCCCTGTGTCAGGCTCTGCGCTCAGCGGGAAGTCGGCTTGAGACTCTCTCTCCCCCTCTCCCTCTTTAATAAAAATAAAAATGAAAAGTATTCTTGCTTCTTAAAGGCAGGTTATAAGCACAGAATGTTAGTGCCTTTAACTGCAATTTGCTGCAGTCTTACAAAATTTTAATTTTTTATTTTTTTACTGAAATTCTACAATATTAGTTTCAGGCATACAACATAGTGATCAACAGTTATATACATTATGAAATGATCACCATGGTAAGTATAGTTCATTTGTTGCCCATACAAATATTACTGATGATATTTCTTGTGCTGCACTTGTCATTTCTATTACTTATTTCATAATTGGAAGTTGTAAGATGCTTCAAAAGGTTTTGTATCCTCTGAATTGGTAAACACCTGAGTGTACATATCAGATGAGACCCGAAACCACATAGTTTAGCAAGGCCTTATAATATATCCACTGATGCTCTTAAAAATCCGTCTGCCTGAACAGTGAATGCTGGTACATTTCTTTCTCTGTAAAGGAAGAGATGAAAATGTCCTTTGACAGCTTACTCTGTATGTGGAGAAGGGAAAGGATGGGGTGCTTTTCAGCACGCTGCACAATTCATATAAGCTTGCTCTGTCTATGTCTGCGGGGGTTGAAATCTTCCTGCTGGTTATTACTCCTTGTCCTCCTTATGAAATCAGTTTGAAAGTTACTTGTCTTTGGGATTTGTTTAAAATATGAATAGGAAGTTTGACATAACTCTAAACAGTGGGAAGGAGCAGGAAGCTCAGTTGAGAACCGTGGGAATTCCAGGGCACAAGCTCAGTCGAAGCTAGATTTCTGCGCTCTGGATCTTTATTTTTGTGTGTGTGACTCGGGGCAGGTGAAAGAGACAGTGTCCTAAGTTCACTCTAACGACGTTAAATAATACCGTGGTAACTGAAGCTATCAAACTGCTGTTCGTGCCAGGAATATGGGAGATGCCTATAAAAACAAAAACAGAGGGCGCCTGGGTGGCTCAGTCAGTTAAGTGACTGCCTTCGGCTCAGGTCATGATCCCAGGGTTCTGGGATCGAGTCCCACATCGGGCTCCCTGCTCTGCGGGGAGCCTGCTTCTCCCTCTCCCACTCCCCTTGCTTGTGTTCCCTCTCTCGCTGTGTCTCTCTGTCAAATAAATAAATAAAATCTTTAAAAAAAAAACAAAACAGAGCTACTACTAACTTCATCGTATTTTTGTTGGACTAGGAAGATGCAGCTGAACTTGAGGATTTTGAATTCCTTTAAGATGTTAATGTTTCAAAGCATTATTTCACAGTTGCCATTAAGCTCTTCAAGCCTTGCGTTTGTGTAGGTAGGGAGATTTCTGCTGATGTCCTGGAAATCTGTGACCCTGTATTCTGCAGCCTCACTTCCCTTGTTAAGAAGCCCTGATTTCCCAAAGGGGAAAAGAATACTGCGTTCAACTGGAGGAGAGAGCTTTAGTTACAGACATGGTTCTGCAGTCATACCAGATCAAGGAATGACAGGGCTAAACGCAAAAATAGAGCTGGAATGATCCTGATTATTCTGTAAAAACAATATTCCAGTAGGAAGGATCTTTATTAATTCAAATGTTGAAGGTGACAGAACACAGAGTTCTGTTGCTGAGTGTGTAAATGTCAGCAGCTCAAGGAGGAATGCATGGAAGGGCTGTAATCCAGAAGGGGCGTGTGTGCCCCCGGGAGTAGTACTCCGGACACAGCTGTGTCCCTAGTGTCTCTTCCAGCAACTACGACAAGAGATGGTGACGGCTAGAAGTAAGCACGCTGGCCAAAGTCTCAGTCATATGAGAATGAAGCATTATTGTCTCCTGACTAGCAGAAATATCAAGTATCCCTTAAAAGAGAAGTTGGTGGCAGAGAATTAGAGAATCATCTAATTTTAGAGTTTAGAGATGTATCCAAACCTGACGTTTTGCAGATAGGAATACTGCTGTCTTAGAAAAGTATGACGACCTGTCACAGTCCGTTCGGGATGATTAAGGCTTAGATCCAAGGACCAAAAGTTCAGTTCTCTATCCTCCTCTGCCCCCTTCCTGGTCCTGTTTGGTACTAGCTTGAGAGAAGAAGCTTTGTCACAAATCATTTACCTGTAAAGAAAGATACAATTGTGTGGATGTGTCCGGCAAATTACGGTTGTCATTCTTCTGACCCTTCATCAATACCACCTAAGATGGTAGAAAGTTGTGATTGAATCCAGTGATACAGACATTTCTGTGTAATAGTTCCTTGGCCTGTGAGAACATCACATGGGCAATTTGAGTAGCTCTCTGTGGCAAAACCCAATATAGCTTAATGTCTTCTCCACAGATGATGTCACATTTCTGGGAAAGTGCTAGGAGATTTTGGATTCTGACAATAATATTATATGTGTATTATATACATTACATAAATATGTAAAACTAAATTCTTACACATGTATATATACTGAAATTTGAAATCATGACACAGGAACAGACAAATGAACTATCTCCCCAGCCCAGGATTGTCCTGTGAAGAGGAAATGTATAGCTGGTTCTCCACCCCGACCTCAGTCTGAAAGGTTCATATGTTCTCTTGCAGTTTATTTTGTGACTTCTTACGGAATTGTAATCTAGAAAAATTTCTAAACTTTGAATTTTCAGTTGTAATTTCCTAGAAGCAGCATATGAACATATGAGCATATTTAGGAAATTGAAGTTCAGGTCAGAGTATAAATTCCACTTCTGTTATTTTTATTAGCTGGATGACTTTCTGAACTTTGTTCCCAATCTGTAAAATAGGGTGGTGGTGATGAAAGTATCCTGGTGAGGTTCCGAATGTTAAAAATAGACATGAGAGCTTTACCAGATTTTACATAAACATGGGTATTTTCATTTCTTACTTCTTGGCATAATCTATAAATTAATATTTCCTTTTTTGTTATCTGGACATTTCCCTTTAAAAATGTCAGTTTATCCTGATATTAATGTAATGTCAAATCCTGGAATCTGGTAGAAATAAGATTGTCTTCTCATGTTTTTCATGATTCCATAGACTAAAATCCTATATCCTTGAATCTTTTGAGTATAAGAATTCATTTTTTTAATTCTGCCTTCATACAGTGCCTCACCTAGTCATTTTGGATCCTGTCCCCAAACTTTTTAGCTCCATTATGTCACTTCTGATGTATAACAACTGCAGCCATTCTTATGGCTGTAGGTACAGGCATAGCGTGGCACTCTACAAAGAATATTTTCCTTTTTTCTATTTCCTGATCATTTTCAAAACTTGTCGACCTTCATGACTGCAGAATACCTTGAGTTCATGGGCTCAGAGCGTGGCCCATCATAATCTTGTTAATAAGCACAACATCCTACAATTTGGATTGCTCTTACCAGAGTGTATTATATTTAGCCTTTTGAGGCTTATCTTTCACCTTTCTGCAAACTTAGTTTCCAGGGTGGTTCTTAGTTTAGATTGCTTGTTAATTTTTACCCTATCAATTCTTAAAATATATAACAACTCTTCCTGTACTCTTGTTTGGGACTTTGGTAACATTAGAATTTTAC
This sequence comes from Leptonychotes weddellii, assembly GCF_054177405.1. Taxonomy (NCBI): domain Eukaryota; kingdom Metazoa; phylum Chordata; class Mammalia; order Carnivora; family Phocidae; genus Leptonychotes; species Leptonychotes weddellii. The sequence goes on along the minus strand of NC_138381.1, from coordinate 34,292,165 downwards.
TATCAACCAGCCTTTGTTGGGACTCAACTGCTACAACCTGTAAACCTTGATTTGTTGACCAGATATTAAAGGACACCCTATGCCAGGTACTGTATTAAAGGCTTCTGTACAGAAGGAAGCTAGACAGATGAAGTGTAAACGCTCTTAAAATTTACATTGCAGTGAGGGGAAGAGAAACCACAGACCAATATAAGAATTAATAAAATAGACCTAAAACAGGATGACGTGATGGAGAGTCACTTCAGATAAAGTCAGATGGCACTAGAGCATAGAGAAATTGACACTGCAAGAGAGACTGAGGGTAGTTGGAGCCATGACTTCAGTGAGAAGGTGAGAGGAGATGTGATGTAGAGCACAGCTGGAGGGTTCACCTTTGATAGATACTGGAATACAACAGCCTTATTCAAGTTACGCCGTGGTTATAGTTTCCTGCCCCAACAGGAACTCTTGACCATGTTCTTAGTAGCAACAATTAACTTTAAAGTGTTCTTTTCATGATGTCTCTTGGGCACTAGAGATTTGGGGAACTGGAAGTTGAAAATAGACGGACATACCCAGGGGCAGTCACAACTAATCTTAAGCATAGTTCCCAAAGTCAATAAGCTATTTCTTTAAAATTTTCAGGGGTTCCTTTGACTCTAGAAAATATGACCTATGATAGAATACCTTAAGTGATCGTGTAGTGTACCATTTACTGGAGATGCTAATATGATCTACTCTTTCTACGTTGCCTATTGGATAAAAATGACTCTGCTTGTTTGCTCATGTGGTTCTGAAAGCATAGAGGTGGGAAAAGCTGACGGTATACAGAGAGTAAACTGTGCCATTGGCAATCTAATAAAATTTTTTTTTTTTTACTTTAGTGCACAAGCTTTTAGACCCTCAAAAATAGGAAAATGTTCCCAATATATTTTTTAAACTTAAAAGAATCATAAACAGGACAGAAGCACACAAAGTTGCAGTCAGTCTCATGAGTATAGGTGCAAAAATCATGAAGCATCTGTGAATCTAAACCAGCACTGTAAGAAAAACTTAGTAAACATCCCCACTTGGGACTTAAACCAGGAATGCAAAGGTGATTCAACTTTAGGAAATCTGGAATGTGATTGATCAGTTAGGAGATCAAAGGAGAAAACATTTTTATTGTCTTCATGGTTGCTGAAAAGGCAGGTATCGCTGTTGGTAAAACTCAGAAGAAAAATTGCCACAATATCAGAAATCAGTGGCCAATAACAGACTTAAAGGAAGAACAGGAGATAGTCTCGCTAAAGAAAAAAAGTATATATATAAGCATATATACATAAAAATATATTACAAAAAAGTATCATTTTATGTATTATTTGTCTCTAGGAGACTGAAGAGAAACAACTGTGAATTTATTAGAACTCATGAGTTAGGTCTGCCTTCGGCTCAGGTCATGATCCCAGGGTCCTGGGATCGAGCCCTGCATCGGGCTCCCTGCTCAGCGGGAAGCCTGCTTCTCCCTCTCCCACTACCCTGCTTGTGTTCCCTCTCTCGCTGTGTCTCTCTCTGTCAAATAAATTAAATCTTTAAAAAAAAAAACAAAAAACTCATGAGTTAGAAAATGAATGTTTAAAAACCAAATAGCCTAGATAAAATGGATAAACACCTAGAAAGACATAACTACTGAAACTTAAAATAGAAATTCTTAATAGACCTATAAATAGGAGATGGAATTAGTAATTTTTAAAGAATCCCAGAAAGAAAAGCCAGAGCCCAGATGACTTCAATTGTGAATTCTACCAAGTGTCTAAAAAAAAAAAAAAAAAAAAATTAACACCAGTCCTTCTCAAATCCTTTCAAAACATGAGAGGAAGAAACACTTTCCAACTTATTCTGTGAGGGCCAGTATCAACCCAACCAAAGATAGTACAGACCAGTATCTCTTATGAATAGCACAATTTCTCAAAGTACTAGCAAAATGAATCTGGCAACATATAAAGAGGATTATGTGCCATGATCAAATGAGATTAATGCAAGTTGGATCAAATGGGATTAAAGAAACCAATGTAAAACATCATTTAATAGAATAAAGGACAAAAGCCATGTGATAATCTTAACAGATGCCGAAAAAGCATTTGACAAAATTCAACACCCTTTTATTTTAAAAAATACTAAAGGAAATAGAAGGGAACTTCCTCAATCTGATAATGCTATCTGTGAGAAACTTGGAGCTAACATTATACTTAGTGGTGAAGAGCTGGATGCTTCCCCCCCCAAGACCAGACAAGGATGTTCACTGTCAGCACTTTTTTCAGCATTGTACTAAAGGTTTAAGCCATGGCAATTGGGCAAGAAAAATAAGCATTCAGTTTAGAAAGAATTTTCCCTGTTTATGTGTCATGATCTTGTATGTGAAAAAAATTCCTAAGCACCAATAAGAAACTATTATAACTGGGCGCCTGGGTGGCTCAGTTGGTTAGGCGACTGCCTTCGGCTCAGGTCATGATCCTGGAGTCCCGGGGTCGAGTCCCGCATCAGGCTCCCTGCTCGGCAGGGAGTCTGCTTCTCCCTCTCCCACTCCCCGTTTGTGTTCCCTCTCTCGCTGTGTCTTTCTCTGTCAAATAAATAAATAAAATCTTTAAAAAAAAAAAAAAATAAACTATTATAACTGAAAAATGAGTTAAGCAAGGTTGCAGGATATACAAGATCAATACCCAAAAATCAGTTGTATTTCTGTATATTAACAATGAACAATCCAAATACAGAATTAAGAATACAAGTCCATTTACAATAGCATTTAAAAAAATAAAAATTTAAAAGTGGAAGGCTTTATATACTGAAAACTAGAAAACATCATTGAAAGAAATTAAGTAGAAAGACATCCATGTTCAGGGATTGGAAGACTAACTATTGTTAAGATGGCAGTATTTTCCAAATCTCTAGATTCAGTCCAATCCCTATCAAAATCTTAGCTGCCTTTTTACAGAAATTGAGCTGATCCTAAAACTAATATGGAAATGCAAGGCAACTAGTATACCTGTTTGGAAAGGAAAAGCAAAGTTGGAGGACTTCTGCTTTTGATTTCAAAACTGACTACAAAGCTACAGTAATCAAGACTATTACTGCATAAGGATAGGTATATAAGTAGAATTGAGAGCCCAAAAATAGACCCATACATTGAGAACTAATTGATTTTCAACAAGAGTGCTAAGACAATTGAATGGAAAGTAATAGTCTTTTCAACAAATGGTGCCAGGACAACTGGATAGTTGCATGCAAAATTACGAAATTAGACCCACCATTACACCTATATATATAAGAAATAATTCAAAATGTATCACTGACCTAAATGTATGAACTAAAACTATATAACTTTTAGAAGAAAATGTAGGTGTAAATCATTATGATCTTGGATTAAGCAGGGGTTTGTTAGAAATGACAAAAGCCCAAGTGACAAAAAAAAAAAATTGTGCTTCATCAAAAGTAAAAATGTGTATTGCGTGCGTGGGCAGCTCAGTTGGTTAGGCATCCAGCTCTTGATTTCAGCTTGGGTCTTGATCTCAGGGCTGTGGGATTGAGTCCCAGGTAGGGCTCTGTGCTCAGTGAGGAGTCTGCTTGGGATTCTCTCTCTACCTGTCCTACCCCCCGCTTGCACACACTCTCTCTCTCTAATAATATTTAAAAAAAAAAAAAAAAAAAAAACCATGTGTGCTTCAAAAGATGCTATCAAGAAAGTAAAAAGACAATCCACAGAACAGGAGGAAGTATTTGCAAATTAGATACCTGATAAGAGACTTGTCCCTAAAATGTAGAAAAAACTTTCACCAATTAAAGGAAAAATAACTCACTTTAAAAATGGGCAAAGCATTTGCATAAACATTTCTCCAAAGAAGATCTATAAATGGCCAAAAACATATGAAAAAGATGTTTAACATTCTTAGTCTTTAGGGAAATCAAATCAAAATTCACACTGACTAGGATGACTAGAATCAAGAAGACAATTATGATTGGTGAAGATGTGGAGAAACTGGAACCCTCATACATTTCTGGTGGGAATGTAAAATAGAAAACAGTTTGGCAGTTCCTCAAATGTTAAACATAGAGGTGTACCATATCCCAAGAGAACTGAAAACTTAAGTCCACACAAAATCTTGTACACGAGAGTTCATAGTAGCATTGCTCATAACAGGCCAAAAGTGAAAACCCAAACTTTCATTAGCTGATGAGTAAATCAATAAAATGTGGTATATGCACACAATAGAATATTATTAACCCATAGAAAGGAATACAAAGTTCTGATGCACACCACAACATGGATGAACCTTGAAAAGATTTTGCTAAGTTAAACCAGACACAAAGGCCACATAATTTATGATTCATTTATATGAAATGTCCAGAATAGGCAGATCCATAAAAACAGAAAAGAGATCAGCAGTTGGTTACCAGGATCGGGGGGAGGGGGTGGGGAGAGAGTGGCTGCTAATAGGTATGAAGTTTATTTTGGTGATAATGAAAACCTTCTGGAATTAGTAGTGATGGACGCACGATTCTGTGAATACCTTCAACGCCACAGAATTGTATACAATTGACCCTTGAACAACATGGGTTTGAACTGCACGTTTCCATTTATAGATTTTTTAAAGATAAGTACAGTACAGTGTCATAAATGTAGTTTAGTGATTTTTTTTAACATTTTCTCTAGCTTGCTTTATTGTAAGAAAACAGTATTTGGCTAGAATACATATAAACATACAAAACATGTTGACTGTTACTGGTAAGGCTTTTGGTAAGGCTTCTAGTCAACAGTAGGCTATTAGTAGTTTAGTTTTTTTGGAAGTCAGAAGTTACATGCAGATTTTCAACTGTGTGGGAGGGTCAGCACCCCTAGCACCCATGTTATTCAAGAGTCAACTGTACTTTAAAAAGTTGAACTTTGATATGTGAGTTATATCTCAATAGAGCTGTTATTTAGTAAATGACTAATTTTTTAAAGAAAATCTGTTTTCTATATGCCATGAATGACAAATATAAAAATAGAAAGGAAAGAATGCATGATAAAATTTAAGACAATTAAATTTTGAGGAATGAAGGGAAATTATTCTACAGTTAATACTATATATTAGAGTATTTGATGAACAGAGTATGAACTTAACCACAGACCAAAGTAAATTTAAGTCTAGGGCGCCTGGGTGGCTCAGTTGGTTGGGCGACTGCCTTCAGCTCAGGTCATGATCCTGGAGTCCCGGGATCGAGTCCCGCATCAGGCTCCTTGCTCAGCGGGGAGTCTGCTTCTCCCTCTGACCCTCCCCCCTCTCATGCTCTCTCTATCTCATTCTCTCTCAAATAAATAAATAAAATCTTTAAAAAAAAAAAAATTTAAGTCTAGAAAGAGACCTAAATGCATGTATTAGGAAAGCAATATATAGTAAAGCTAATGCTTTTCCTCAGTGGGAAAAATACAGATTATTCATGAAATGATGACGTTCAACGCCTAGCTGACTTTAACAGTTGGCATTTGCCAATGAAAATAGCAAAAAATAATCCTGGCAAGCTTAAGCAGAGACACATTTACAGGAAGAATATTTGGTAGCTCAGTCAAGTCAATAGGAAATCAAGCCAGAAGCTGGGAACAGAGCCTCCCTTGTGCCGCTGGCCTAGGATGCCACTGTGTTGTTGTCACAGGACTCTCAATCCCACCAGTGCCACCATGACGAAATTCTAATAGTCCCTGTGTTTTTCTGTCATTATTAAGACTGAGATCCAGGCAGAGCCCAGAACACAGGCCTGCATCTTCACTGCTGGGGATGGGGAAAAGGATGTCTGCTCACCATCAGTGCTGTGCTGGGAGGCAAGGCACTGTAGCATCAACCCAGACAGGAAGTTGCCCAAATGTTGGCATGCCAAAAATGACAGATTCCCACTAACATTTGGAGTAACTAAAATTAGAGCCATCCTTTGTCAGGGACCAAAATAAATTCTGCATGAATTCAGAATGTAAATGTGAATCGAGACCATAAAATACTTGAAGAAAATATATGTGAATATTTATCTAATCTTGGTTTGGGAAAGTTGCTTAGCCTGATATAAAAATCGGACACCCATTAAAAATGTCAGTAGAGACCATTAATGACCCAGAAGGGAATCAATCTGTTAGAGTAAAAAAAAAGAATGGTATATACCAGAACATTAACAGTGGTTCTCTTTAGGTGAACTAGAAATGGTTTTTCCTTTTTTCCTCCCTATTTCAAGTTTGCTTTTCTTTCCAAAAGCTGTTACTACTTTTTAAATTTGGGAAGTGAGTGAATTGGTTGGTTAGTTTGTAAGAATACATAGGTATCTGGATCTTATATAAGTACATTTATGCTAAACACTACAGAAGTAAGAATAACTCTTCAAAAAGTGGGTAACGAGACAGTTATGTTTAGACAACCCCATCTCTTGTAAAAATACTGTTCAAATGGCTCTTGGAATTTGCTCCATGTGGGGGCACTTCAAAAGGAAGACCTGAATAATTGAATTATGACTGTAAGAATGCCCCCCCAAGATCATGATGTTTCTCTTACCTCCTCCAGTGTTTTTTGTCTTATTTTGTTTTTAAGAGAGCCCATCTGCTTGAGTAGGAATATACTAGTTTGTGCTCAGGGTATTGGTGTCTAAGGGGAAACCTCACAGATGCAAAGATTCTGGAGGTGATATTTACTGTGGTCTATCGTTCATTACTTTATACTCTTACCTACGAACCATGAGCTGCCTCACCATTTCCTGTTGAGGCAGCCCTTAGATCCCTGGCACCGTGTTCGATCTTGGATTCCTATCTCAGTAAAGGATGCTCAGTATCTATGGCCTAAGAGGTGAGTTGGCTTCTTCCAATGTAAAGGTGAATCCCCCAAATGGAATAAAGAACTTCTCACAGAAACCTTGATATCAGAGGATGAGGGGAGCCTTTCATGTCCCAGAAAGGCCATCATTAGCACATTATAGAAACAGACCAAGAGATCTGGAGAAGGAAAGAGAACACAGAAATGGCATCTTGTTCTCATTCTTGCTGCTCAATTGCTTTTCCTCCTTGTAAAAGAAAAATAATCATTCTGGCTTTGAATGTCTTTTCTAAATGCCTGTAGCCTTAACTGTTAAAAAGATACGAATCAGTAAGCATCTCGCTGGGATTTTCTAGTGGAAATTGTCATGATGTAAGAGTTCTTCATTAAATAAATAAATAAATAAATAAGAAACACTTACTAATCCTTTTTTCTAGAACCATTTCCTCGGGGGACTCATTGAACATTTCTGTTATTTTGATTCCTCAGTCATAAACAGCATGACTCTCAACTTCTGTAAGTTTCAGAGTCTCCATGTCTTCATCCTTCATGTTAATATAGGACCCCATTGCTCTGACCTGGAATTAAATTGGTATACAGTGTTTTTGGCATTAGATGGTTTAGTTATCCAGTTTCACCTAAGTCATTTTGCAAGGTGGATATAAAACAGCTTGAGCAGGGGCGCCTGGGTGGCTCAGTTGGTTAAGCGACTGCCTTCGGCTCAGGTCATGATCCTGGAGTCCCAGGATCGAGTCCCGCATCGGGCTCCCTGCTCGGCGAGGAGCCTGCTTCTCCCTCTGACCCTCCCCCCTCTCATGTACTCTCTCTCATTCTCGCTCTCTCAAATAAATAAATAAATCTTTAAAAAAAAAAAACAGCTTGAGCATACTTGTATTTTCATGCATATTTTTTTGAGCTACACATTTCATGAGAAGTTTTGCGGTTTTCTTGTGTTTAAACTTTGTTTTTCTTTTACATCTATATATTTTGATGACTTGGAGCAGGTAGCATCTAGACGGAAGTAAAAAATGTTTCTTTTTTTCTGATGAAAGCTAAGAAGAGTTATTCTTACCCTGATTCCCTTGGTGTTAATGTATTTCTGCTCACTGTTCGTGGAATGTGGGGATGCTCTGGAGAACACAGCCTCAGTACCGCAGTGACTAGGAATGGGGAGAGTGGCCGGAGCTGCCCGGAGGCCTGGTCCCTTCCCCTCCGGCTCCCAGCCTGAGTGAATGAGGGAGGAGAGAGGAGCACACAGCTGGGGGCCTCTTCCCTGCCTCGAAGTCCTCAGTCACACCTGGCTACAGTCAGACTTACCTCAGCATTTTTCTCCTCTCTTTCCAGGAGCTGCCTATTGCCAGTTCATGGACATGCTCTTTCCAGGCTGCATTAGTTTGAAGAAAGTAAAATTTCAAGCAAAGTTGGAGCATGAGTATATTCACAATTTTAAACTTCTGCAAGCATCATTTAAGCGAATGAATGTTGATAAGGTAGGAAACTAACTTACACCTCTGTAAAATGCAGGGTCTTTCCTTAAAATTGTTTTTGTGCCAAAATGCAAAAAATCCAAAGACGTATCAATGGTATATATCTTGATATTGTCAAAGTAGTCTGGAGTCTGTGCCTAGCATAAAGTATCAACCCTCACTTCCCATATTTGTAGGAGGCTTTCATTTAAGGAAATCTCTCAACTGACAGCTAAAGGACTATCGCTAAAGTCCACTCAGTCTCTGCATGCTTCCTGTTATGCAAATACATATATAATCCATAGTCATTATCTAGGATATATTTCTTAGAGGGAATAGCTTTGGGAAGAAAGGAATTTTGAATAAGGGGAAGAGAAAAAAACGAGAAAAACAGGAAACTTTTCTTGGCATCAATAGTAGCAGTAACTAGGCCATGGAAATGAAAAACGTGAATACTGTTAGGTTAAAGGAAAAGAGAAAAGTTTGCTAAACTGTACATATTTTTAAAGTAATTAATATCTTCCTAAATCAAAGCATTCTTACCAAATGTTAAAATCTTTGCTTCTTGTTTTCTCAGAATTTTTATTTCAAGAGACCTACCTCTAACAGCTCAACCTTTTAGAGTCTTTTCAACTTTGTCCTTTGCTGTGGTTAATTTCCAATTAGCTCCTTCCATATGTATTGGAAACCAGAGCTACATAGGTTCTCCTTACTAATTAACGGTATTACTTCTCTATACATTTTTGTATCCTTTCTCTATACATGCTTCTAGATCAAAAAGTAAAACACCCACTCATAGGTTTATTTCTCTATACATGCTTCTAGATCAAAAAGAAAAACACTCATAAGTAGCTATGTAACAAATTAGGGAGCTCTATATTTCTGTGGAAGCATATACAGAGAGAGTGGATGAGCCATTGTTAAGAATGTTGAATATAAAATTCTGGTGCAGGGAGACTGGCCTTCATCACCTTTCTTGGCCTCTCTAGCTTAATATGCTCTGATTTCACCCAAGGGTCCTTGGAGAGGCAATGGTCCCTGTGCATGCTTGGCAGAGCGTAACACAGGTGGGAAGTGTCTGTGTGCAGATTTGCTTGCCACCCCAGATTTTGAACTTATGCCCCCAGAACTTCCATTTTGATAGGGAGTGTGAAATTAAGTCAACAGAAGTAAGTGCCTACTTGGAACAGTTAAGGCAGTACCATCATCTAAAACTGGTTCTAAATGTTAACATTTGGCAGAAAACAAAATCTAGTACCATGTTAATTAAAGGGCCTTATTCCCTAAGAAGGCACTTAAAAATCAGTATCAGCATAAACAAAAGTTATAAATCAGAAAACATGAAAATATTTGGCACAATAAAAAGTCAACTATTAAGTGCATGTGTGGAAGAAATTCTTCGGTGTGGGCAGACTTCACTAAGTCTGGGAGGAGAGCGAGATCCGCATCCAAGTCTCCCTGACTAGAAGAGTCTTCACGAAAAATGTGGTCCCCTCCCAAAGTTTCTCTTTATTTTGCTCCATACTTGAGTTCTTTTCAGTTTTAGCTTCATCAAAAACATTTTTGAAAAATCCATTGCTAATGATTTTGTTTAATGGCTGGCCTAAAATGCTTCAGTTGTTTTTTTCCTTCAAGTGGTTGTTGATACTTAAGGTCTTTCTCTGTTTTTAAGTAGTCTTGATGATCCATTTTAGGATATCAGTGGTATCCGGCTCCTGAGGTGGCAAAAGCCTTGCTGAAAATTTAATTTATAAATGGCTTCCGTTCATATTATTACACAGTGAAGTTGTGTGCTTTGAATGCTAGGTTTGTGTCTGAATTGTGTACCAGTGATCAGACTCACTCCCCAGCTTTGTAGCTCTCGTGGCTTACATTCAGCTAGCATTCCCACTCAAAAATGAGGAAGCCAGAACCTGGTAACGGCACAATTTGCATAACTAAGTCCTTTTTTTTCCATTTTCCTTCAAAAATAACTGCCCACTGAAGTAAAGCTAATCAGTCACCCCACATTTCTTCCTGTCATGATTCTGAAAGTTCCTCTAAAGGGAATATCTATTGGCTGTCTAGGTTGCCGTAGAAAGAGTTACTCCATGAAAAGCCGAGCTCTGTCTCAGAAGTTGAGGTGAATATAGTGCAGAATGCCTTCAGGGACTCCCTTAAGCAGCCCCCATTTCTGTCCCTCTCCTCTCCCATGGCACGTTAGCGGTGCTCCTGTGTAGCTGATCTCATGAGCCTGAGATCAGGACCGGAGCCAAAATCAAGAGTCGGCAGCCTAAGGGACTGAGCCCCCCACCCCCACCCCCCAGGCGCCCTGCAGGCCGTTGTTCTTAATGCTTGTCTCTCTGTAGTGTGTAAATACAAAACAACAACAACAAACAGGAAAGTTTCTTCTGCTTCATACGAACCATTAGATAAGTGTACGTTTGCATCAACCTGAGTCTCATTCACATTGTCTGGTCGCTATAATCCTTACAGGAGTTCAGTCCAGCACCACTGGAGCAAGGTTAGAAAGAAAGAGGGAAAATCCATCAATTTTGAAAGAGCGCCACATCCCAGGCCCATTTTTTATTTATTTATTTATTTTTAATTCTTATGTTAATCCCCTACATTACATCATTAGTTTTAGATGTAGTGTTCCATGATTTGTTGTTTGTGCATAACACCCGGTGCTCCATGCAGAATGTGCCCTCCTCAATACCCACCACCAGGCTAACCCATCCTCCCACCCCCCTCCCCTCTAGAACCCCCATTTTTGCAAGGAGATGCTTGAGTAGTTAAATCCATTATGAAGAGGATCAGCCCCTCTTGACAGCTAAGGGTATTCCTTGTTTCGTCTCATTTGTTCAGAAGTATGAAATAATTCAGAAGAACCACCTACAGCATTTTAGTTTAACTTTTCTTCAATATGATGGGGGGAGAAAGGTGACTTTTAGAACATAGCTGGCCAAGAAGCTGTGGGGCGACCAGTAGTCCGTAATCGTGGACGTGTAGGAAATAGTTACAGGGAACCCTTTGGTTGTATTAAGTACACACAGGGTCATGACTCACGGCGATTTTATATTGCAGGTGATCCCAGTGGAGAAGCTGGTGAAAGGGCGTTTCCAGGACAACCTGGATTTCATTCAGTGGTTTAAGAAATTCTATGATGCTAACTACGATGGGAAGGAATATGACCCTGTGGAAGCACGGCAAGGGCAAGATGCAATTCCTCCCCCCGACCCAGGCGAACAGATCTTCAACCTGCCGAAAAAGTCTCACCATGCAAACTCCCCCACCGCAGGTATGGGAACAGTGAAAGCTGCAGTTGCTTTCCTTCGGGGCAATGGCTCCAGTTGATCTGTGCTCTCCTGTGTTGGGTTGATTCTTCCAGCAGCCAGTCTCTTTATGCCTCTGGATGATTTTTATTGTTGTCTATTTGACCATCTTATCTTCCCAGCATGCCTTATCTATAGTAAGTCTAATGACCATGATTTAAACTACTAAAAAGGCAGAATGATTTATCATTCAAGCTGTGTGTTAAGATCATACTCCAGGGATCGATTTCATTTTCTTGGTATGTTTTTCTGAAAAATACCAAGTCTGTTTAGATTTCAACTGAAATATTTTTACTGCTTAATTCCTGGCGGTACAAATCAGGGTATGACCCAATTTATGCTTTTAAATATGAATAATCTATAATCTTTGAAAAGAAAGTTATGAAATATGCATCCTATCTCCTATATGGTCAGTGCCAATTTTTGTGTGATAATATTCAGCAAGACCTCATTTTATCCAACTTGGTCCAAAAGTGAAGTCATTGGGGATGAATACCTAGAACTTCAAAATCTTTTAAACCTTTGTGGATTGAACCTTTCAAAGATATAAACGTCCTTCCATAAAAAATAGACTTTATCAAGCAGGAGTGTGTTCTTGTACAGTTGTGGTCATTATTACACAAGTTGGGGTACTGGACAGTTAAATGATGAAATGCTCAGAAGCTCTTGTTCCATCGTAAAAACCAGTGCTCATGCTTGTTAAATCAGTCACATTAATTTGGTAAATAATACAAATTCCTTATTTATGCCCCACCTCCAATGAGAATGGATAAGAGGTGGCTAGAAGAATACTAATACTGAACAACACAGGCATGTTGTAGAGGCTAGAGGGGTCCATCTGTGGGGCTTCCAGATATCCATGTCATTGCGGCTAGAAGTGAGCCCTCTGGGAAGGGGAGAGACTGGCTTGAAGAACTCTAACACTGAGTGGGCAGAAAAGGAAGGGTTTGCACAAGAGCAGGGAAGATGCCAGAAAGATTAAAGGAAATGAGGGAATGACACGTCAAGGAAGCAGAAGGTAGGGAACAGAATGGCCAACTGAGACATTTCTGAATCTGTGGAGGAGTCAAGTAAAACGAGGACTGGAAGAGCCCATTGGATTTCTCAACTTAGGGTCATTCAGTGGAATGATGGGACCCAGAGTGGGTGGAGGAATTGGAGGAAGGAGATAAGGATAGCATAAAAATCCAACTTTGAAACCACAGATTGAATGAGTTTATATAAAATAAACTAAGCTAAGCACAGATCTATGGAAATACGTACATTTAAGGAGCAAGAGGAAAAAGAGGAAGCTGAGAAAAAAGACATGAACATCAGGGGAAAAAACTAGGAAAACTGAGCATCAGAGAATGAACAGTAGGAAATCTCTAGAAAGAGGGATCACCAGCAGTGCCGAATATTAATTGTGGAGAGATCAAATAGGATGAAGGCCAAAAAGAGGCCAAAGATACCGGGCTCCCAGGAGGTAAGGAATAATCCTTGAGAAAACGGGTCTGTTAAGATGCTGAGTGCATAAACCTAGATTCCAGAGACTGGACGAGGGCATGACCTCACAAATGGTAAAGTCATGCGGTAAGAGTACATTCCACCTTCACCAAATTCATTAGGGAAAAAGTTGAGGAAAAACGTTGAGTTGTGGGGAAAAGCTGACAGCCTCAAGAAGTGAGATTGGAAGGAGCATGGTGTTGTGCTTGATCTGTTTTCGTCTGCTTTTAGGACAAGGCACAATGGGCAAGTTTGTAAGATGAGAGAAAGGTCCGTGGAGAAGAAATAGTTGATGGTTGGAAAAAGGAGGGGAAATTTGTGGAGTAGGACCCTTAAGCTGGAGGGAGAAAATGAGGTCAAGGGTGTTGATACAAACTTAAAGAGGAAGGGGAATTTTATTTTTATTTTCAGTTTAACAAGTGCTAGAGAGAGGTTGGGTAGAAAGCCACAAGGAGTTTTGGGGAACAAAAATTTACAGCAGTTCAAATTGGCCTTCAAGTTTGTCAGAAACTTTGATCAGTGCAGTAGATGGGGGTAAAGAAGAAGAGTGGTGTGTTTTGTCCAGCGTGGGGGACTTGGTGGGCAGATGGAGGAGTAGGACATGGGCGGGAGGGGAGACTCAGGGCACCTGGCATTTCTCATCTTAGGGTCTTTTTCTAGAGCTCTTAATGATGTACAGATTCATCTTAAAACTCAGCTGCCACTTCCCCCCCCCCCCCCAAGTTTTTTTAGTAGTGAAATCGGACAGGCCTCAGAAGTTTGTTTTTCTTCCACAGTCACAGCGTGTCCTTGGATTGGCACCACTGCTCCTGCTCCCCCAAGACCACTGCTCATGGTGCTGCCTTGTCCTTGTTTTCTAGCAGGTCCCCCATTGGTCTGTCACGGAAGCCACAGAGAAACGCATGCTATTTTGATAGAATGTCCATGAACCTGAAACAAATATATTTCTTCCAGAGCCTAACCTCTCAGGTGACACAGCTCAGGAAACACATTGAAGTCAACAGGTAATAAATAGGATTTTTCATGTTCCAGAAGGTAGTAGTTCTTAAGACTCGTGTTCCTAATACCTTGACCATGTGCACCGCATTGGTCTTAATCGGGGAGAAAGGATTATTTTCAAAAGTCAGGCCAGTCATACCCTTTTTGATGAAATAGGTTCTGTCTCTTGGACATTGTGGGACGGAAAAACTATACTGTGGAAAAAATTATAGCAAGGTATACATCACATATAGAACACTGTTTTAAAAGCTATAATAGGTGAAAGGCTCCTATAAATACAGTAAGACCTCATTTTTCTTGAGGTCATGTATCCAGCTCTTGGGAATACAGCCAAGAAAATGTAAACCAAAATGTCTTCCAAGAGTCAGAATAGGTGTTGTAAAATCTATAATATAAAATGTATAACAAACATGGGGATATGGTGTCTCAGCACATAACTTATTAGGGCAAGGACTACACTGACAGCAATAGAAAGTATAAGCATCAGTAAAGGAGGAGCCAAAAAACTTCAGAAAGCTTGCTAAACAGCCCAGCAGCCTGAATGCTTTATCATAGAATCAAATAGCTCCATGCCTCTCCATATCCCTCAGAATTGGTGGGACACCAGCATGTACTAACTGATAAACTCAGAGTTCCCTTCTAATTCTTAAGATTGTGTTTATAATCATCTCCCCCATGAACGACTTACAGTCTCTAAAGTGAAACCCCATTCAGTGCCATCTTCTTTATATACAAGTCCGATTTTGTCCACCCAAAATGGAAGGCAACATGCTTGATGCTGAGGTGTGAGGGTCAGCTCTCTGGGAATTCTCAGATCTAGATCACAGTTAACGGACAGTGATGCCGTGTCAGTAACATTCAGTAATTTCTGTCCCGCCTCTAAGCCTTGTCACTTCTCAACCATCTGCATTAGTGGAAATAAGCACTGGCTGGTATAATCGAAAGCAGGAGATCGTCTTTATTTTTTCGTTTCGCTTTGGGATACTTGATGGATTTTGCAGTGGATTTTTCTCCCCAGGTATTTCCTTAGGCTGATATTAAAAGTAACTTGCATGTCCTGACTATAATACATTAAGAGCAGTAAGGAGAAGCTCCAGAGCATCTTGTGGTAAAGGGCCCATATTAGAGTGGAAATATGATCATGGAATGGATCCTCCACATGTTGATAATTAAGTACGGTCTAAATTGACCAAAAAAAAAAGATTTTTCATCATACAGACTACTTCTATAGCCATGCTCCGTGGGTTGTTTGCTTTTGTATGAAATAGATGCACTCCACATACTCGGTGCCTTCTGCTGTTGTGAGAACATGCTAGGTTTTTCTGCCATTTCAGTAGAGACACAAAATATCCTTCTGCAGCTTCAGAGAAGCCGTAGAGCCCGTTGGTGTCTGTGTGTACTTGGGTGACTTACCTACACTACAGTAAGCTTTCACAAAAGCGGAGGCTACCACATGAGGGTGAATGGCTGCCTGACAAGTTGTTCTATCTACATTTTGAAGAATTGCATCTTGAATTGCTTTTGATCTACCAACGAGGAGCCTGTGTTAAAATATACATTTTCATAATGATAGAGCTCTGTTAAGTGCATATATCCTTGTGAGTCATGATGTTTATAAGTTTATTGCAGTGAGCCTTATCTGCAACTCAAGATAGCCGGCGGGGGGTGGGGGGGGTTCATTTGTTAAGTATGAGCACTTACTAAACTTAAAAGGAAATTTGAAGTTGCAGTTCCTATAGCAACCACAGCTTAGACACATTGCAAATTCACATATATTAATGTATTTAAATCAAATTCTCATATACAAATACAGTGTGATGCATTTAGAGTTGCTGTGGAAATTGAGTCTGTGCTTTCTCTTTTCCTCAGGGACTTGAGTGTTCCAGCCTTAAAATGAGATCAATAGAAATATTAGATGGTTTCAAAAAGGAAGCAGCCTGAGAAGTATAATAGAATAAAGGATTTGAACAATCATACTTAAATCCCTCAATATAGATGTAAATAAATCCTAACGGTATTTTTCCAAAACTATGAATATGTAAATACTCTCAGTTGTCTTTAATTTGGGTTCTCTAAGGCTGTTCATAGGTTTATTTGTTGACTACCTGTGATCTAAGTAAACATTGTCTGTCACCTTCTTTGGGGAAAGAAGAGTCACTTTTACTTTCCCAAGAAGTTTGTTCTGTTTTGTGTTTTTAGGAGAGGCAGTGAAATGTAGCACGTTATAGTGATTTTGTCCTTGTTCTGATCTTGATTTTATGGCCCAAAATATGGTATCTCTTAGTACCACATGCACTTGAAAAGAATATGTATTCTGCAGTTTTCGGTTGTAGAGTGTTTTAGAACTATCAGTTAGATCAAGGTAGTAGATAATGTTACTCAGATCCTCTATGTTTTTACTGATTTTTGTTTTTGTCTAGTTCTAACAATTGCTGTGAAGAAGGTGTTACATTGATTGTGGAATTGTCTTTTCTCCCTTCAGTTCTCTCAGTTTTTGTCTCCTGTATGTAGAGCTCTGTTATTAGGTGCATACATATTTATGATTAAGTCATTCCAGTGAGTTGACCGTTATATTTTATGAGGGTCCCTCTTGATCTTTGTTAAAACTCTTAGTCTTGAAGTCTATTTTATCTGATACTAAACAGCCACTCTACCTTTCTTACGCTTACTGTTTGCATGGTATATCTTTCCCCATGATAAGTTAAATTTCTGCCTGTCTTTGACTTTATATTTGAAGTGTGCCTCTTGTTTAGCTTATAATTGGGTCTTGCAGTTTTATTCATCCTCATAATCTCTGGACATTGCAATATCCATTCCATTACAATTTAATGTAATTATTGATTTGGCTGCATTTAGGTCTACCATATTATCATTTGTTTTCTGCTTGTCCCCTCTGCTTTTTCTTTTTTTTTAAAGATTTTTATTTATTTATTTGAGAGAGAGCATGAGAAGGGAGAGGGTCAGAGGGAGAAGCAGACTCCCCGCTGAGCAGGAGGCCGATACGGGACTCCATCCCAGGACTCCAGGATCATGACCTGAGCTTAAGGCAGTCACTTAATCAACTGAGCCAATGGGATGCTAAAAAGCAACCAGCAGCTAGTGGACATTATTGAGAAAGTGAAACCTGAGATCCGGCTGCTGATTGAGAAATGCAATATGGTCAAAATGTGGGTACAGCTCTTGATTCCCAGGATAGAAGATGGGAACAACTTCGGGGTCTCCATTCAGGAGGAGACAGTTGCAGAACTAAGAACTGTTGAGAGTGAAGCTGCATCTTATCTGGACCAGATTTCTAGATACTATATTACAAGAGCCAAATTGGTTTCTAAAATAGCTAAATATCCCCGTGTGGAGGACTATCGCCGCCCTGTGACAGAGATTGATGAGAAAGAATATGTCAGCCTTCGACTCATCATATCAGACCTAAGGAATCAATATGTCACTCTACATGACATGATCCTGAAAAATATCGAGAAGATCAAACGGCCCCGGAGCAGCCGTTTTTTCTTTTCTTTTCTTTTTTTTTTTTTTAAGATTTTTATTTATTTATTTGAGAGAGCGCATGAGAGGGGAGAGGGTCAGAGGGAGAAGCAGACTCCCCGCTGAGCAGGGAGGCCGATACGGGACTCGATCCCAGGACTCCAGGATCATGACCTGAGCTTAAGGCAGTCACTTAATCAACTGAGCCACCCAGGTGGCCCCCTCTGTTTTTTCTGTTTCTCTTCCCCCTGCCCTTTTTTTTTTTCCCCTTTATTTATTTATTTATTTTTTTTAAAGATTTTATTTATTTATTTGACAGAGAGAGACACAGCGAGAGAGGGAACACAAGCAGGGGGAGTGGGAGAGGGAGAAGCAGGCTTCCCTCAGAGCAGGGAGCCCGATGTGGGGGCTCGATCCCAGGACCCTGGGATCATGACCTGAGCTGAAGGCAGTCGCTTAACCAACTGAGCCACCCAGGCGCCCCCCCTGCCCTTTTTTAAAGTAGGCTCCACACCCAGCATGGAGCCCAACACAGGCCTTGAACTCACGACCCCAAGATTAAGACCTGAGCTGAGATCAAGAATCGGATGCTTAACCGACTGAGCCACCCAGCCGCCCCTGTTTCTCTTTTCCTGTTGTCTTCTGGGTTTTCTTATGATTATTTTTTTTCCAGTTTTATTGTGAAGTAACTGACATATATCACTGTATGATTTTAAGGAATACAGCATGATGGTTTGATTTACATTTATTGTGAAATGATTACCACAGTAGGTTCAGCCAACATCCATCTTCTCATATAGATACAATAAGAAAATAAAAATCTCTCCTTGTGCTGAGAACTCTTAGGATCTCCTCTCTTAACTTTTCTGTAGATATACATCAGTGTTAGCTGTAGTCATCATGTTGTATATTACATCCCTAGTACTTACTTATAACTGGAAGTTTGTACCTTTGGGCCACCTTCTTGCAATTCACCTCCCCCTGCTCTCTGCTTCTGGTAACCACAAGTGCAAGCTCTTTTTCTGAGTTTGGTTGGTTGGTTGTTTTAGAGTCCACATGTGAGATCATACAGTCTTTGTCTCTCTGTCTGATTTATTTCACTTAGCATAATGCCTTCAAGGTCCACTCATGTTGTTGCAAATGGTAGGATTTTGTTGTTGTTTTTTTATGGCTGAAAAATACTTCTCTGTGTGTCTGTCCAACAGTTTATCCATTGATGGACATTTAGATTGTTTCCATGTCTCAGCTACTGACATGAGGGTGCAGATATCTTTCTGGGTTACTGTCTTCATTTCCTTTGGATAAATAACCAGAAGTAGAATTGATGGATCATATGGTAGTTCTGTTTTTAATTTTTTGAGGATCCTCCTTATGGTTTTCTGTAGTAGCTGCACCAATTTCCATCCCTACCAGCAGAGCACAAGGGTGCCCCTCTCTCCACATCCTCCCCAGCATTTGTTCTTTCTTATCTTTTTGGTGATAGCCGCTCTGAGCAGCGTAAAGTGATAGCTCATAGCGGTTTTAACTTAAATCTCCCTAATGAATGCTGATGTTCAGCATCTTCTCATATACCTGTTGGTCTTTCATATATCTTTGAAGAAATGTCTGGTCAGGTCCCCTGTCCATTTTTTTTTAATCGAGGTGAGTTATTTGCTTTTTTTTGCTGCTGAGTTGTATGAGTTCTTTATGTATTTTGGATATTAATCTCTTGCCAGATACATGGTTTACAAATACTTTTCCCATTCTGTGGGTTGTCTTTCCCCTTTGTTGATGGTTTCTTTTGCTAAAGCAGAAGCGTGTTAGTTTGATGTAGTCCCACTTGTTTATTTGTTGTTGTTGCTTGTGCTTTAGGTGCTATATCCATATTCTGGAATTTAAAAATACTGTACATTCCATCTTAATTTATTGCCTTCCTAACTATATCTCTTTGCATTAATTTTTTAGTGGTTGCTCTAAGAATTACAATATATATATATATTTATCTTTTCACAGTGTACTTAAAACACATATTTTATCTCTTCATGTAAAATGTGGAACCCTGGCAGCCCTTCCTCCCACTGTCCTTTGTTACAGTCATCATCTGTATTACATCCACATACATCATAAATCCCGTAAGGCAATGTTACAAGTTAGGCTTTAAGCCGGCATTGTTCAATCAGTGGCTCTTGAGCAGATGTGCTTATTCTACATTGAAATGTGCTGTATGTATAAAATGCATGCTGGATTTGGAAAACTTAGTGTGAAGAAAATGAATATAAAGCCTCTAATAATTTTATTGATTACATATAGGAACCGTAATCTTTATATATTGTATGTATTTTGCACATAAAAATTAATGTCCTTAATTTTTTAATTACATGATTAACATTACATTTCTATGAGGCAGTACTGTTTTAAGCAATAAAGAAATTAAAAGAAAAAATAGAGGGCTTTTCCCCCCAACTTTCTACCATTTCCACTCTTCTTCAGTCATTCCTAAATACCTGCGTTCCCTACTGATTTCATTTCTCTTCAGACGGAAGAACTTGCTTTAGCATTCCTTGTAAAGCAGGTCCAGTGGCAACAAATTCTTTTAGTTTCCTTTCACTGTAAATGTCTTTATTTCACCTTCATTATTGAAAATTTCCGTAGATAAAGAATTCCAGCTGATCATCCTTTCTTCATGCACTTTAGAGATGTTGTTTCAGTGTCTGTGGCCTCCAGAGATGAGAAGTGCTTGCTCATTCTAATCATTCTTCCCCTGTGTGCAATACGTTGTTTCTCTCTGGGTGCATTCAGAGTCTCTTTGTTTCTGGATTTCAGTAGTGCGACGGGGATGTACCTAACCATGATTCTCTTCGAATTTATCTTGTTTTGGAGTTCATTAAGCTACTTAAATCTCTAAGTTTATGTGTCTTACCATATTTGGGAGGTTTTCAGCCATTATTTCAAATATTTTTCAACTCCATTCTCTCTGTCCTCTCCTCCTGGGACTCCGTTTATCCATATTTTAGAGCTTTTGAAATTACCCCCACAGCTTCCTGAGGTGCTCTTCACTTTTTTCCCAGCATTCTTTCTCTTCTTTAGATTAGATGGTTTCTATTAATACATCTTCAGGCTTACCCTCTTTTTCCTCGATGTCATCTCTCTTCGGTTGAGCATTTTTAAAATTTCCACTATTGCATGTTTTCGGTGGTAATTCACTTTCTTTCTTTCTCTATTGATATTGCCTACCTTTCATTTACTATGACCGTATTTCACTGAGCGTGGTTATGAGATAGCTGCTTTGAAGTTCGTGTCTGCTAATTCCACCATTCTGACCACCTCACGATTGGCATCTGTTGATTTTATTTGAGAACCTGTCACATTTTCCTAGCTCTTCATAGGTTGAGTAATTTTGGATCGTATCATAGACATTGTGGTGTTTTGTTGGGGACATTGCAGCTTTTGGTGTTTTGCTCCAAAGAGTGTTGATGTTTTTGGTTTAACAGGGACTTAATTAGAGTCCAAGTAAAAAGTACTCAAGAAGTTAAATTTCACTGAGAGGGTCCAGAAGGCCTGTGCCTTCATGCAGGACTTCCTTTTCCTCATTACCCACAAAACCTTGGTCTTCACTTACCTTTTGAGAAAAGTCTGCCCTTTAAACACAAATGTTGCTCTCACCCCAAAGCCATTATTTATTGCAGGAAATGCATTTTCCCATGTCTGCTCTTTAGACCAGACCGTCCATGATGGCACTTGACGTCTCAGAGCCGTAGGGGAGGCCCAGGCAGCCTTCTTGTCCCTTCATGGTCTCCCCATCAAGATAAGTCATGTCTGTTTATTCATGCTCCTGCTATTAACTGCCCTCTCAGTCCCCCATCATCTAACCATATACTGTACCACCCACATACCTGCTCACTTCTTCAAGGATCAGATGTTTGTTTTAAGAGCTCATGTAATATCAACTCAAAACAAGTAAGAGGTGCCTTGTTACTAATCTCGTAAATAGTGAGAATTGTTTTCCAGGAGATGCTAGCATGTCTTACTACATGAACACTCTTTCACTCCATCCCTGCCCTGCGTCAGTGTTGAACCCCCTTGGTCTCCTGCTAGTAAGAAACCATCCCATTGCTAAGCTGCATTCCACGTGAGGGCTGTTCATGGGAAGAAGGGTATTGGTGGTTTTGTTCCTCCGGTTACACATCCATCTTAGGTAAGATATATAAGATGCACCACTGGGCATCGGGATAGTTTTCTCCTCAAAGAACAATTGAAACTGCATTTCTCAACCTGTAAGGATAAAACCACAGCATACAATATGCACAGGGCTCTGCCTTGCCAGGATACTGACTATCTGTGAGTTTGGAAACATGAAGAATTCAGGAGCTTCCGATAGGAATCTTCTGGTGGTATCTGAGGATGAGGCCAAGAACCTTCTTCCTAGGAACAGCCATGCATTTTTTATTGCATCTCAATGTGTTTGCTTACTGAGACCGCATCTTTGACAGGTGATTTACTAATTCAGTGTACAACTTTTAGTTTGGCTTTTTGAAATCAAAATAGGACCTAATTTTCCATAAAACTAGAATTTTTGAAAGCTTAGAGATCAAAACCTACAACCATCACCCCTGTTTTTGAGGTGGGGAAGCTGCGGCACAGAGAGGTTCAGTAACTTGCCAGGGTCACACTCTAGAAAAGGGGACCCAAAGTTTAAAGTTTGACCCTGTGATTCCAGAGCCTGCACTCTGAAACCATTATAATGCCTCTGAAATATCATGGATGTGGTCTTGTTTTATGTTCTTATCTCCTCCTCACACTATTCTGAACCACAGTAAATTTTCACAAACCACATTCAAATTGCATAGCCTCTGGAGGACCTAAAGGACTCTGCAGTGTCCTATAGGCTTGAAACAGAGCACATGCTGTTCAATTTGAATGGCATTCGTTTTTTAAAATAGCAGTAATTTTTCAAGTTTAAAAACAGTCTCATGCATCCTTGCAACAGGTTCTTGGTGAGCGTTACCCTACTTTCTATAAACCCATCAATGCAGGAAACATTGACCTCGGAGCAGAAATATGTATGAAGCCTGGCATACTGAGCCCCAGAATGAGTGGGATTATTAATCTCGGATTTCTTAATCCTTTGATTTAAATCCTTCTCTGAGTAGATGGTCTAGGTAATTTCAGAGGAATATAATATGCCCCTCAGACAAAACTGGCATCTGTTTTGGCAGGCCATCCTCTGCTCCCTCCCACGGGACTCTGCAGAGGACCCATGGCCTCCTTTGTTGTCCCACCTGCAGCTGGGAAGCAAACCCTCCTAGTCCTTCCGTAAACAGCACTGAGTCCTTTCATAACCAGCATCAGGTCATTTTTACTGCTTCCTGGGTATGTTGAAATATTAATTGGTTTTGCACTAAATTCCACAGGTTACTCTGATCATCCCTTTTCTCTCCAAAGGAATAATAACTTGGTGTTTGGCTTCTTAACCTCACAATAAAACTTGTGTGGCCTCAAAAGGCAATGACTTAGCATTTATTCTCAGTTTCCATAAACAAAATATCACCAGTCACCCTTGTACCTATTTTTCTTTCCTTTGTCACTTGGTGTGTTGGGCAGGAATAGAAAATAGTTTTGACTTTGAAGAATTTTCTAGACTCCCTTTGAATTGGGTAAACTAAACTATCAGCCAGTTCTGTCTTGTTCAATAATTTTTTCTCCATTTGCCACACTCATAGAAGGTTCTCATTTAGAATTTGTTGAATTGATTTAAATTGAATCACTGCGTGTCCATTTGGATCCAGGAAGATGCAGTCCTTAAGCTGATATATGGCTATTTTTGATGTTCTCCCCAGTCATCTCCATCACATGAGGAGCCCCTTGTATTATAGCTTAGGAAATAGCATGGTGCCCTACACAGTAGCTCAGAAAAAAATTTCTTAAGGAGAAGTTCCTATTTACTGGACGTGTTGTTCTTTTTATGAAAGCTTTACTTGAATCCTCATTCATTCATTCTCTCAACATGTATTTAAAGGCACTGTAAGAGGTTCTGGAGATACACAGTGATTCAAGGAAGTTACAGCCTTGTGACAAAACATGGCAATAAATAGATAGTAGCAGTAAAGTGAGGTGTATGCTATCAGGGTGTGTGGAAAGACCACCTGAGCTGGTCTTGCATGTTCTAGAAAGGCTTCCTGGGGAAGAGTGAGATTTGACTAAGACTTGCTGAATGAGTAGAAGTTAGCCAGGTCAGGAGCATGGACAGGAGCACTGCAAGCTTTCAGAAAGAGTAGAATGTTGATGTCAACAGAGAATATGCCATATTGAGTGAAATGCACATTGTTCCGCGTGAATGTTGAGATTGTAAGGCTGCAGAGGTGAGCGGGGCACCCTCGTAGGAGTTGAGAGGTGGTCTCCATGTCGTGGTGCTGCAAAACAGCTGCTGCAAACTTAGCAGCTTAAAACCACACCACACATATTGTCTTCCGCCGTCTGAAGTCGGGCCCAGCTTAGCTGTGTTCTCTGCTTGAAGGTTCCACAGGCGGCGGTCTAGGTATTTGCTGGGGCTCTGGTTTAATCAGAGGCTTAACTGGGGAGAGCTCCCTTGGGCTGTGACCATTTCTTTGAGGCTGCAGAACTGAGGCTTCGGTTTCTTGCCAGCAGCAGCTCTCAGTTCCCAAAGGCCACCTGCAGTCCCTCGCCACGTGGGCTTTTCCGGCATGCGTGCTTACTGCATGGAAGCTTGCTTCTTCAAGGCCAGTAGGGGGATTCTCTCTAGCATGTACGCTAGCCAAACAGTTCTGTAGAGTACCGTCATCATGAGAGTGACCTCCCATCACCTTTGCCGTATTCTCTCAGAAGCAAGACGCAGGTCCCACCCATACTCTAGGGGAAGGGACTGTACGAAGGTGGGATTACCATGAGGTGAAGCTCACTGGGGGGAGGGGGTCACCTTAGGTTCTGTTGGTCACAGAGGTTTACACTTCAAAGGGGGCCGTTGGGAGTCATTTAAAAAGTTTTAAGTACAAGTTTGCTCTTTCGTACAGAAAATCCATGGAGGATGTAGAGTTACAATCCAGAAGAACAGCTAAGAAGCTGTTACAACGGACCATTTAGGGGAGGAGGTTGGCCTAAACAAAGGTCATGGGCCATGTGGGTTATGAAGACTTTTTAAGGAGATGGAGTCAATAAAACTTGACAATTGGATATGAAAAGTAAAGGAGAAGGGAAGCCAAGGATAAGTGATGCCCACGTTTCTGGCTTAATGGTTGCTTGGTGGAAGCAGAGAGCCCGGGACAGGAGCCAGTTACAGAAGAGGAGAGGAGAGGACTCCTGTGGGGCTCAGCCCTGGTTCTCACCTCCCTGAGCTCCAACTGCTCTGTGGCCTCAGACCATGTCTCTCTCTCTGCAAGGGAGTCTGGGTAAGATAGTTTTAAGAGCACAGCTGACTGGCCACCATCAGAAAAACAACCTAAAGCACTGGTCTTGACAATGGAGTCAGTAGGACTGTATCTGTACATTATGAAGTCATTGTGTTCCCCCCAAATAGCCATCTTAATTTGTAAGGCTTTTGCTTAAAGGACTGCTGTATGCCAGGAGCGCAGGGACACCATGAGGTCACGGTGATGCCTTTGTGTTTTCATTCTTAGCGGTCTGGGTACGTTTGTTAGGCTGCTTCAGCCACCAGCTTTTCTTATTGCTCAGTAAACAGGTTGGGGGGAAGGGGGTTCCCCTAAATTGTTGGGATTCTGATGTGATTGTTTTCATGGGAGTGAGGGATTCTCGCCATTTCTAGAGAGAAACTGCTCTGAGGACAATTTGAACTAAGTGATTGGTTAGCACCTCGTGTGTTTCAAAGCACACTTCATTGTTACCAAGATATGAGAGGTGTGAAAAGTCAGTTTATCACAAGAAATACACCACATTCAAATAACTGTTCAGAGGTTAGATTTTTTAATACTTGAGCCATTTGAGGAGGAGGAGTTCTTTTGTGCATTTTTTCCCCACTATTAAAAATTCTCTGAAACCATAGTGACTCAAGCAGAGCCTGGAAAATACTGGAGAATCACATGATGGCTAAAAATAAGCACATCATCTCCAGCAGGGACAGTAAGCAGGGCAGAAGTAACTCGGTTTTGTGAATGCTCACACTGCTGGCCACACTTGGGCCCTCCTGCCCATCACAGGGGCAGGCTTTGTGACCGCTGGCTGGGGAAGGGGAGCCCCCAGACCCCGGAGCGCTCGGTGCAGGGCTAGCCGCACCCTCCCCAGGCTCCTGACTTTCCGTGTAGCTCGCTGGCATGCCCTCTCGGGGCAGGGTCAGTTATCAGACTGTGTAATGACCCTCGAGCAGTGAACTGGGAGGGACATGGGCTGACTCATAGCTCCTGTCACTGCCTCCTTTTCTTCAGCCCTCCCCCTGGAATCCATAGCAGCTGCTATTGATCACAGAATGTCTTCTTGTTACTGTTAATATGGCAAAGTGTAAGTTGTATACGATGGCCAGGCGTTTGGGGCCTGTTTAAGAGGGTACACGAGGGCGCCTGGGTGGCTCAGTCGTTAAGCGTCTGCCTTCGGCTCAGGTCATGATCCCAGGGTCCTGGGATCGAGCCCCGCATCGGGCTCCCTGCTCGGCGGGAAGCCTGCTTCTCCCTCTCCCACTCCCGCTGCTTGTGTTCCTGCTCTCACTATGTCTCTCTCTGTCAAATAAATAAATAAAATCTTTAAAAAAAAAAAAAAAAGAGGGTACACGATAGGGTCGTCACCACTGGAGCACCGTGAATGATGTACCAGAAAGAGAACTTGGCTTGAGCGCTCTCTGCTCCCACCCAGGAGAATGAGGCCGCTCTGCATCTGCCCTCCACACCGCCAGGGACCATGGCACCCCTCCGCTCAGGAGCCTGCAGCGGCTTCCCTCTTCCCTCAGAAGGAAAGCCCACGTCCTAAGCCCAGCCTCTCAGGCCCTAGTGATCTGCCCCCACCCCCTGCCCCCAGGCTTGCTGTGCTCCAGCATTCCACCTGGCTCCTGAACAGATGAGGCCGGGCCTTTGCCTGGAATGCTCTGCTCCTGGCTTCCCCTCTCTCAGGTCTCTGTTCAAATCTCACTTTCTCCACGAGGCCCTGAAGTAAGGGTTACTCCTGCAACCGGCACGTCGCTTTCAGGGATCCCGGAAGTTGCGACTGTGGAGTTGTCACAAGAGATGGAGGCTTCTTTGAGGACTGGGACTTTGGAACCAGGCTAACCCCCCATACGTGCCTCAGTCTCTGCTGGGCTGCTGTAGGACTCCCACCAGCAGCGAACACTGAACGGTCCTTCTGAGGGGGCCTGGGTCTAGTGAGGCCCATGGAAGGCTTGAGGGTCTGAGTGAGGAGTTGAGACTGGAGAGAGACGAGTGGTGGACACTCAGGTTCCCTGGAGTTGGTCCTGCAAACGGCTGCTCACCCACCCCAGCCCCCGCCCAGCACTGCTTACCCCTGCCCTGCTCTACCTTTCTCTTTTCCATAGCATTTACTTGCTATTGTTATTATGTTATTCATTATCTAATTCCCCCAGTTAGAATCTAAATTCCACCAAGACCGGCATCTTCTGTTTCATTCATTGATTTATGCCAGCTGCCTATAGCTTGCCAGGTACACAGTAGGGGTTCAGCAAACATGAGCTGCGTGAATGAATGAGTCAAAGTAATTTAAGAAGGAACACAGAGACTTGGGCTGCAGCCTGCTGATTTTCAAGAGAGAGAGTAAATGGAGCGGGAGAGCCTAAGCCTTGGTGCCCACTGATGGTTTATGGCTTAAAATTTTTTATAGAGATTTTCTTGAAAACGAGTTGGATTTTCTTATTACTTTAGCAGGTTCATTTTAATTTTGCTAGTACCGAGAAATGGGAAACCTGTGTACTTCGTCATTAGTTGAATCACCTCTCATCTGCTGAGTAATAATAACGTGAGCTAACATTTAATGAGCACCTACTGTGTGCCAGGCTCTTGTGTAAGAACTTTCCATGTATGAACTTACGTATTGTTCCCAACTCTGGGAAACAGGCACTGCTCTTGGGCCTTCAACATAAGGCCCGGCAGCGGCCCAAGCCACACCACTCAGCCAGTAGCAGAGCCAGGACTCGTGGCTGTAGGCCCCCCCCCCCCCGCCGCCCCCGGCTGAACCACTGCCTCCCTAAGGGCAAGATGAGGGATGACCATTTCAAGACCAGATCTTCATTCCCACACGGTTGATGTGCTTCGTGCTAGGCTCCAAGGTGCTCAGAAAAGGAGCTGCCCACTTTTACAAGCTGACACTGAAGTAGCAAAAAGGAAGAACCCCCCTTGGCCCCTGGCTGCACTGGCGACAGAGGCCTGAAGGGCCATGACTAGTGATTTCCGATTAAAAGAACCAGCCTCTTGGTAATCTCATGAGTCGGAGCATCCCCGAACCCCCCGAACCCCTGCCGATGTTCCATTTGGACTGAACTCTGGCCACCGAGGTGCTTTTCTTTTTTGGCCCTCAGAGAACCGATGACAGAACCTACGAAGGGAAGGTACAGAGCCGTTTTTGAAGGGAAAGGTCAGCTCTCGCATTTGCAGTAATCGTAATTGTGGTGGCGTGGTCAGTCATACTGCAGTGTGACCACCCCGGTGTCCGTTTTGTCACTGAGGACACCCTCTTCCTGTGGGAGTTCACTCTTCTCCTCAGTCCAGCCCCGTACTCTATCCCCAGCAGTGGCTTTATTTACTTTTATTTTAACCAAGTTCATTATCTCAGTTAAAAATTAAAATCTATTCACCAAGGTAAAGAGGATAAGGAAGTGAGGTCAGATCATCCACAAATAACTGATCAATGTAGGTACAATGTATCCTCTGTCAAGTTTCAGGTCTCTGGGGGTTTGGTTTTGTTTGAGAGCAAGAGAGAGATTGAGAGAAGGAATGGGGGGAGGGGCAGACTCCCCGCTGAGGAGAGAACCCAAAGTGGGACTAGATTCCAGGACCCTGGGATCATGACCTGAGCTGAAGGCAGACGCTTAACCGACTGAGCCACGCAGGCGCCCGGGGTTTTGTTTTTGAGCTATAATTGACATACAACACAACAGTTTCAGGTATACAACATGATTGAATATTTGTACAGACTGCAAAATGATCACCGCAGTAAGTCTAGTTAACATCTATCACCACACATGATTACAATCTTTTTCTTGGGATAAGAACTTTGAAGATCTACTCTTTTAGCATCTCTCAAATATACAGTGTCGTGACATATAACCACCTTGCTGTACATGATGTCCCCAGACTGACCTATTTTATAACTGGAAGTCTCTACCTTTTGACCACCTTCACCCATTTCACCCACTCCCCAGCCCTCACCTCTGGGGTTTTTAATTGAGTGAGAAGGACCCGGGGGTGGAATATGCTCTCAAAGTAGAGAAGAAGCTGGGGATGACCAGAAGGCTGGCTGCTTCCTGAGTGTGTGTGGTGTGCCCATGCACGTGCGTGTGCACATGTTTTTAATGTCTCTGTGGTTCTCGTCAACAGTATTAATGTCATATTTTTAGCTCCTCTGTTTATGACTTTGGCAGAAGGAATACGGCAGATTAAGTGAGAAGAATTTTTAAATTCCATCAGAGCTCCGGCCATGAGAGATAAAGCCAAGTAAAGTACTTTTCTTTGCTTTAGCGTTATGAATTCATTGGGCCTCATATGCCCAAAATACAGCATTTTCCATAAACATTAAGCTACTAATTATTGACATTAGACACAATGATACTGTGGCTTCACTAAGGCAATGAATAAGGCCACTCTTTGAGTTTTTTTTTTTTACAACTATGATTAAAATGTCTTAGAATCATATTTATACACCAAATCCTAAAGGCATTAATTAAGACACAACTGCTCAAAGACTAGCATTGTAAATCATGTCCATATCCACTGAGTAAAGTCAGAGAATTACAGGGACTTGTACAGAATTTACGTCTATTTTCCTCTGCTTCTGAAACTCCTTTTTATTTTGAAGGGGGAAATTAGGGAGAGAGAGAAAAGCTTGAGGGAAAAACAATTCTTGTAAAACAGGGCTACCACTAATTATGTTTTCAGGACATCAAATGCAGCTTGCAAAAAATTTTTGGAATGGTTGATAGCTGCAAGGAAAAAAAAGTCTGTATCTGCATTATAGCTGAAGTGCTGCCCTCCCTTTAAAAGCCATTATGTAAATGTTTTTCATGGAAGCATCATTGAGCAAAGAGGCATGGGAAGGCACAGAAGCGAAGTCCCCGTGAACTTGGATGCATTCCGGGCAGCAGGAAAGCAGTTACTGAGGACCCTAATCTCTCAAGCCAGGATTAGATGCTACCAAAGACATTATTGGGTCATTTCACAAAACTAGAATATAAATGGTAGCTTACATAAAAGTGATATATCAATGTTAAATTTGCTGACATTGATAATTATAATTTTCTCAGCACATCCTTATTCTAGTGGCCCAGGTAAACGGAAGAAGGCCCAGCACCCCAGAAGCTGGGTACACTTCAGAGTACAGTTGTTTGAAAAGAGGCAGCGAGACTTTTAAAGTGAATAAACAAAAACACAGTTCTTAGCAGTCTAATGAGTGGGATCTACTTTAGGATACTGTTTACTCTTCTAAAAAGTAAACCATGAAATCCTTAAACAGAATGAATGAAGGACGTCCTTTTCATTTTTGTAAGTTTCACTATTTGGTATTTCTCACTGTGATAGCCGTGAGGGATAAATTACTTCCATATCAAATGGCAGCTTGTGAGGATTTGAAGAGCTCACTTGACATTCTTTTGAAAAATGAGCTTTTACTTTAACCCTTTAATTGTGTGGGTTTTTTTTAAAACTTGAAACTTCTGAAGACACTAGATCTTCCACGCGTCTTTCCTGTTCTTTAATTTCGTCGTGCCTTCGGTGGTCTGTGAATGCCCGGGTGGCGGGCCCTGCTGCTCATGCCCTCCGTCAGCAGACATTTCATTCCCTCTGTGATCACTTTCTTTCCAAAGGACTAAATGAGAACTTCAAAACCCCTGATTTTAAATTTCAAATACTAATTACTTCATCTGTAATTAAATTGTTCAAATTCATTTTCCGTGCCTTTTTCCAGCCTGTGAGCGACCATGCAGGGCGGGGTGGAAATGATTCTTCCATCCCGTATGTAGCAAGTACGGTGCTGGAGTGTGGACCCCACACCTGCTTCTCCACCCTCCCTGCCCCTGCCCTGCAGTACAGAGGATGCCAAGTCTGATTTTCGTTGTTTTCATCGTTCTCTCCGAGAGATCCACCAGCAGCCTGCGCGTGTACCAGGTGAAAGATGGGGACTCCGTGCCCCAAACGACCTAGACAGGATCCATGAAACACAGGTGGTCTTTTAAGGCCAAGACCCTGATCCAAGTTGAAGGTAGCTCTGGCTAGAGCAACCGATGTGGTTCCTCAGGAAGAAGCTGCACCTGGGACAGCATCTGTCACTGCAGCCGCCCCGGCCTGTCCCCCGGGAGGCCTGTCCCCCGGGGAGCGTTGCAGTGTCACCTGCCCCCCCCCACCCCCGTTCCTCTGCCAGCCAGCTTTCCCTGCTTATTTATAGTTCTCTGCCCTGGTAACGTGGTCTTGTGGGAGGCTTTGGCTTGCCCGTGACCCTTCCTCTTTGACTTCGTATCCAACATTTCAGGTTTTCTTCAAGCTGCCTTTGATGATGTCCTAGAAATAACAATCCTTAATAGCTTTGTTTTACAAGCATTCAGCTTCTGCTCCTTCCATGTTTGTCTTTTAAAATTTACATGAGACTGGGTAAGGCAGGGTACGGGAATGAGTGATGAACATCTGTCAGCTCCTGCACCAGCCCCATCGTGGCTGCTGACATGCTTGGGGAGAAGGACCCAGCGTGGGTCAGGCACTGCCCGGGGGAGCCCCTCCGGCAGCGTGGGTCAGGCACGGTCCGGCAGGGCTGTTCCTCTGGGAGAGATGGCAAATGTGGCGGACACTTGGCCCGGCACAAACTAGCTTGTGCCTCCCTGCTCAGAGCTAAACGCTTACTGACTGAATGTCCCTACTTTGTCCTGATCCCCAGCGATAACCGAAGGTAATCTTGAAACCAAGTAAGAGCTCGCCTTGTGGGAGGCCGGTGATGTTTTTGTTTGGTTTCCTTCACGTGTGGCCGGCGCTTGCTGTCAGCGACTTTGACATTGGCGTCAGCTCCTCGAGTTTTGCCTGGTAGGTTTACCTTGGATGGCTTCCTCTCCTAGGAGTTGTTTTAATGTGTTATAAAAACTTGAGTGTCGCCTCTCAGTCAGTCATGGAGACTGGGCTTGGGAACATAAAATGGTAAACAAAACAGATGCAACCCTTACCTTGCCGTGTCTAAGTCTCATGGGAGAAGAGGCATAATGAGAGGGCCATACCGTTGCCGTGGACGGGTGCTGTGGCCTCCCAGAGTGGCAGCGTCCAAGCTGAGACCTGCAGGATGGGGCTTAGTCACTCAAAGGAGGGGAAGAGGAGTGCTTCCGGCAGAGGGGTTCCAGCCCGAATCCTGCTCTGTGGTCATGTAATCAGGAACACTGCCTCGTCCCTGAGAAAGTTGAGCGTGGCCAGGCCTGGGCGTTCTGACACCCCTGTCACTCCATGAGACCCCATGAGCTCCCAAAGAGCAGGGGTCTCCTGTATGACGTGGTTCATGGTAGGTCCTGGATAAGCATGTATTTAGTAAATAAGAGGTGTTGAACATTGTCTTGAAGCTGCTTTCTGTTAGACTTTATTGGTATTAAAATATGATACACTGCTTATAAAAAGGCCTGAAGTAACTTGATTTTCCAGAAGCTTTTTCCCCAGCAAGGCTGGCTGGTCCTTGCCAAGTCAGCATGTCCTCCCCCTGCCTCCTCTGCTCTTACCCATGTTGTTTTCTCTACCCTGTTGGCATGGCCTTTAGAGAGCCCGGCCAGTGGGACAGAGAAGTGATGCTCCAGGAGTGTTTTCTGTGTGCTTCTGCGGAGATAAAGGATCCTTGCAACCGTATGGGAATCACGAGTGAGGCAAAGCATCAGCTCCCTAGAATCCTTGGGAAGGTCTTCTGCATAGGCGAGGTTTCCAGCTCACTGAAGATTTACCTTCGGGTACTCGAACTGTTTTAAGTCAATTCCCAATTTGATTTCCATTTTAAAATATAGTAGGCCTTTTCCTAGAAATTTTTAGAAGAAAATTCTCTTTTTTCCCTTGTAACAGATTTTAAAGGGTATGATAGTGCCAGTGCTTCTTGAGGGGGTGTATGATTTTGCATTTATAACCAAGGACTCCAGGCACCTGAACTCTTCCTGTTGGCTACTTTATAATTAGGAGATCGGTTGAAACTTGTAACTCCTGTCAGCACGCTTGGCTTCATTAGCCCCTGCCTCTCTCTGAGCCATTGGTACTGATAAACTGTGAAACTGGAAACCCCAGAACCCAAGTTGTATTTACTTGTTCATGTGTTTATTTCAACATTTGTACCTTCACTAAATGTACACTCAGCCAGGCGTGGGGCTAAGTACTGGAGTTACACCAAGGTGAGGGACGCTGGTTCCTTGTGCTCCGAGGGCCTTCTGGAGGAGCAGAGGGTGCGGGAGCACGGTGGGGGACTGGGCGGAGCACCTCCACCAGGCTGAGCTGCCGCGTGGTGGAGACTGGCTGGCCCCCCAGTAATGACCCTGCGTTTTTTAATCCACGGAGTGTGTAACTGCACACTCATCGCATAGTTCGGGTTGCAGAGGCCACTTCCCGTGTCTGTGTCGTGTTCTAGATTGTGAGTGCCTATTAGGAGCTGAGCTGGTGGGCAAGATCTGACCTGACATCAGTGACCTTCCCTCCCCCCCAGTTTCGATCATTATTAGTGGTGCTGTTGAATCACTTGATTAAGGAAGGTGCTGATCCCAGACCTCCCCATTGTAAAGGCGTATCTTTTTTTCCATGACAGTAAGTAAATTTTAGGCCAGTATCTTGACATGCGTGAATGGCTTGTTCCCCCAAAACTTCTCACTTAATGTTTCAGAGTCAGTGAGCCTTTCCTGGATCAGTTACCTTTGTTACAAAATTGTGATTTTTCCAGTACTAACATTTCTTATGCATTTGCTAGCAGTCCGTGTTCTATAAAGATCTTCATATCCTCCCTCCCTCCCTTCATCATTATCGACTAGATTTTTATTTATTCAATGCATTACAGTCCATTAGAGCCATTATTCTTTTGATACATAAAACTGCCCCAAGTGTGGCTGAGTCAGAGGCACCTTCACACCGGTCCATGCTGTTCACGTTAGACCGACCGTTAGCGCATCCTTGCTCCTTGACGCAAGGCGTCCCACCCTGTTCCTTCCCTGCCCCTCCCTTGGAATCCGTCACCTCTCAGGAAGCTCTCTCAGTGCCGAGGAAAATTCAAAACCAGGACGTGGGTAATAGGAGCACGCGCTGCTCTGGAGAGGTCATTGCTCCCAGGCGCTGTCAGTGGCTAAACCTAGGACACGAGGAAAAAATATGCCCTTGTACTGATGTTTTTTCCTAAAGTATTAATTTGTAATCTCTTTTTTCTTGTTAATTAGAAACTCAATTATGGTGATGCTTCGAGGTTATCTAAGAACCTTTCCTCTAAAAAAAAAAAATAATAATTTAAAATCTCTCTGTGTTGTTCTTATCTCTCTAGAGGGAGAAAGGACAACTTAATCCATACTGAGAGAAAAAAGTGCTCAGAAAGATTAAATAAGTTGCCCAAGTGGGCCCTGTCATTGTACTGTGTGCACTTTCTCTTTTTTTTTTTTTTTAAGGATTTTATTAGCGAGAGAGAGAGATGGGCGGGGCGGGGAGAGGCAGAGGGAGAAGCAGGCTCCCCACTGAGCAGGGATCCCGACGCAGGGCTCGATCCCAGCACCCTGGGATCATGACGTGAACAGAAGGCAGACGCTTAACCGACTGAGCCACCCAGGCGCCCCTGTGTGCACTTTTTCTAAGTGTATGTATGCTAGTTCTGTGATCAGAGGAGGTCATTGGAGGTACCTTCTATATACTTTTTAGTAAATTCCTTTTATATCATACATTTGCAATAGATCTAAAAAGCATCCTTAATGTTGCCAATATTTATAATCTATTCTGGTTACTTTCAGGTGCGGCTAAATCAAGTCCAGCGTCTAAGCCAGGATCCACACCTTCTCGTCCCTCGTCAGCCAAAAGGGCTTCGTCCAGCAGCTCAGCATCCAAATCTGATAAAGATTTAGAAACACAGGTCATACAGCTTAATGAACAGGTAACTCATCAGCCCTGGCCTGGTCTCTGAGGGGGGTGGGGAGGAGGGAGAAAACGTCTATAGGCCTGAGGTAAGGTTGGAGGGGGACAGTGGTTTCAAGCAAGTAGGGATTGAAGAAATTGTTCAGGCAGATAAAATCAGTGGCCCACTAGGAAGAAAAGATGTTAGGAGGCGCCTGGGTGGCTCAGTTGGTTAAGCGACTGCCTTCGGTGCAGGTCATGATCTCAGGGTCCTGGGATCGAGCCCCTCATCGGGCTCCCTGCTTGGCAGGGAGTCTGCTTCTCCCTCTCCCACTCCCCCCTGCTTGTATTCCCTCTCTCGATGTCTCTCTCTGTCAAATAAATAAATAAAATCTTTAAAAAATTTAAAAAAAAGATGTTAGTCAGAAATCACAGCTATACATTAAGACAGAAGGACAGAGGACTCAGCCCCAGGTAAATGCAGGTTCGTAGGCCAACGTCTCACTCCCCACCCCCACCCTACCACCCACACTGCAGGGCCGATCACGAGCTCCAGGCTAGACCACGGCCTCTGTGCCCACTTCTGGCCAGTCTAGATACCATTCAGCACTGGAGTTAGGGTTAGTCTCTCTTCCTCCTTCCTTTACGTCAGCAGCTATTTGTCAAGCCTATTCTATGGGACAGGCCCCATGCTCGGTGCTAAAAACATAATGGTAGTGAGAGAGAGACCGCAGACCTTCCCTTCCCTTGGAGGACTTAGAGCAGTTATCCGGGGTAGACAATTATGCCAGCAAAGTGAACACCTGACACTTCCCACCACAGAAGTTTGATGTCACAGGAGTACCGAACCCAATACTGGGGCGTCAGAAAGGCCACAGTTGTGTTTGAAAAATGTTCTTTTTTGTCTAAATATAGCTCTCCTCTCATTGCAATTTCAATATAAAACTAGGTATGCTGTCTACCTAACAATAGGTATTTTTGCCTAAGGTTATATGTAGTTTAAAGGTAATAAAATGATTGGTAGCATGAGGCCCACTGCAGAAGCCTCCCCCCTGACCCTGAGTTGAGAAGAGCCCTTTGTCCCAGCTGCTCCCACCACTGGGAGAGGGGCTTTCATTCACCGTTCTTAGGCTCTTCCCAGCCAAGTGGCCGGGCCATTCCCGGTGATTAATCTGATTCCTGATGAGCCTGCAAGAGTCTGGAAACAGTTTTTGAGATAATTGTATATTTGCAATCAGGAGTCAAGTTTAAAAGCCGGCAGTTGCTTAGCTAGGGTGTTTCTTTACAATTCTGATCACTTTAATGAAAACGATGAAACCTGAAGTCATCCAGTGGGTAGGACTTTGATTTAGAAACTGTGGAATGTTCCAACTACCTGCCGATTCTCAGTTTGAGCCCATATGGAATTTCCAGTAACAGGTTCTTCTCAGAAGGTCGATGGGACAGCCATAATGAGCTGTAGGCCACATGCCCAAGGCTCTGAGCAAATCCGAGTAGACTTAGAACCAGGCGTGGGTCTGTGACACTTTAGACTTATAAAGAGAGGAGAAAGACCCTTTCTCCTTAGGAACCCAAGTTCTTTCGATATCTTTATTATCTCTTGTTCTGTCATGATCTCTCTCCTCCCTGTGGTCTCCCTCTACCACACCCAAGTTTCCAACCTTCCAACCCAAAGTGTAACCACACAGAAACCTCAAGATCCTTCCTGCCCCTCTCCCATTCGCCTTAGCCAGCCGGACCCCCTTCCTCTCCTTGGGGCTGGCTCCGTGCTCCCATTAGCTGTCTAGTTATATAAAGAGCCTCCCATCCCCAGGGAACCCACCCCACATCCTGCCATCCAAAAATGTCACTCTAGAGGGGAGAGGGAGAAGAGCGAGAAGAGCTTTCCAATGGTCTTAAAATTCCTTTATTACTTCCAAAGGGCTTCACTCCCCCGCCTGCCTCCGTGCACATCAAGGAGGGTTGTGTCTGTTCGCCTCCCTCCCCCCGACCTGGTCCCGCAGAGGGAAGGTCACACACCCTAAATTGTGAGTGTTCATTCAGCTGTTCACTGAGCACTTACCCCAGATCCATAGCCGTGCTTCTGTGTTCTCGCTCCCTCCGTTTTCTGTCCTGGCAGCCTGCGCGGTGGCCGGCTGACGCTGGTGGGCAGCCACAGAGGCATGACTGTGCTGGGGCGGAGGACTCCGGGACGAGGAAGAGCTGGGGGGAAATGCCTAGGCTGAAGAGTGAATTAGTCATAATAGAGGAAGCGATGAGTGCCATGAACTTGAAGAATTCTCATTTACTTGGCCTCCTGCCTCTATTCAGGCGGTCTCCCATGACATACTATAAAAGTACCACTGTGCTAGGCAATTCCAGTGATAGAAATGAATCAAAAGACAGAGGGGAGGGGCTCCTGGGTGGCTCGGTCAGTTAAGCATCCGACTCTTGATTTCAGCTCAGGTCATGATCTCAGGGTTGTTAGATAGAGCCCTGCATTGGGCTTCCTTCTGGGCGTGGAGCCTGCTTAAGATTCTCTCTCCCTCTCCCCCCACCCCTGCTCTGTCTTAACGGGAGAAGGCAACATAACTAAAATCATGAGGGCTGTATGTGGAGAGTGGGTTAGCAAGCAGGCAGTTGGGGGGAGTCAGCGCAGTGCCCAGGGGCCTCTGGGGGCTGGAGAGTGGGCATTGGTTGGCTTGGGCAGCAGGGCTGTGAGGACCCACGGTATGCGGATGCTGAGAGGGAGGGGGGATAATTGAGAGAGGAGAACTTGCCCTTCTTGTCTCTTCCTCTTGATTTACTCGAAGGTCCATCCCCAGTGTCCCCTCCGCCACTCTGGCTTCTGCAGCAATACCTGAGGGTGCAGCGTGGTGTCGGTCTTCATGAGTGGGCCTGTGAAAGGGGACTTTCCTTTGCCAGTTGATCTATCCTCATACGCTTCAGCCCCTGACAGTTTTTAGCTGCGCATCCATTACCTGGTGCATCTGGAATACCACCAGGGGCCAACCTGGGCTGGATATTTCTACAGAAGCCTCAGCCCTTTGTATGTTGTACAGACCAGAGCGCTCTCGAGAGGCAGCAAACCTAGTTTCCATGGGTTGAATGCTTCCAGAGACCCTTCTTGCCTCATCCAGGGAGAGCTCGCAGGCCCAGACACCTCAAGTGCCACAGATCTGTCTACAGGCACCAACACAGGCTTCTGAGGAACTCTGTGGCCAAGCCTCGGGAGGGGGTGGGTTGGTTTTAAAACAAGGAAGGATTTCTAGAATAAGGGAAGTTTTCTTTTTCCTATACTTAAGGCTGCTGGATGCCTTCATTTTTTTTTTTTTTTTTTTTTAATAAATAACCCAACCATCATATCATCAGAAATGAGAGTGAAAACTAGTGAATGAGGCTCAGCTGCCTTGTGAGCAGCATGTGAGGGGGTCCGCGAGGTGAACTCTCTGGGGCCCTATCCCTGAGTCTTAGGCCAGGTATGCAGGAAGGGGATGGACACTGCATGTGCTCGGTGTGTGTTCGAATGGATCAGTAATTCCAGGCAGATAAATAGCATGTACAAAGGCCCAGCATTATTAGAGAAGAAAATTTCCCTTTCCAAAGGTAATTTTTGGAAATTCTGTTAGGGTGATTTCAGTACACTGAATGAGAGATTTGACCTGAGGAGGACCATGAAAGATTTAATTCACCTCCTAAAGTATATTGTCTGCATAAATCTAAATGCGCAGGGGTTAGAAAAAAAAGGGAGGGGGAGGATTCTCAGCAGGAACAGGGTGAAGGTTTGGGCCTGTGTGTAGCTGCTGTGCCCATTTGGGATTTGAGGCCCAGTCTATTGACGCCACGGTCAGTGTCCCTTCAGCCCAGGTGGTAGTGCTTCCCCCTTCCCCACACCATCTCTGTCATCAGTGTGAGAGGCCGCACAGCCCTCGAAGGTTGTGGAACCAGCCTCCAGGGGAGAAAAGGGGAATGAAGGGCTGTTTTGCTGAGGGAATGGGGCTTCCTTATCGTGCTCTTCCCCCTGCACTCCCTACAGTGTCCCCAGAGCCAGAACCAGACGAGTTAAGACCAATCCACTCAGCCGGGCTCTCCGTCTCACCCAGTTGTCCTTGTAGCTGAGACCCAGTTTCTCAGTAGAAAGCGTTTGTCTATGGTGGCTTCGGGACATTTAGGAAGGGATCCAGAACGAAGGGTGGCTCTTCCTGCAGGTTCCCTGAAGAAAGGAGGGTCCTCAAAATACATCCAGAGTAACCACAGTGGCGGCCTCTCTC
>NC_138381.1:34226197-34252715 GCF_054177405.1 Leptonychotes weddellii | reverse complement strand
TATGTCTCTCTCTGTCAAATAAATAAATAAAATCTTTTAAAAAAAAAAAAAAAAGAACACTTTCTTTAAAAAAAAAAAAAAAGGATTAGATTTACACTTCTACCTGAAAGGGCCAAAAATAAAAACCAAAAAAAAGACAAAATATATGAAACAATGTTTTTTGGTTGTTGTTTTTTTTTTTTAAGATTTTATTTATTTATTTGACAGAGACACAGCGAGAGAGGGAACACAAGCAGGCAGAATGGGAGAGGGAGAAGCAGGCCTCCAGCCAAGCAGGGAGCCCGATGTGGGGCTCGATCCCAGGACCCTGGGACCAGGACCCTGGGACCAGGACCTGAGCCAAAGGCAGATGCTTAACGACTGAGCCACCCAGGCACCCCTGAAACATTGGTTTTCAAGGTAATGGATATCAGACAATGGAGGACAGCAATTCCTGAAAAACAGGAAACAAATGAGGTGAGCCCTATGATTTACTTAGTTTACTGACTTGAGAGAAAGTCCAAGTCTTGGTGCAGAAAGGGGTAACTGAAAGAGAACTCATTCATGGGATGTTCCTAAATCAATCCTTAAAGGAAAATGTATGGCTCTAAGTGCCTACAATGGAAAAGGAGTAAGTTCTCACATTAATCGCCTCAGCTTCCACCTTAATAAACTAAAAAGGAAAGAGCAAATTAACCCCAAAGCAAGATGAATAAAGGAAATAAATATCAGAACTGAAATTACTAAAACAGAAAATGGAACAATAACAAAGAAAAAAAAATCAATGAAACCAAAACCTGGTTCTTTGAGTAAGATCAACAAAATTGGTAAATCTCTAGCCAGGCTGATCGGGGGGAAAAAAAAGAGGGAAAAGAATCAAATTACCAACATCAGGAATGAGAGAGAGGACATCACTAGAGTTTATGTTTATTTCTAGGATAATAAAGGAATATTATGAACAACTTTGGGCCAATAAATGCAACAACTTAGATGAAATAGACATACTGCTTGAACAATACAAACTACCAACATTCACTCAACTATAAAGATATAGACATAAATATAGATATATAATCTGAATAGCCCTATAATGACTAAAGAAATTGAATTTGTAGTTTAAAACCATTGGGGGAAAAAAAACACCATCCAAGCTCAGATGGCCTCACTGATGGTTTCTATAAGATATTTAAGGGAGAAATAATATGCAATTCCATGCAAACTCTTTCAGAAAATTGAAGAGGAAGGAATACTTTCCAGCTCATTATATGAGGCCACCATTATCCTGATATAAAAACCAGATGGAGACAATAGAAGAAAAATACAGAATGAATATCCCTCCTAAACAGATGCAAAAAGTTCTTTTAAGAAAATTTAGCAAATCATTCCAACAATATATTAAAAGAGTAATACATCATGACCAAGTGGGGATGTCCCAGAATGCTATCCAAATCCCAGATGACTTTCTGTAGACAATGACAAGGTGATTCTAAAATTCAGAGAAATGGCAAAAGACCTAGAGTAGCAAAAGAAAAAAAAGTTTTTAGAAGAACAGTGTTAAAGGACTAACACTACCTGATTCCAAAGCATGCTATGAAGTTACAATACTCAAGATGGAGTGCTACTGCCATGAAGATAGACAAATGCATCAATGGAATTGACTAAAGAGTTTATTAATGGACCCACACATATTTAAACAATGGATTTTCCCCAAAAATGCAAGACAATTCAGTGGAGAGAGAATAATCTTTTCAACAAATAATGCTGGAATATACAAAAAAAGTGAACTTAGAGCAATCCCTCACGTCATCAATAAGGACTAATTTAAAATGTTTCATACACCTAAATGTAAGACCTAAAACTATAAAACTTCTAGAAAATATAGATGAGAATCTTTATAACCTTGAATTAGACAAAGATCTCTTAGTTATAGCATCAAAAGCATGATCCATAAAATAACGAATTGATAAACTGGACTTTATGAAAACCAAAAACTGTTAAGAGATGAACAGACAAGGCACAGACTGGGAGGAAGTATCCAAGAATTGTATATCTTATAGAAGATTTTATCCAGGAGATATAAAGAATTCTCAATTTCTAAAATGAAGACAAAATCCAACAAATATATGGGCAAAACATGTGGATAGCTACTACTAAAGAAGGCAAGTAAGTGCATGAAAGATGCTATCATTAGCAATTGGGGAACTACAAAGTAAAGTAACAATGAAATACAACTACTCACCTATTAGAATGGCTAAAATTACAAAGATTCACACAGTAGCAAGTGTTGGTGATGGGATTAAGCAACTGTAACTCTCATACACTCTCGGTGAGAAAGTAAAATGTGTGCCCACTTTTGAAAACTGTTAGTTTCTTAAAAAACAAAATACACACCTACCACATGATCAGGCCATTCCACATAAAGACTTGTACACAAATGTTCTCAGTTTTATTTGTAGTAATCAAAAAAATGGAAACAACCCAGATGCCCATTAATGGATGAATGATTAAACAAATTATGATATAGGGGTGCTTGGGTGGCTCAGTCAGTTAATCGTCTGCCTTCTGCTCGAGTCATGATCCCAGCCCCACATGGGGCTCCCTGCTCAGCAGGGAGTCTGCTTCTCCCTCTCCCTCTGCCCCTCGCCCTACTCATGCTCTCTCTCTCAAATAAATAAATCTTTAAAAAAAAATTATGATATATCCATAGGATGGAATATTCCTGAGCAATAAAAAGGAATAAAGTGATCGTACCCATAACAACAAGGATGAATCTGAAAATCCTTACGCTGAATGAAAAAAAGACAAAAAAGAATACATACTGTATGATTTCATTATATCAAACATTAGAAAATGCACATTAATCAAAAAGCAGATCATGGTTGCCTCGAGTGGGATGGCAGATGTGGGAGGGTCAGGAGGGAGAGATTATTAAGGGGGGGTGACGGATATATGTCCATTATCTTGATTGCAGTGAGAGGTTTCATCAGTGTGTACATATCTCAAAATGTACTATCTGCACATCCTCTACACATGCGCAGTTCCTTGTACTTCAGTTATACTTCAGTAAAGCTATTTGTTAAACAATAACGTGTAAGCAACTAGAGATTGACCTTCTGCTCAGATTTACTGATCTCACTTTTACAGAGAGACATAACTGCAGAGAAGCAAGTCAGTCCTGTACA
Organism: Leptonychotes weddellii; assembly: GCF_054177405.1. NCBI lineage: Eukaryota > Metazoa > Chordata > Mammalia > Carnivora > Phocidae > Leptonychotes > Leptonychotes weddellii. Next base: position 34,249,554 of record NC_138381.1, on the reverse strand, counting down.
AAAGCTGAGGATTTCATTTCTTAAAAGAATGTTGTTAATGGGTCCGATTCAGAGGCCATCAACCAATTCTAATCCAAGAAGGAACTGTTTTGCTATCTTTCTTTGCCTCCTTATTGAAAATCAAGGTTTCAAATATCTCACCAACAGCTTTTAACACAATCGGTAACTTTGCTTAATACTTGCTCTGATGATCTATTACTACATCAAAAACCACTCCAAAAGTTTGTGTCTTAAATGTGGTTTGGGCAGAACTCAGCAGGAAGAGTTCACCTCTGCTGCGCTCAGAGCCATCTCCAAGGGTGCAAAGGTGGGGACCTGCAAGCATCTGAATGAAGGCTCACTGACTCCCAGGTCTGGGGGTTGCAGCTGGTTGGCTGGGACCTTAGCTGGGGCTAGAGTCACAACACAAAGCCCCTCCCTGTGGCCAGGGCTTCCCCACAACAGGTGGCTGGGTCCCGCATGCTAACATCCCAAAAGAGAGCCAGCCCGAAGCTGTGTCACCTCTTACCCTAGCCTTTTTCAGTCATACAGTGTCATTCCTCCACATTCTGTTCTCTCAAATCAAATCATAGAGGGTAGTCCATATTCAAAAAGGGGGGATTAGATTCCACCTTTTGATGGGAGGAATGTCAAAGAATTTGCAGATGGATTTTAAAACCACCATACTGTGCTTACTGAAAATGCAGATTCCTTGCTGTTCCTCTCAGATACATGGCCAGGAGCTTTCATGGAAGGAGCACTACAATGGGACTCAGGGAAACTAGATTCAAATTCTGATACATGCTTTGAAACTCTTATACAGATGTTAATTTTCCATGTTAAAAACAGGGACTAGGAACTAGTGTACAGATGAGGTCAAAGTGAGACAGGAGAAGATAGAAAGGGGAAGAGGCTATACAGTTAAAGTATTTAGCAGAGGAAGGCAGTGAAGTCACCCATACTAGACTCCAAAAAGAATGCTTAAAGCCACTGAGAGGTCAGTCCCGTGGAAGCAGAGTAGAGAATAGTGGGAGGCAGACCAGCAACCACCAACAGGGAAATCTTGCAGCAGGTAGCAGGTGGCTTTGAGGCCAAAGTTGGGTTTTGGTGCCCCTGTTCTGCTACTATTGCATCAAATCATCTAGAACAATTATTACGTGCCTATATGACCAGCTCTCCTACAAAACTAATATGCTCCATAAGGATAGGGAACAGGTTCAATTTGCAGCACCTCACATGGTGCCTTTGGTGCCCAGGACCAAGTGCTCATGAATAAGGGGGGCTAAACTATGAAGCAGGAAACCAGTCTTCAGGGAGGAAGAGTTGAGAACAGGGTGTCAGGAAAGGATTTAGAATCCAGGGAAATAAAGACCCAATTATTAAATTTTGTGGTGGTCTAGGTCCTAGGCAGATGATCAGGGCTGAGGTTCTGAGTATGACTGGTCACAAGTTCCTTATTTTATCACAAAGATTAATCTTAAGGCCTAGCATGTGGGCCCTCAAGAAGGAAACAAGTGGCAGGGACAGAAAGATCCATGGCTGTCCCATGTAAACGAGAGCTCCAGTCAGTCCGTGAGACCTCTTTCTGCTTCTAATCAATTCTGCTGCTCACAGGCATCAGACAGAGCTCATCACCTCCCCAAACCCCCACGTTTCTCCTGCACCCCTAACTCTGGACAACAGAACCACCACCACCCAGCTGGCCCTGCTTGTTCTAGATGCCTCCCCTCCTTCACCTCCAACTTGCAGTCATATCCTGTCGATTCCAAGTCTTTAGTATCACTCAACGTTGTTTCCTCTTCCAAGAAACCCTTCCCTGATCCTAAAGGGTTGAAACGCCCCTCTCCTATCTTCCTATGGCACACCTCGACCAGACTCCACCAAACACATGCTGTCCCACTAGATAAGTAATTTCAGATCCTGCACCATGTCCCTCCACTGTGCAAATGGCGTGGTTATTCAATAAAAGTTTGTTGAATGAATAAACCTACAGCCACTGTAAACAGTGCCCCACACCCAGTGTTTCATAACCCCTTCCCCTCCTTCTCTTCCTCTATAGCACTTATTGCCTCTAACAGTCTATAAATTTGCTTCTTTCTTTTATTTATTATCTCTTCATCCTCAACATCCCCTCCAAACATAAGCTCCATGACAAAAGGGATTTCGGACTGCTGGTTTACTCCTATATCCCAAATGGATAGAGTAGTGCCAAGCATTCAGTAGGCACTTAATACAAAGGAATGACAAGCCTCCACTGCTTAGCTTGTCAGATGGCCATGGCATTTTCTAGGCAGTTATCCTCCTGGGTTCCCTGGCAACCACGCCTCCCTGATTTGCCACCCGCCCCCCACCGAGGACACACTTACCCCATTTGCCTGGACAGCAGCTTATTTTAGGGCGGCTGCTACTGCAGAAGAACCAGCTACCAAAACACTTCTCATCCTACCATCTGGAAGACACACTTAGAAAGTGTTTCAACCCTCATGTGCCAGGAAAAGTAACTTTTTTACTTTTTACAAAGTAGCCAAGTGACTATGAAATACTCTTTCCAAAATGTATTTAATGAGGAACCAGTTGGTGCTTCAACATTCAAATGCTTGTGAAAATTTAACATTTTTAACAAATTAGTTTTGGAAAATATTAACCTGGGGGTCATTTCTAAGCAGTGATAGAGAAAATCATCTTTTTTTTTTTATAATAACAAAGTCAAGGTTAGGGGCTACCTATAATCAGCAAAATTTGTTATTATTTCTTTTATTTTCTAAAAATCATATGGAGTTTTTAACAGGCCACTAAAGCGATTTACTCATTACTGTTTACATAAGAATGCTAATGTTTTTAAGCATTTACCATATGGCAGACCCTTTATATATCATGATATTTAATCCTCATAACTCCAGGATATAGATATGATTAGACCCATTTCATCAGTGTAGAAGAAACTCCAGATCAGAGCAATTAATTGCTATAACATTTTTATTCCTTTACAAAAAGATCTGAAATTAATATGGCAAAATGAGATTTGACAAAGTTATATGTAGGGTAAACAGATGTTATTGTATATCTTCTTTGTGAGCTTGAGATATTTCATAATAAAAAATAAATCCATAAATGATGGCAATAATTTACCCATATTACGGTGCTAATTAAGGGCAGAGCTCCAATTCAAATTCACATCTGTTTGTCTCAAAAGTTCATGTTTTTTTTTCCCCCACAACACTGTGCTGCCTCTCCAAAATGGAAACTATTACATTTGCTTGAACTAGTCTTTAACCCAAGCTAGAAGACCTGTAAGGCAGGTGTAACTCGTCATTAAGTAGAGTTATTTATTGTAAGCAATAATATTGCAAATGTGACATATATTTTGGGTTTATATACTCCCTTTTTCCCCAAATGTTTTTTTTTTAAAGATTTTATTTATTTGAGAGAGAGAGAATGAGAGAGAGCACATGAGAGGGGGGAGGGTCAGAGGGTGAAGCAGACTCCCTGCTGAGCAGGGAGCCTGATGCGGGACTCGATCCAGGGACTCCAGGATCATGACCTGAGCCGAAGGCAGTCGCTTAACCAACTGAGCCACCCAGGCGCCCTCCCCAAATGTTTTTAAGTTGGTTCAGTAACCCTAGACCCTGAGATTGGGGAAAATGATCCTTTATTCCCAAACACCATCTTAGAATATAGCCCACAGCCTTAGAACCACCCTCTCATTCTTTTTTTTTTTTTTTTTTTTAAGATTTTATTCATTCCTTATTTGACAGAAAGAGACACAGCGAGAGAGGGAACACAAGCAGGGGGAGTGGGAGAGGGAGAAGCAGGCTCCCCGCAGAGCAGGGAGCCCGATGCGGGACTCGATCCCAGGACCCTGGGATCATGACCTGAGCTGAAGGCAGTCGCCTAACCAACTGAGCCACCCAGGCGCCCCCCACCCTCTCATTCTTACACTCCAAGATGTAATTAAAAATAAGGAGCATGAAACTCAGGAAATATGGACAAAGACGGAAAAGGGAAGAAACCGAAGAGGGTAGGTGGGTGGGAGGTAATACAGCAAGCCCTGCATGGGGAGGCGAGAGGATCCTAAGAGGAGAGAGGTCAGGACAGAAAGGAGTTCTACAAAGAACGGAGGCATAAAAAGAGGCAGGAATTGACGTGAAACCTGGAGATGGAGAAAGACAAGAGTTAGAGAAAGTAAAAGGAGTACAGAGCAAGAAAAGATGAAAAAGGAGAGCGAAGAGAGGGACAAAGAAATCATGGGGTCAGATAAGCCACTGACAGGAGAAGGCAGCTGTAGCCTTCTAGTCATTCCATAAATCAGCTCCCTGTCCTGCCAGGCGGTGTTTCCCTCCCTTTCCTGACATGAACCGCCTCCACGACTTCGAGTGATACATTTTGCAATCGCAGGGGTAATAAATTGAAAGCATCAGTGAGCAAACAGACCCCTCACAAGGAAAATTAAGCACTGAGGAATGCAAATGAAATTCCAACATGACGTAATACTTAGAAACGCGGCGCGTGGCACCAAAACATGTTGTTGTTCTGGAACCACTTTCAATCCTGCAGCAAGCCTCCAGACCGCAGGCTGCTGTTACGGATTTTATTTCTTCCCTGCTTAGTCCACCGAGTTGTAGACCGGAATCCGACTCCATCTTCACTACCGAATGAGCAGGAGGAAACTTCAGGAACATGCTCCCGAACCCACACATCTGCCTGCCAACACCATTAGCCAGCACGACGACGGGCTGAGCACCAAGCAGTGGTGACACCTACCAGGGAAGAGGTGCCTGCTTCTGAATGCTTCTCTCCTCTCTCCCCCTTCCGGGGAGTTTCAAAAATCACATTCACATTGTGCAAACAATGTCAGAGCCTTTTTTTTTTTTTTTTTAAGATTTTATTTATTTCTTTGACAGAGAGAGAGAGACAGCGAGAGAGGGAACACAAGCGGGGGGAGTGGGAGAGGGAGAAGGCAGGCTTCCCGCGGAGCAGGGAGCCTGATGCGGGGCTCGATCCCAGGACCAGGACCTGAGCTGAAGGCAGCCGCTTAATGCCTGAGCCACCCAGGCGCCCGTCAGAGCCCTTTTAAACTTGCAGCTGTAATCTCTTTTCCTTCCAGATTCAGGAGGTTCTTTTTTTTTTTTTTTTTTTTTTGGTAGGTAAACACTTCTAAAAAGAGGTAGGGGGTAAAATCCATAACACCATAGAGGGAGATTTAGTAAAAGCAATAACCTATATTGCCCAGTTAAACACCTGTTCTTCTTCAAATGGAGATTCGTTTTTGAAAGGTATTTTTTAGCCATTTGATCTGTTTATGGCGAAGTTTTAGGTTATTTCCAGCTCGGTTAATGAAATAAGGACTCAGGTTAAATCCTTAATGAGTACCTATTTATATCAAGGCACTAAAGCCCAATCCATAGGTTATAATTAAAATACCGACCATATGCCAGATGATCTATTAAATTATAGGTCACATTTACATGGAGGCAGTTCCGAGGGAAAAGTGACCTGAACATAACAAGCACAACTCACCCACTCTGCCATTATTTCAACCTCCTACCACTGAGGACCAATTGCCAACCACCCACCATGACCCTGGGAATTACTCTAAGCTGTGCTATCACCAGAGCCCTAGATCCCTCCTCCCCACCCCCTTTCCTGGTTTCTGTTGCCCCAACATAGGCTCTGCAGTCACCACCACACCCATCTCCAGGACTGACCAAGCCTCCCACCCACACAACATCTGCCCACTGGCCCCTGCTTGGGACACCCTGGTGTGCAAGCCCCAAGGGCTGCATTCCTGCTACAAGGCAGTAGAGATGCCTAAACTGGCCTCAGACTCAGAAGATCGTGTTTGAGATCCAAGTCTTCCACTTACTAATTGTGTGGCTATGGACAACTTAATTAACTTCCTGGAGCTTCCATGTCTTTACCCTTAAAATGGGGACAGGATCGGCTCTACCATCTTCGTAATAGGAGTGTGGTGCTTTTGTGAGCCTAATAGATGAGAAAGTATTTTCTAAGTGCCACAGTGATATATGGTTATTCAGAAGTGAATTTCAGAGAAGGTGGTAAACAGTGGTGCCATTTTAGAAATCATAATAGAGCGGAAAGGTCATGGCCTGAGAGTCAGGAGATGTGGACCCAGTCCAGGATCTACTAGATAACAAGTCCCGTCTCGGATCCTTTGTAGGATTTAATGTTTCCACTGTACTTGAAGGTCTCTGAAGATCCTTGGGATACGAACCATCTGCAAGTCAAGAGTAGCACTGTTCAGTTGCACATGTGTTCCATCAGCTTTTAGAAGCCAGCTTGGGAACGGAACATCGTAACATCACTTGTATGGAAAAATGAATTCTGAGCAATGACAACTGGCTGACAAGTGGACTTGTGGAACAAAATCAATTCACAATTTGGAGACTTTTGAATCACTAGGCTAGATTTCCATTAGGAAAAAAAAATCTTTGGTGAAGTTGAGAAATATCTCCCATGCTCTTCTGGAGTTGATTTTCCACATTTGTGCTTTGGCACCAGATAAGATCTGGGGTGTACTTGGGTTTTTAGTTAACCAAGCCATCACCATTTCTATGGAAAAGGACTGATTTCCCCTTTGGCACATGTTGTGAGTGTGGGCACGTGTGTGCATGTGAGGTGGGTGAGGGGAGGGGATTGACATAGATTTTATTCAAAATGTGATAATTATTACATATTATGAAAAGTGTTTTGAACTCTTAGAAAAAGGAGTTTGCAGTATTGACACAGACTTTCAATTTTAACTTTTATTTTCTTCCTTACACCATTCTGACATTAACTGTTTAAAGTGGAAAAGGAGGGGCGCCTAGGTGGCTCAGTTGGTTAAGCATCTGACTATTGATTTCGGCTCAGGTTATGATCTCAGGGTCACGAGATCGAGCCCCACATCAGGCTCCACGCTGCTTAAGATTCTCTCTCTCCCTCTCCCTTCCACCATCCTCCCCTGCTCGTGTGTGTGCGCACTCCCTCGCATAAATAAAAGTGAAAAAAGAGAGTGGACAGTGTATCCCTTAAGCAGTTCTAATAAAGACAGTGGGACAACTAACACTCTCAAAGTTAAAAAATAAAATGAGAAGACCTCCCCTTCAACTGCCCTTCCCAGAACAAAGAAGTTATGGATACACATTAACCCTACAGTCCCTGAGTGCAGCTTGTTAGAGTAACCTGGTAATGGTATAAGGGAATATGGAGAGATCATGGGGTTTTGTTGCCCTAGAAGTGCGGGGGTTATATAATAAGAACTTTACTTGCCAACCTCTGCATGGGGGACAGCTCAGATGGAGGCAGAGCCAACAGACCCAGAGACCTAAATTTAAAACCCCACATAGTGGGACGCCTGGGTGGCTCAGTTGTTAAGTGTCTGCCTTTGGCTCAGGTCATGATCCCAGGGTCCTGGGATCGAGCCCCACATACAGGGCTCCTTGCTCAGCAGGGAGCCTGCTTCTCCCTCTGCCTGCCGCTCCCCCTGCTTGTGCTCTCTCTCCGACAAATAAATAAATAAAATCTTTTTAAAAAAATAATAAATAGGGATGCCTGGGTGGCTCAGTTGGTTGAGCATCTGCCTTCAGCTCAGGTCATGATCCCAGAGTCCTGGGATCGAGTCCCATATCAGGCTCCTTGCTCAGCGGAGAGCCTGCTTCTCCATCTGCCCCTCCCCCTGCTTGTGCTCTCTCTCTCTCAAATAAATAAAATCTTAAATAAATAAATAAATAAATAAATAAATAAATAAATAAATAAATAAATAAATAAATAAAACCCCACATACTGAGTTCACTGGCTGAGCTCACATGTTCCAAGACTGAGGTTTTGGTATACGGTTATTATAAAAACAACCACAGTCCAAGAAATCATAATTATGAAGATATGTTACTCTAAGAAATTCTCTCACACTTCTTCCTCCTATGATGAATTAAGCGGTATATACCATCAGGAGGGTAATGTTTTCCCATTTGATAAAATTCCACTTTCCACTCACTTTGTGTTTTTATCATGAGAAGCACAAATGCTTTTTCCAAAGACATTTTTAAAATACCACACTTCTAAACAAAAATAGAATGAACTGCCCACAGTTAGGTGCCAGAAAAAGTTCACACACAGTTTTTCAGAAACTATTCCAAGGATCCTGGCAGTTAATTTATCAAAGTTAATGTATCAAAGTAATTGCCCTTTTCCCAACGATGGTGGCGTTTTGTGTTTCATGAACTTTCCAGGATTATTACCAGACAGTAAACATGAACATTATTATGCTCTGACAACATAACATATTCATGTAAATTTTTAAATTAAAAAACAAGATAAAAGATAATCATTTTGTGATAGGATCATTATGATTGTCAGATGCCTGATAGGAATCAGATTGGGGGTCCCATAGAGCTAGCTGACTGGGACAATGTTGGGCCAACTGACTGCACAAGACACTGCTTCCCCTCTGCATGGGATCAAAACAGCCCTTAGGGATCCTTGTCTTAGTTTATAGATCCTTGCAAGATCAAGCCCAGAGCAGGGATGCATTAAAAACATACTCTTTAGAGGAGGAGGAGGAGATAGAGGGGCAGGGGAGGATATGATGATAATGAAATAGCTAGCATTTATTGTTCTTTTCCACAGGTGAGGCATCATACCAAAGGCTTCCTATAAATTAGCTCATTGAATTCTTGCAACAACTCTCTGGGATTGTATTATCAACCCCGTTTTACATAAGCTTAGGATGACTGAATAATTTGCCCAAAGTTATATGGCCGAGAAATCCTAAGGCTGTGACTCAAATTCAACTGGGTTTGTGTGCAGGACCTCTTCATTTACCATATCTACTTTCCACCCTAATCTCTGCACCAATTTTATACATTGTGCCAACTTTATAGCCAGGTGGTTGATCTCTAGGAATTGTATCAATGGGCTTCTGGACTGCAGTTGTTTCAGTTGATGGGAGCCAAGGAGGACATCAGAGGGAGGAAGGAGACTAAGTCTGGGTGGGGTACATATTCCCGGGATCCCTCCCTGTAGTGTCACCTTCAAGCTTCTGTGTCCCTCAAGTGAAGATCACCACTGTTTTCAAGATGGTGCTCTCTATACAACTCCGTCTCTCAGGGTTCCAGAAACCAGACTCTACCACCCTTTCATCCCACTGTTACAAATTCTGAAGCATGTACTCTGATGAAAGTTCTCTCCTTGTAAATTGTCCCTGAATTAAAACTCCCCAAATTAACTTAATTTGAATGTATTAGATCATTTTATATCTACTGGGACTTTATTATGGTCTAACACCAAAAATTATGCTTTCAACCATCACATTAAACTATCTCCTAAATTAGGATTTCAGGTTTTAATCATCTAGGATAAATGTATCTGGACTCCAGTATTACCTTAGAATACTTCTGAACTCTGTGAGACCTCTTGAAATCAAAGTCTCTCTTAAATATTTTTTTTTAAAGATTTTATTTATTTGAGAGAGGGAGGGCGAGAATGAGCACTCACACAGAGGGAGAGTGAGGGGAAGAATCCGACTCCCTGATGAGCAGAGAGCCCAAAGTGGGGCTCGGTCATGACCTGAGCCGAAGGCAGATGCTTAACCGACTGAGCTACCCAGCACCCCCATCCATTAAATAGTTTTCTTACACCTTCCCTTTACTACTTTATTCCCTTCTATATCATATTAGTTAGACTGTGATAAGGAATTATCAGTTTAAATATTAATACATATGAAATCCTTTCCAATGAAATTTTGATCTCAAGAAACTATGCTTTTTCTTTCTAGGTTTCAACTGTCTAGGACTTAGTCTTTCTTTTATGAGAATCTAAGCAGTAAAATAAAGACTGCTATAAATATTTCTGTTCAAGTTCTTTAGGATACTGAAAGGTAAAAATGCTGGGGGGGAAATACCAACTTGGTTTCTGAAGCCACCATACTTAGAGTACCATTTCCCAAACAATACTTTGGAATGCTCTGATACATCATAATGATAGTCCTGGATTTCATGAGACCTAACAACCCATTTTGGTCTAGGCATGTTAGCATGCAGGTCATTATCTACCACTGGACAAGGAGAGTAGGAAAGAACCTCTACATATATCTCTGTGTGTGCATGCATGCTATATGCTTATGTGTACACATATGTGTGTATTTACAAGCAGTCCTGAAAGAGGCCCCAGTCCCTGTGTCTCTGCAGGAAGTACTGTCCCTGTACTCAGGGACTGTAATGCGATTCCAACACTGTAGCCTGGAATGCAACTCCCCTTGAAAATAATCTTATAGAAGCACAATGTCATAGCTAGGAGAGAACTTACAGATAGAACACAGATGTTCATCCCCTTCATTTTTTTTTTTTTAAGATTTATTTGAGAGAGCGCGCCTGCAAGCATGCGGGGGTGGGGGAGGGACAGAGAGGGAGAAAGGGAATCTCAAGCAGACTCCCCACTAAGCATGGAGCCCAAGGGGCTCGATCTCATGAACCTGAGATCACGACCTGAGCCGAAATCAAGAGTCAGAAGCTCAACCCACTGAGCCACCCAGGCACCCCAACCCCTTCATTTTTCAGATGAGTCAGAACATAAGGGCAAAAAGTAACCTCTCCTGATTCCCAATCCCAGAGTCTGATATCATTAATCAGAGTGGGGGTGGGGGGTGTGGAGCTTTCTGCTCTTCCCCCAGGTACTCCCTCCTGTGTCCATCACCTACTATTCCACTGAGTCTTCAAAACACCCAGAGACTGACAGATGACACGATGGCTGAAAGTGGTTACTCATGCAGCCTAATCTATTATGAGTAGTTTTACACATTATTAAATATTTTCACAGGATTTTTAATGACTGCATAGCCTGTTGGTTTTTTGATGTACCCGCAGTTTAATTCATCAATCCCTTGTATTTTATTCACCTCTTCACTGTTGCTAAGAGAGGGATTCCCACCCTAGGGTTATGGGAATGGCCAAACATCTGACATGGGACAGATGAAACCAATAGCAGTTTATGAGTCATACACACTCCCAGTCCAGGCGAGGACCGTGCGTGCCACACAGGACCACACGGGGGTCACACCTGGGGACAGAGTGCACAAGCAGGGTCTATGGGAGGCAGGCACTGTAATAACAAGAGGGTGAGGTGACCCCTGGTTCCTGAAGGATGGGATCTGAATTTGGCTTGTTTGAATAATTTTGCACACTAGTAGGAAAATGAAGACTGTCAGTCAGGGTTAAGCAGCATGTGCTCGGTTCCCATGATAAAGAGGGTGTTTTGGCAAGGGTTAGCTTACCTACAGCAACAGAATGGGGAGGGGAACTTGCATTTAGGCCATTCAAGCCCCCCCACCCACACCCAATTTCAGATGTCAAGGCAGCACATAATACTAAACCTTCATTTTAGGTCTTTCACCATACCTGGTTGTTGAAATTCCTGATATTTCATTCTCAAACACAGCCACCATGGGCACCTTTGAACATCTATCATCTTACCTACCTCTGGTCACTTTCTTAGGATAAATTCCTCAATGCTGAACTTAAATGGGGAAAAAAACAACAAAAGCAAACACTGTTCTATAAGTAGATACATTGGTGGGGGTTATGTTCTATCCCACGCCTGTCAAATAATATTTATATTGTAAGCAGAATGTTCTTTTGCTTTTAACTAAATGCTTTATTATACCTATACATTCCTATAAAAACATGCCAACAAGACAAAATGGTATATAATGAAAAATGAGAGTCTCCTTCACCTACTCTCAAGCCCCACTACCAGGCCTCTCCCCAAAAGCGGCCACAAAATGTTTTTGAATATATACAAGCATGGCATATCTTTTTTAAAAGTTTTTTTTAATCTAGCAAATAGGCGTATACTATACCTGATGTTGAAATTGCCCAGTACCTCATTGGATGGATGGATTAGTTTGCTTAAGCTGCCGTAACAGAATACCACAGACTGGTGGCCTAAGGGACAGAAACTTACTTTCTCACAGTTCTGGAGGCTGGAAGTCCAAGATCAGCATGTCAGCAAGTTTGGTTTCTCCTGAGGCCTCTCCCCTTGGCTGGCAGGCGGCCCCCTACTTGCTGTGCCCTCACATGGCCTTTCCCTATCTGTGTGCCCCCTTGTGCTTTCTCTTCTTAAATGGACACCAGTCACGTGGAATTAGGGCCCCATCCTTAATGATTTTAAAGTTAATCACCTCTTTCAAGGCCATGTCTCCTAATATGGGCAGATTCTTTAAGATTTGAGAGCGAGCGAGCGCGTGCTTGTGAGTAGGGGGAGGGAGAGAATCTGCAAGCAGACTCCCCCCAACACACCCCCACCCCCCGAGCACGGAGCCCGATGTGGGACTCGGGGCTTGATCCTATGATTCCGAGATCATGACCTGAGCTGAAATCAGGAGTCAGATCCTCAACTGACTGAGCCACCCAGGTGCCCCCAAATGTAGTCACATTCTAAGATACTGGGAGGTTAGGGGGCCTCAACTATGGATTTGGGGGGGGACACAATTCAGTCTATAACAGAAGCATTATAGATTTTATTGTTTCCAGCTTTTTACTATTATAACAATGGTATAATGAACATCACTGTACAGAAATCTTTATACGTTAGTATATCCATAGAATAAACTCCAAGAAGTAGAATTGCTGAATCAAAGGAATAAATTTGCATATACTGCCAAATTGCAAACCTCCAAAAAGTTTTGTCAAATTTAAACTTCCACCAATAATGTATGAGGGTAGTCATTTCCCCTCATACCCAACAAACTGGCAATTATGAAACTTCATCTTTGTCAGCCTTTAAGTAAAAACTGATAGCTTATTTTGGTCTCCTTCTTTTAATCATGAGGTTTTATACAGTGTGCATTTTTTTTTTTAAAGATTTTATTTATTTATTCATGAGAGACAGAGGCAGGGGGAGAAGCAGGCTCCCTCGGAGCAGAGAGCCCGATGTGGGACTCAATCCCAGGACTCTGGGATCATGACCTGAGCCGAAGGCAGACGCTTAACAACTGAGCCACCCAGGTGTCCCTATACAGTGTGCATTTTTATAATAAGCGGATTCTTGTTCCCTTTCATACAGCTATTATACTCACAGTGATTAAGTACTTACATTATATTATTTTAGGGAATCAAAACTGTTGGAATGTCTCCATTTGAATCTAGAGTCAGGCAATTGAAACCTCTATTGGTTCCAATAGATCCAATCCAATTTGAAGAAGTATGGCCACCCACAGCCACACAGAACACAGTCTGTTGTGAATGAAACCGATCACTGATGGTATTTGCTGTCCATCAACAATGGTAAAAGCCAGCCCCTAATTATCAGCACATTGCTGAGTGGTTATGTATCTCTCAATAACTTTGAGTTAATTTGAAGACTTTTTCCTCTACCATTTCTTTTCCCGTTGACATGCAAGCATGACTTAGCCTAGTGTTTTCAAATTGGGTTGAAAGAAAGTAGGTTGCTTTCAATTTTAGAGTTACCTGGAAGAATTGGGTAAATAAATCAAATCTAATTTTTTTAAAGATTTTATTTATTTATTTATTTATTTAATTTATTTGAGAGAGTGAAAACGAGAGAGATCACAGAGGGAGAGGAAGAAGTAGACTCGCCACTGAGTGGAGAGCCTGATGTGCGGCCCTCAATCCCAGGACCCTGAGATCATGACCTGAGCCAAAGGCAGACACTTAACTGGCCACCCAGATGCCCAAATCAAATCTAATTTTTAACCTAGGACTAGGGTAGAGTTAGCTTTTCTTATACACTGCCGTACAGAGGCTTTGGGAGCCTCTGAAAGATAAGATTCCGGGGCAGCCTCAAGATAGGCCTTCAGACCAGAATGGGTAGGCAGCCTGAACAAGGACAGGTTTAAATGAATAGGCAAGATGCTGGGAAAAGATGAGCATGTTTGCTATGGAACAGAATATTTTAAAAAGAAAAATTGCCTGCAGGACTTTGGTACAAGTGTATCATTAGGATGGAGGTCCCATAGTGAAGGAGAAAATCATTTTCCTATTTTATAGAATTACCCAGGTTTCCCAAGCACCTTCCAAAAGCAACAGAATATTTATGAAGAAGATACGGTAGTCAATTCTGTCTGCCACATGGAAATTGGGAAGTGCACATGAAGTTTGCCATGTTTCAGGATTTCATCATATTTTTGGCAAGAGTGTATACACATAAGGAGACCTTTTGTTAAACCACATAACTCTGATCTTGTTTATGAGCTCTAAAATTAAATTATCTCACATAAATACTCAGAAGGTAATTTTCATATTCGTCTCAATGGTCCACAGTACCACCACAAAAGATCCAGTCACAATTCATTCTGTGACATGGGCAGCCTCTCGGCTTGGTACAATGTGCTACTTCGTGGGAGTTTGATGACCTACAGACTCTCACGCATTTAAAGAAAGAAAGAAAAGCTGGAAGCACTTTTGCTGGATCTGTGGCAAAAGCATTTACTATTGAATCAAGGAAATATACCAACGCGAAAGAATGAAGGCTACAGTTCAGAGCTTGCAAACTCTTTCTGTGAAGGACCTAATGGTAAATATTTTAGGTTTTGCAGGCCACTGGGTCTCTGTCACAACCACTAAACTCTGCTGTTGTATCACAGAAACAGTCGTAGACAGTACATAATGAATAGGTGTAGCCATGTTCCAATAAAACTTTATTTACAAGAAACAGACAGCAGGCCAGATTTGGCCTATGGACCATAGTTTACCAACCCTCTCTCTAGCCTACTTGATGTTCCTCTTCTCTGGTAATTTCCTTTTTAAACATATATAGATACTATATTTGGTTTTTAAAAAAAAAATTAACTTATTTAATCCTCAAAATAGCTCTACTATTATTAGCTTCCCATTTCATAGATGAGAAAACTAAGGCACAAAGAGGTCGAGCAACTCTCCCAAAGTTGTACAACCAGGAAGTGGCAGAGCTAGAACACGAACTCAGGCAATCTGACCAGAGAGACCACAGCTTGCCCCCTATTCTTGGGAGGTTTTAAATGTGCTAAGAGCGCTCAAAAATGTGTCTACCTTTCCAGGCACTCCTGAAACTCTAAGTCTGGCTTATACCCAGAGCAGATTAGCTCTGCTATTCATCCACATAGATTCCCAGGTTAATTTCAATTCCACATTAGACTTCTAGCAAGAGAAACAACGAGGAGATTCTGAGGGTCCCAAATCCACCCTATCATTTGGAGGCTCTCAAATGCCTTGTTAAGGCTTCTAGAGCTTCATCCAGCATCTTTTCCCAGAATAAGCCAAGAATTTACTGTGTCCCCTAAGAAATAATTTAGACAAGACTGTGCTACCAAAATATGCTATTTTAAAAAAACAAGAGTAGGGGTGCCTGGGTGGCTCAGTTGTTGAACGTCTGCCTTCGGCTCAGGTCATGATCCCAGGATCCCGTGATTGAGCCCTGCATCGGGCTCCCTGCTCAGCCAGGAGCCTGCTTCTCCCTCTCCCGCTCCCCCTGCTTGTATTCCCTCTCTAGCTGTCTCTCTGTCAAATAAATAAATAAAATCTTTTAAAAATAATTTAAAAATTTTTAAATAATGAAAACAAGAGTAGATACCAAAAAATTGCCATACTGCAAGTAAAATTAACGACTATAGAAATAAAAATGTAGCCCAAAGTTCTCCTATAACACAAAATTATGAGTCATCCGGATAAAAAGAGATGATGTTTGTCACTGCAAATAAGAGAATACTATCATGAGGTTTGGAATTTCTCTCTTGTAAATCTGAATAGAGTAAACAAACCCTGACTATTGGTAGTCTCAGTACTAAGGACATGAGTTCAATTTGAAGGTGCTACTTGCCTAACACTCTTCTCAATTTGTTCTGCCCTCAGTATCCTATCATACTATGTAGATTTTTCTTTCAATCAAAATTTATCTCACTTGATAGGGTTAAAACCACCATCTCATCTAATTAAAGAAGAAGAGTAAACTGAACATTCTCTTTTAGAACATGGAAATTCCCTGTGGTTGCCAAAAAGAACTTGAAATGCTTTAAGATTAAGATTATACATCCAGTCAAATCAGCAATTATAAATTAGTAGCTTTGTGCAGGGATTTAGAATGTAAGAAGAAAGAGAAAAGAGGTTATTCTCTAAAACAGCCTCTGGGAAAGCTAAATGGGTGTTTTCATGTCCCATTCATAAAACCCAAGGACGAATCCATCAACTTTTCTATGGCCTTTATTGCAGAGAAAAGAAAATCCACTGTTTCTATTTGTTAAAAGGGTTCAGCTTTCATATCCTGGGAGAACAGAGAATGTTTGACCCTGAAGGGGCAGGATATTCTTGTATGTAAGTTAAAAAGAGAAAGATATCTTATCATGTAAATGTGTTTTGTCATTCATTAGAAAATACCACTGTAGTACTGTGGGAGGAGGGGGTCCCTAATAAGCTTGAAATTTTCATTGGCCAGCAAACATATAAAAGGGCAGGGGAAGAAAAAATATGTAAAATCTACTCTGTGCCAGGCTCCATTCTAGGAAATTTAATATAGTTACATTAAGGAAATAGCTAATTTTAAATGTTAGTTTCTGTCTTCAAGTTTTAAAGATTGATGATTATTATTTAAAATATTTTCTCTTATCTGTAACTATGTGTGGTGAGGAATGTTAACTAGATTTATTGTGATCATTTCATAATATACACAAACATTGAATCATTATGCTGTACACCTGAAGTTAATATAATGTTACAGGTCAATTACATCTCCATACAAAAATAGAAAATATTTTCTCGTTTCAGTTGCTGTTTGGAAAATTTAAATTTCACTGTGAAAGCACTGCTTTCTTTTACATGAACGCCTTTACTTAAAGCAGCCCCAGAAGACCTAACTGGTGAAGAAGTCTCCCCGTTGCTGGAGGTACCCATTTTACAACTGTCAAAAGAGCCACAGAAACTCTGGAGCATTTTTACTTATCCATCCCTTCCTTACCATCTCCCACCCCCCATTATGAACCAATATATTTCTCACTATGAGGGCTCTTGTGACTATAATAAATGAGGCATGACTTTGCAAGCAGCTGGAACAACCCCAAGAAGTCATTTACATGATGAAACACTAGAGTGTCTGAACACAGTACCGGGTGGGACCCACTCTTGCATCAGATGTACTCCAAAGCATCATACACTTCTTGCAACTGTGCCATCAGATCCTTCCCAAATCCTCATTCCCCCACCAAGCCCCCTCAGGGAAACCTGGAGAGCTGCTTCAGACCCAGCAAACTAGCTGCCTTCCCTCATACTTCCTGCCCCAATTTTGCTGAAAACTCACTTTCCTTGATTTCAACTAATTTAGTCATTTTATGTTTTCCGTGTGTCGTAGATACTGGCTGCATTCACTTGGCTGTTTTAAGTCTTTTTTTTTTTAAGATTTATTTATTTATTTGAGAGAGAGAGAGAGAGCAGGAGGGAGGGGCAGAGGAAGAGGGAGAGAGAGTCTTAAGCAGACTCTGCCCTGAGCCTGACCCAGGGCTTGATCTCAAGACCCTGAGATCAGGGGCTGAGCTGAAACCAAGAGTCGGACACTTAACCAACTATGCCACCCAGGTGCCCATTTTACGTCTTAAAATAAAGGCTATGGGGCTCTGACTGCAATCATTTACTGAGTACCTATGAACCCAAGTGCCATACTGTTTGCTCTATTTAGATAATTTATATATATATATATATATTTTTTTTTTTGCACAGATCATTCAAATCTCCCCATATATTCTCTGTAACAACCCAGTGAGGAATAGATTTGTATCCCCGTTTTATAGAAGAGGAAGTTGAGCCTCAGAAGTTAGAAATGGGCAGGACAGTGATAATGATACAGAACTAATTAGTGACTTCTGAAACTACTGCCCTTAACCATGAGGCCATACTGCCCAGAGTTGTCTTCATCGGAGTGGTTAACATAAAAACACACACAATTATATCCTCAGAAATTACCTTCAACTCTATCTTTAAACTTTACCTTTTTTAAAATCATTTTTGTAAGGCTAAATTTAGATGGGCTGGTTCTTAACATTATTTTGGTTGTGGATCCATAGAGATTTTGACAATGCTGTGCACACTCCACCAGGTGGCTGCCAACTTTAAGGATGCCTTTACTGACATTAGAATCCCTCTCAGTCACAGGCTAATGTCGCCAGGTCATCTTTGCAAGTATTACCAGCAGAGATGGTAATTCTTCGCTTTGATTTTCTACTGAAGTGAAATGTAGCATTTCTATTACTGCATTCTGTTCATGATGTGGGGGGGAATGACTCACAACGGACTTTTCACACACTAAATCCCCATGTCTTCGAGAGTGATGTTAAAGATGGTGTCACCTTTCTACCCCATCAACCTCAGAGATACAATGTTTTGCTACGGCCAGTACATTTTCCCTCCTGTTGAAAGAGTCTTGACTTATTTATTACAGCATATATAATAAGGTACATTTTCCCAGCATAGACCCATTCAGAGAGAGAGAGTTTGACCACAGGGCATATGAAAAATATTTAAAAGTAGCTATATACAAAAGGCTATCTAGAATTGCATGGTGGTTAAGAACTCAAGCTTTGAAATAAGGTGGCTGGAAAAGATGGCCAAAGGTTCAAACATGGGTTCTGCCATTTACCTCCTATAGGACCTTGAGCACTTTACTTAACCTCTGAGTTCCTTTATCTATGAATAGGGATAATAACACACATTCTGCATGGTTCAAGTTAATGTTAAAACTAGAGGAGAAACACACAGAGCTTGGTATATAGTAAGCACTGGATAATGGGTGCTCTTATTACGTTATTCTTAATTTTCAGTGGACTGGTTATCTGGTATGATTATAAAAAACATTCTGGTCAACAGACAGTTTCCATATTTATCATGTTAAAATTAATGTGTAGGATTAAATTATGGATTTTTTTGCTTGTGCCTAAAAGGAAACCCAGATTACTGATTTTTAAGGAATTAGAACCAAAAAATGCTTAAAGATGAAAGCATAGGACTTATCCTATCTTTAATCATTTGGATAGATCCTCTGGGCTCAGGGTTACTATAATAAATATTAATCATCATTATATAATAGATATGTAGAAATAAACAGCAAGAGAGGTTTCCAGATGATAAAATATCAACTACTCTTTTACTACAGTACAATATTCTGTGATATATCCTTTTATTAAGAAGTCATATGGAAGATGTATTTTTAAAAGATTAAGAAAATAGTGGGTACTCAGTGAATGCTTATTGAATTGAAGGTCAAACTGAAAACCAGACTTATGTGTATTCTTTTATTATGTCTCACAACTTCCTAGCAGGACAAAGATTATATGCCAACTTTATGTTTGAAGCAACTGAGTTAGAAAGTTCAATTTGCCAATGTACACACTAGTTTGTAAAGTAGTAATTAGAACATCAGTATTCCAACTTTGGCCTAACTTCAAAACCCATGTTGTTTTTACCATAGTCTGCTACCTGCCAAATTTTATAATTAAATATATATAATTTTCAAACCAGTCAGGAACTCTGCTTATAAAATGTATTACCCTCTCCATTATCAATCTGATAACCTCCTGGAGGGGTGGGGGGAAGGTGGCCAAATTGAAGAAATAAATATAAAGAATGTAGTATCTCTTGAATATACAGGAGAGATTTCAACTTCAAAAAATAGAAAACAAAATTAATAAATGAAACTCTGATCTGAGACAACAATTAAAATATGTTACACCCTTTCTCTGGCTTATTAAGTGGGTTCATATGAATGAGCTGCCATCCCAAAATAATAAGAAGACCAGTTGCAAGCATAACTTGGCAATTTGATTACTAATTTGAATGAAACACTGCAAAGGACACATGAAAACTATATAAAATCAAGAAAATTTCTCCAGGGGCGCCTGGGTGGCTCAGTCAGTTAAGTGTCTGCTTTCGGCTCAGGTCATGATCCCAGGGTCCTGGGATCGAGCCCCACATCGGGCTCTCTGCTCAGCAGGAAGCCTGCTTCTCCCTCTCCCACTCCCCCTGCTTGTGTTCCCGCTCTCGCTGTCTCTCTGTCATAAATAAATAAAATCTTTAAAAAAAAAAAAAAAAGAAAAAGAAAGAAAATTTCTCCAATTTTAATGAATCATATCTTTTAGGAGATAAGCCACAGTTGAAAGTTAGTTTACATGCCAGTTAAGGAAGCTATAATCATAAGCAATTAGCCTGTGTCTAGAATAAAATTTAATCAATCTAGGATCATTTCCTTTTCATCTGTGCAAAAAAAAAAAAAAAGTAACTTTTTATGTAATTGTTACCAAGACTTTGGAAAAAATTTAAAAGTACTGGAATTCAAGGACTAGAGTAGAAATTCAGCATCAACTGGCAATCTAACATGGACTATTAGTTCAGGCACTTTCACAGGTGCTGCTAAGAGGAAATAGTTACCAGCTCAGCCCTTGAAAGGTCACCTGTATATCCAAGCAGGTCAATGAAAGATAGAGATTTATGAGTTTGCGACATCTCATAGAACAGAGACTGAGAAAATTCAGTGGATTTAATTGATTTTACCTCAATACCCCCAGGTTTCTCAAAATAGTACCAGATCATTTTGCTATAGAGGTTATCTGCCTTAATTTTTCTATTAGGACCTATCAAGAGTCACAAGTGTAGGTATAAAAGGAAATATAATGTCTAAAGGTAAAATAATGCAAGTTAAGGTTCAGTTATAAAAGTCAAGACAAGCATCCAAATGCCTTGATTTATGGCACTGTGTAAGTTATCGCTAACGGAAATAAGTCAGTTAGGAAATCTCAACCAAAGCCAAAAATCTCTCTCAACTTCAGTCTTTTCTCCTATGTGTAGCTATATCATGAAACTCTCACTTTATAATGCACAGACATGCTTGATGCTAAAATGACTGTGTTAACTGAAACCAAGTCCTAGCACCCTGCCTCTGAACATAACAGGGCAATGAAGACTTGTGAAATGGACAGTGTGCTTAAATTAAGTAGCACCAGAAGTTAACAGCATAGGGAGAGGTCATCAGAGCTTAAGAAACTTACCTCCCATGGCTGCTTAGGCATTTACTTTTCCTTGATCTCACTTTTTAAGTTACAGAAGCACTAAAGAATGTTTGGAAAATAAGAAATCATTATTCACATCCCTGCCACCTTAAAACTACTATCATTTGTAATATTCCTGTCTAGTCTTGCTTTTTCACGTATACAAAGCCTTTATTTTACACCTACAGGAAGACATTATATGTACCTCGCTTTTTTTTTCCTCCACCAAAATATTTGTTGGAAGTGCTTTCATCTTGGTATTTAGAGTGTGATAGGAAGATGAGGGGGTAGGAGGATCCTAAATTCATCTCCTCCCACAGATACAACTAGATAACACCCACATCAGTGTAAATAACCCAAGGACCGTCGGAACACATCTCCACAGCTAAATGTAGAGAAGAGGCCACATTGAAGAGGGTAGGAAGGGCAGAGATGCAGTAGGGGGCCAAACTGACCTGCAGGACTGTCCATGGGAGGGAGGAACACCACAAGCGTGGAGAAGGAGAGGAACTGACCCTAAACCAGGCACGCCAGGCACAGGAAACCCCCACTGGGAAGACAAATCCCCATAACATTTGGCTAGGAAAACCAGAGAAACTTAACTTCTAAATTCTTACAATCATTGGGCCTTCACACCCAGAACTTTAAAAATCAGTAGCTCAGCTCAGAGAGCCTGAGTCCACACCCTTAAAGAGACAGCACAACAAAGAGTCCTACTGAAATACAGCATAGAAGCAGCAGTTGAAAAATGCCCAGGGTATACAGGAAGGAATTTTTTTCCCCCCAGTAATCTCTACACCCAACGTGGGTCTCAAACCCACGACCCTGAAATCAAGAATCACATGCTCTTCCTATTGAACCAGCCTGGTGCCCGGGAAGGAAAATTTCTTTAATAACCTCACAGTATGTGCTGGAGGGGCAGGTATCACTGGGCAACTACTCCAAGAACAAAGAACTGATGGATGCATTCCCCTCTCCACATTCCCCCTCTCCCCCCGCCCCTGCCAGCCTACATAGAAGGACACCTACAGGAACCAGTACAGTACACTCTCTACCTAGCTTGCCAAAAGCACCACCTGCCCCTGCATTCCTCTGCAGGTGCACCCCATCTAACCCAGAGAGGCAGGAATACATCCGAAGTGGGGGAACAAGCCTGGCATTGTGCAAGCACCCCCAACAGAGGCCAGTACCACTCCAAAGTGACTCCTGCCCCTGAGGAGAGGGAAAGATAACCATACATACCACCAGTTCAACTGCAGCCCCATAAGTGGACTCTGAACTGAATGCAGGCTCTACCCCCCAGTGAAAACCTCCCAGAGGAGGAGAGCACAAGGAGAGCATCCTGCAGTTCCAAGTGACCACAACTCTGGCAAACACCTGGTCTGACTCGACTCAAGCATAAGGCGACCCTTACAGGACTATTAACACCACCGGGCCCAAACACCGCTCACCACGGGAAAAGAGAGCCATTGCAGAACACTAGACTGAGGCAAATGCAGCTCAGCCACAACAGTAGGGCGCACCCAACACGCACTGGAGATAGCCCTGAAGCACCAGATTCTGGAGAACAGGGGATGCTGTACTACAGGGCACTACAGGAATTCTTTTTAAGGCTACTACTTGCCAGAATAGGAGATGTAGCTGATTTTCCTGACACATAGAAGCAGACACAGAGCTGGGAGGAGCAAGATGGCGGAGGAGTAGGAGACCTGGATTTCGTCTAGTCCCAGGAATTCAGCTGGATAGGGATCAAGCCATTCTGAACACCTACAAACTCAACAGGAGATCGAAGAAAAGAATAGCAACAACTCTCTGAACAGAAAAGCAACCACTTTCTGGAAGGCAGGATGTGCAAAGAAGTGAATCCGAGGCGATATTTGGAGGATAGACAGCGGGGGAGGGGCCTCCGATGGCCGCTTCTGGCAAGTGATAGATACGCGGAGCACAAAATCGGAACTTTTAGAAGTCTGCTCCACTGAGGGACGTCACTCCGGTGGCTAAGCCAGGGGGTGGAACCCTCGCAGGACAGTGTGGCCTCAGGACCCTTGGGGTCACAGAAAGACCGGGGGTGCCTGAGTGCGGCAGAGCTCCCAGGTATCGGAGCGGGGAAGCTGGCTGCAGAGACAGAGCCGAGGCGCGGGCTCTCAGCTCGGGGTTGCCATAAACCGTGATCCACAGCACAGTTGGGCCACTACTCCTCCAGCAGGGACCCAACAAGAGGCAGATCCGGGGAGACTCCCCTTCCTCCCCGGGGAGGAGTGGCACAGGAGTGCACCGTAGGGATCTGCTGGGTTTGGAGACTCCACACTGAGTCGGGTGCCAGAGATAGAAACACGCGGTCACAGGCCGGGTGAGCACGGAGTGCTGC
>NC_138381.1:34209335-34225697 GCF_054177405.1 Leptonychotes weddellii | reverse complement strand
AAACAAATAATACATTATATGTTAAAAAAAAAAAAAAAAGAAGAAGAAGATAGTAGGAAGGGAAAAATGAAGGGGGGAATTGGAGGGGGAGACGAACCATGAGAGACTATGGATGCTGAGAAACAAACTGAAGGTTTTAGAAGGGAGAGGGGTGGGAGGATGGGTTAGCCCAGTGATGGGTATTAAGGAGGGCACACATTGCATGGAGCACTGGGTGTTATATGCAAACAATGAATCATGGAACACTACAACAAAAACTAATGATGTCATATATGGTGACTAACAAAATAAAATTAATTAAAAAAAAAAAAGACAGACACAGAGAGTTAGACAAAATGAGGAGACGGAGGAATATGCCCAAATTAAAGAATAGGACAAAAACACAGCAAAAGAGAGAAATGAAATAGATTTAAGTAAAATACCTGATAGAGAATGTAAAGTAATGGTCATAAAGATACTCACTGGACTTGAGAAAAGAGTGGAGGACATCAGAGAGACAGAAACCTTAAAAAGGAACCAATCAGATGAAGAACTAAATACCTGAAATTAAAAATACACTGGAAGGAATAAATGGCAGACTAGAGGAAGCAGAAGGAAAAAAAAATCAGTGACCCGGAGGAGAGAATAATGGAAAGCAATCGAGTTTTACAAGAAAAAATATTAAGGAGAATAAAAGAAGAATGAGAATACATTAAGGGAACTCAGTGACACCATCAAGCACAATAATGTTCACATGATAGGGATCTCAGAAGGAGAACAGAGAGTAAAGGGGGTAGAAAATTTATGTGAAGAAATAATAACTGATAACTTCCTGAATCTGGGGAAGGAAACAAATCTAGATCCGGCAGGCATGGACATCCCCCAACAAAAATCAACACAAGGTCCACACCAAGACACATAGTAATTAAAATGGCAAAAAATAGTGATAGAGAATTTTTAAAAAGCAGCAAGAGAAAAAAAAGTTACATATAAGGGAAATTCCATAAGGCAATTACCTTTTTTTTTTTCCAAGCCAGAGGGAATGGCATGATATATTCAAAGTGCTGAAAGAAAACAACTGCAACCAAGAATATCCAGCAAGTCTATCATTCAGAATAGAAGGGGAGATAAAAAGTTTCCCAGACAAACAGAAGTTAAAAGAATTAATTACCATGAAAACAGCCTTACAAAAAAAGGTTAAAGGGGATTTTTTTCAGCGGAAAGGAAAGACCATAAGCAGGAATAGGAAAAGTAGGGAGCACAAGAGCAGTAAAATTAACTATATCTACAAAAACCAGTCAAGGAACTCACAAAATGAAGGGATGTGACGTTGGACACTGTATACCTAAAACACTGGTAAGAGGAGTAAAAATTTAATGCTTTTAGAATGGGTTCAAACTTAAGCAACCATCAATATAGCCTGCTATATGCAGAGGAGGTTATATATAAACCAAATGGTAACCACAAATAAAAAAAAAACTGGTAATAGATATGCAAAAAGAACAGTAATCCAAGTTTATCACTGAAAAAAGACAGCAAACCATTAAAGAAGAGAGCAAGAGAAGGAACAGAAAGAACTACAAAACAACCATAAAACAAGTAACAAAATGACAATAAGTACATATCTATCAATAATCACTGTGAGGGGCACCTGGGTGGCTCAGTCAGTTAAGCGTCTGCCTTCAGCTCAGGTCATGATCTCAGGGTCCTGGGATCAAGCCCCACATCAGGTTCCCTGTTTATCAGAGAGTCTGCTTCTCCCTCTCCGTCTACCTCCTCCCCCCTCCCACTCATGCACTCTCTCTCTCAAATAAATAAAATCTTTTAAAAATAATAATAATCACTTTGAATGTAAATGGACTAAATGTTCCAGTCAAAAGACCTAGGGTGACAAAATAGATAAAAAACAAGATGCATCTATATGCTGCCTGCAAGACTAATTTCAGACTTAAAGACATATGCAGACTGAAAGTGAAGAAATGGAAAAGCATTTATGATGCAAATGGAAGTGAAAAGACAGGGTATCAATACTTAGACAAAATAGATTTTAAAACAAGACTATAACAAGAGACAAAAAAAAAGGACACTGCATAATCATAAAGGGAACATCCAAGATGTAACAACTTTAAGTATTTATGAACCCAACATGGGAACATCCAAACACATGAAGCAGTGAATAACAAACAGGAATTGGTAGTGATACAATAAATGTAAATGTCCATTTATATAAATGGACACATCATCCAAACAAAAGTTAACAAGGAAACAGTGGCTTTGAATGACACATTGGACCAGAGGGATCTAATGGAAATATTCAGAACATTTCCTTCTAATACAGCAGAATACACATTCTTTTCAAGTGCACACGGAACATTCTCCAGTATAATCACATATTAGGCCACAAAACAAGTCTCAACAAATTCAAAAAGACTGAAGTCATACCATGCATCTTTTCTGATCACAACGCTATGAAACTAGAAATCAACCACAAGAAAAAAAATCTGAATAGGGAACAAATACATAGAAATTAAGTAATATGCTACTAAACAATGACTGGGTCAACCAAAAAATAAAATCAAAGAGGAAACCAGAAAACACACTGAGACAAATGAAAATGAAAACACAATGGTCCAAAATCTTTGGGATGCAGCACAAGCTCTTCTAAGAGGGCAACTTATAGCAATTCAGATCTACCATAAGAAGACAAATCTCAAACAACCTAACTTTACACCTAAAGGAAGAACAAACAAAACCCACAAGCAGTAGAAGGAAGGAAATAATAAAGATTAGAGCAGAAATAAACATTATGAACTAAAAAAAGCATTAGAGGGCCCCTGGGTGGCTCAGTTGGTTAAGCGACTGCCTTCAGCTCAGGTCATGATCCTGGAGTCCTGGGATCGAGTCCCACATCGGGCTCCCTGCTCAGCAGGGAGTCTGCTTCTCCCTCTGACCCTCCTCCCTCTCATGCTCTCTGTCTCTCATTCTCTCTCTCGCAAATAAATACAATCTTAAAAAAATAAATAAAATAAAAATAAAAAAAACATTAGAACAAATCCATGAAACCAGTAGCTAGTTCCATGAAAAGATCAACAAAATTGATCAACTGTTAGCTAGCTGCACACACACACACAGGCGTGCGCATGCACCCATGCCACACACAAACACACAAAAGAGGACTTATATAAACAAATTCAGAAATGAAAGGAGAAACAACCAACACCTCAGAAATACAAAGGATTATAAGAGTATTATGAGAAATTATATGCCAACAAATTCAACAACCTAGAAGAAATGGATAAATTCCTAGAAACATAACCTCTGAAACACACTCAGGAAGAAACAGAAAATTTGAACAGACCAATTACCAGCAATGAAAATGAATCAGTAACCAAAAAACTCCTAATAAGCAAAAGTCCAGGACCATATGCCTTCACAGCTGAATTCTACCAAACATTTAAAGAGTTAATATCTATTCTTCTCAAACTATTTCAAAAAAAAGGGGGCGGGGGGGCACCTGGGTGGCTCAGTCGGTTAAGCATCTGCCTTCGGCTCAGGTCATGATCCCAGGGTCCTGGGATCGAGCCCCGCATCGGGCTCCCTGCTCCTCGGGAAGCGGGCTTCTCCCTCTCCCACTCCCCCTGCTTGTGTTCCTTCTCTTGCTGTGTCTGTCTCTGTCAAATAAATAAATAAAATCTTAAAAAAAAAAAAAGGAGGAGGAAGTAAAGCTTCCAAATTCACTGTACAAGGCCAGAATTACCCTGATACCAAAGCCAGACAGACACTACAAAAAAAAAAAGAACTACAGGTCAGTATCTCTGATGAACATAGATGAAAAGTCCTCAACAAAATATTAGCAAATCAAATCCAACAATACATTTTAAAAAAGCATTCACCATGATCTGGGGCGCCTGGGTGGCTCAGTTGGTTAAGCGACTGCCTTCACCTCAGGTCATGATCCTGGAGTCCTGGGATCGAGTCCCGCATCGGGCTCCCTGCTCAGCAGGGAGTCTGCTTCTCCCTCTGACCCTCCTCCCTCTCATTCTGTCTCAAATAAATAAGTAAAAACTTTAAAAAAAAAAAAAAAAGATTTAAAAAAATAAATAAATAAATAAATAAATAAGCATTCACCATGATCAAGTGGGATTTATTCCCAGAATGCAAGGATGGTTCAGTATTTGTAAATCAATCAACATGATAGATACATCACATCAACAAGAGAAAGGATAAAAACCATATGATCATTTCAATAGATGCAGAAAAAAAGCATTTGACAAGGTATAACATCCATTCATGAAAAAAACCCCCAACAAAGTAGTTTAGAGGGGATAGACCTCAACATAATAAAGCCTTATATGAAAAACCCACAGCTAACATCATACTCAATGGGGAATAACTGAGAGCTTTTCCCCTAAGGTCAGGAACAAGACAAGGATGTCCTCTCTCACCACTTTTATTCAACATAGTGCTGGAAGTCCTACCCGCAGCAACCAGACAAGAAAAGGGAATAAAAGCCATCCAATTGCTAAGGAAGAAATAAAACTTTCACTATTTGCAGATGACATGATACCGTATATAGACTAAAGACTCCACCAAGAAACTACTAGAACTGATAAATGAATTCAGAAATGTCACAGGATACAAAATCAAAATATAGAAATCCATTGCATTTCCATACACTAATAATGAAGCAACAGAAAGAGAAATTAAGAAAACATCCCCATTTACAATAATATCAAAAATACTACTGGGGCACCTGGGTGGCTCAGTTGGTTGGGCGACTGCCTTCGGCTCAGGTCATGATCCTGGAGTCCCGGGATCGAGTCCCGCATCGGGCTCCCTGCTTGGCGGGGAGTCTGCTTCTCCCTCTGACCCTCCTCCCTCTCATGCTGTCTCTCATTCTCTCTCTCTCAAATAAATAAATAAAATCTTTAAAAAAAAAAAAAAAGATTTAAAAAAAAAATACTACTACCTAGGAATAAACTTAACCAAGGAGGTGAAAGACCTGTACTATGAAAACTATAAAATATTGATGAAAAAAATTGGAAGACAACATGAAGAAATGGAAAGACATTCCACACTCACAGATTGAAAGAATACTGTCAAAATGTCCATACTACCCAAAGCAATCTACAGAATTAAATATGCAATCCCTATCAAAATACCAACAGCGTTTTTCACAAAACTTGAACAAAAAATCCTCAAACTTGTATGGAACCACAAAAAAAAAACCCAAATAGACAAAGCAATCTTGAAAAAGAGGAACAAATCTGCAAGTATCACAATCCCCAGATTTCAAGATGTACTACAAAACTGTAATAATCAAAACAGTATAGTACTGGCACAAAAAATATCAATAGAACAAAACAGAAAGCCCAGAAATAAACCCACTATTATGTGGTCAAATAATCTTCAACAAAAGAGGCAAGAATATGCAAAAAAGATGGTCTCTTCAACAAATAGTGTTGAGAAAACTGGAGAACTATATTCAAAAGAATGAAACCGGACAGCTTTCTTATACCATACATAAAAATAAACTCAAAACAGATTAAAGACCTCAGTGTGAGACCTAAAACCGTAAAAATCCTGGAAGAGAATACAAGCAGTACTTTCTCTAACATTGGCCATAGCAATATTTTTCTGGCTATGTCTCCTGAGGCAAAAGAAACAAAAGCAAAAATAAACTATTGGGACTACATCAAAATAAAAAGCTTCTGTGCAACAAAGGAAACAAACAAAAAAACTAAAAGAAAACCTATTGAATAGGAGAAGATATTTGTAAATGACATACCTGATAAAGGGTTCATACTCGAAATAAAGAATTTACACAACTCAACATCAAAACAAGTAATCCAATTAAAAAAACAGGCAGAAGACATGAACACACATTTCTCCCAAGAAGACATACAGATGGCACACCTCACACCTGTCAGAATGGCTAAAATCAAAACACAAGAAACAAAGGTGAGGATGTGGAGAAAAAGGAACCCTTATGCTTTGTTGATAGGAATGCAAACTGGTGTAGCTGCTGTGGAAAACAGTATGGAGGTTCCTCCAAAAGTTAAAGATAGAATTACCATATGATCCAGTAATTCCACTACTGAGTATTTGCCCAAAGAATATGAAAACACTAATTCAAAGAGATACATGCACCCCAGTGTTTTTTGCAGCATTCTTTATAATAGCCAAATTATGGAATCAACCCAAGTGTCCATCAATAGATGAATGGATAAAAATGAAGTGGCTATGTATAGCATTCCATTTCCATATATATGTATAATGGAATATTACTCAGCCATCGAAAAGAATGAAGTGGCCTATATATAGTATTCCATTTCAATATATATAATGGAACACTACTCAGCCATCAAAAAGAATGAAATCTTGCCTTTTGCAACAACATGGATGCATCTAGAGAGTATAATAGTGAAATAAGTCAAAGACAAATATCATTTGATTTCATTCCTATGTAGAATTTAAGAAACAAAATAAATGAACAAAGGAAAAAAGAGACAAACAGACTCTTAACTATAAAGGACATACTGACAGTTACCAGAGGGGAGGTGGATGGGGGGATGGGTGAAATAGGTGATGGGGATTAAGAGTACATTTTTGATAAGCACTGAGTAATGTATAGAGTTGTTGATCACTATATTGTACACCTGAAACTAATATGACACTGTATGTTTATTATACTGGGCTTTAAAAAACAATGGTTTTGGGGCGCCTGGGTGGCTCAGTTGGTTAAGCGACTGCCTTCGGCTCAGGTCATGATCCTGGAGTCCCGGGATCAAGTCCCGCATCGGGCTCCCTGCTCAGCGGGGGGTCTGCTTCTCCCTCTGACCCTCTTCCCTCTCGTGCTCTCTGTCTCTCATTCTCTCTCTCAAATAAATAAATAAAATCTTTAAAAAACAATGGTTTTGGTTTTTTTTTAAGATTTTATTTATTTATTTGAGAGAGAGAGAGAGAGAGAGAGAGAAAGCAAGCACAAGCAGGGGAGAGGGAGAAGCAGGCTCCCTGCCGAGCAGGAAGCCTGACTCAGGGCTCCATCCCAGGACTCTGGGATCATGACCTGAGCCGAAGGCAGATGCTTAACCGACTGAGCCACCCAGGCACCCCTAAAAAACAAATTTTTTAACCAACAGTGTGATAGTATGAGAGCGAGATAGAAGATTAGAGGATGCATTCTTGTTTTAAAAAAATTTATATATGTATGTATATATTTAGAGCTGTCTCATTACTTTTTAATGGCTGTATATTATTTCAATGTATGAATATAGCATAATTTATTTACCTAGTCTCAATAGAATACCAAATCACTCATTTGCTATTTTTTGTTATTACAAACAAGGCCACAACCAGCATTCTAGTACTTTTATCTTTATGCAGATATGCAAGTATATTGGTGGGAAAAATTCCTAGAAGTGAATCTTTAGTTGATGTTTCATGTAAAGTCCTAGTGTCCATTCAATTTTGCAGCCTGGATATTTCACAATGGCTATTATACACAGTAAACATTTTCCATGTTACTATATAGCCTCCAAGATTAAGGATTTGGGTGGCTTATAGTTTAGTGGCTAATGAAGGGGATATACCTAACCTTTCCTCTACTGTTAAAGCAGTTCGATATTTCTAATTACTTACTTCAATAAATAATGCGATGTCCATCTTCATGCACTCTCTTGTGCCCTGGGCCTCTGCTCCAATCTTCCTCTCACTCCACTCCTCTTCCACATAAAGGTATTCCCCTTCTAGAACATGCCCTGAGTCCCCATAACCCTGGAATTCCTTGCCTAAATGGCATGATATATGCAACAACATGGATGGACCTTGAGAACATTATGCTTAGTGAAAGAAGCATTCAATTGTTTGGGAATTATAAACAATTTCCCCAACTGGGTATCATCTTCAGATAGTTTAAACCTTTAATTTAATTCAAATCTGACTCCAAGCTTCTGGGTTTTCCATCTTGCTTAAGAAGCTTCCCTCCTTCACTTCCACATTCTACCCCAGCACATTATAGAAATATTCTCCTACAGCTTTATTTGCTGCATTCAGATATTTAGTCCATCCCACACACATGTATGTGTACAAACATAGCAAAAGAATGCAGACCAAATGGTTAGCACTAGTTATCTAAACTTTAAAACTGAATCTTTTACAATACATGTCTTAATAAAGAAACAAAGAATACTGTCTAGCTCTAAAACACAGTAAATGTAAACATGATCTACACTGCCAAGCTGAGAAAAATAATAAAATAAAACAATTCATTTGGGAGTATTCAAATATACTCAGCAGAAACCACATGTCAACCCAGATTCTGAATAACCAGTCCATGTAAACTTTAGAATAACAACAATTTTTTTCCCTTCAAATGGCTTAACCAAATGGAAGACGTTCACCTAGAGCTCAAGCTTAGGCTAATTAGTAAAAGGGGCCAGACCAGAAAATAATAACCAGCCCAAACGAAAAAAAGAAGGACAGGATTAAGCAAGCAGATGGCCACTTGCAATTTAATGAACAGGTACTTTTTTGATTTGGATTGATGGCCCAACTAGGGAAGGTCTTTAGCTTAAGCTCGTCCCTTGAGAGTCCTGGATGGCTGGACTCCAGTGATTTTTTTCAGGTTACAGCCTTCTCCTCCCAGAAGTGGCTTCTATAATTCATAAAAAGCCAACTGTTTATATCAAACAAGCACAGACCAGGGTTCCTCTCTTCAAGATCGTATGCGAACTCTTTCCTTCCAGCTGCAGGCAGGCAGAGCAGAAGAGAAAAAGGACTTTTTTTTTTTTTATCTTCCAAAGATCTCATTTAAAAAGCAAAAGATTGTAAAGAAGGATAGCTTACTTAAATCGTTTTTTATATACACCTTAAGTCAATGTTAGTTAAAATTTTTTTGACAGCCATGTGAAAGTAGAATCAGGCCTCAGGACAGGGCCCATGGGTGGAAATGTGTGAATTCAGGAAAGAAAAACAGGGTACAGATTTAAGAAGGAGCCAAAAGCACGCCTCCACGTATTTCTCAATTTTACTCAGGATGAACACATCCCGTACCGCTCATGGTCAGCTCTGTAAGGCCTTCCCTAGTGTGAACTTGTCCAATACAATCAAAAAGTATCTGTTCATTAAACTGCAAGTGGTCATTCAGCCATCGTATATAACAAAGAGATCCCAAACAAAACCACAGATACTTCTGACAAGGAATGGGTAGCACACGTGTATCTCTAAATATTTTCTTTCTCACATCAACATCTATAAAAACAAGGTGAAGAAGCAGAAGTAGATGTGGACAGAAGGGATTATGCCAAAAATTGCAGCTCAAAAAATATTTAAGGGGCGCCTGGGTGGCTCAGTTGGCTAAGCGTCCAACTCTTGATCTCAGCTCAGGTCTTGATCTCAGGGTCATGAGTTCAGTCCCTGAGTTGAGCTCCACACTGGGTGTGGCGCCTACTTAAAAAAAATTTTAAGTGAATAAAAACTGGTAATTTTTAATGTCTGAGGTTATTGCCATTATCTCTTGGGTTTTAGGTTTTGCTTTTCTAGTTAATATTTACATGTATATATACAGACATACACAAAGCTGGTTAATAAGATTAAAACGGAAATATTTATATTGATACTTCTATCAGTCCCCTTATAAATCAATTTTCCAGATTCAGTATCGGTTTTATTAGCATGAAGTTATCTTGCATTAAATTGCAGATTTGCAAATTAAAACTCCAATCTTTTGTTTGTTTGTTTCCCAAATAACTTCACCAACATTTAAACAGGAAAAGGAAGTAAGAGCTAGGGATTGGGAGGCTCCAAGAATGTTTTGTTCCTAAAGGATTGGATGTGACTGCCAACAATTCCGTGGTTTGAGCTGCTTTCAAAAGGAGGAATGTGATAATAGCTCCTGGGTGGAATGATTTTGGCTGGACTTGATTAAATCCAAGCTTAAAACTTAAAGAGAACAACTTGGACTCCCCCCCCCCCTTTTTTTAAAGAAACTATGCATTTCATCTTACTGTGCCCTTGCCAAATTCAGGGCCTTTTGGGAGTCTAGCACTAGACTGGACACTAACAAAGGGAGCTATAATACCGTGAGTAATAAGAATTACATAACGGCAATCAACACTAATGAATGTGTCTCACTAAAGTCCTGCACGTGTAATTTTGGAAAGGAGTTCTCAATGATTCTAAGGTCCTTTCCTTTCACAAAGGACTATTTCATTAAGCTCCCAGAATTAATCAGTCCAAAAGAGAAGGGGTGGCAAACACTGGACACATTCAGCTGGCATTTTTATTTGTACTCTAATGTCTTTTTCTTTTGGTAAATAAGTCGTTTTTACACTCCCTAGAAATGCATCTAGATTTTGCATCCAATATGTTTTTAGGATTTTTTTTTTTTAAGGTTTTATTTATTTTAGAGAGGGAGCATGAGCAGGGGGAGGGGCAGAGGGAGAGAGAGAATCTCCAAGCAGACTCCCCACTGAGCACTGAGCCTGACTCTGGGCTCCATCCCAAAACCCTGAGATCATGACCCCAACGAAATTCAAGAGTCAGATGCTTAATCAATTGGACCACCCAGGTACTTAAGATTTTAAGTGATCTCTACACTCACTGTGGAGCTCAAACTTACAACCCCAAGATCAAGAGTTGCATGCTTTATGACCAAGCTAGCTGGGTGCCCCAGCATCCAGTATCTTAAGCTTTGTTCTTGACATCACTTTCTGGTCACTTTAGGACATAAGATTCTAATACCACTGGTTATAATTCTAGAATACTTGGGGGGGAAAAAATCAACTATATGTTAGGGAACTCTTGGAGTACCCATTTTCTAAATTTGAATACAAATAATATTAAATATTAAAAACTGTTCCATGAGTTTCTGGTTCCAGGACAAGATGGTGCTAATGTTCTTCTCCCTATTCTTCCTACTAAGTACAGCTAAAATACCTGGATATTACGAAACAAACATAAGAAGACTGAATATTTTTCAAGTACTGATAGAAAAGAACTCTATATCCTTCAAGAATGAAGGAGAAATCAGACATTCTCAGATGAAAGACAAATAAGAGAATTTGTTGTCAGCAGACCTGCCCTACAAGAATGGCTAAAAGAAATTCTTGAATCAGAAATAACAGAAGGAGGAAACTTGGAACATCAGGAAGAACAAAAAGAGTAAAAAATTAGGTAAATACAATAGACATTCCTTCACCTCTTGAGTTTTCTAAGTTGTGTTTGATGGTTGAGGCAAAAAAAAAAAAAAATTACTTGATGTGGTTCTCAATGTTTGTAGAGAAAATGTTTAAGACAATTACATTATAAATGTAGGAGGTAGAGGAACTTAAAAGGAGGTAAGTTTTCTATACTTTATTCAAACTGGTGAATGTCAATACCAGTAGACTGTGATGAGTTATGTATATGTACTATAATGCCTGGAGCAATCACAAGAAAGCAATATGAAGACATACATTCAAAACACCACTGATAAATCAAAACAGAATTCTAAACAATGTTTTAGTAATCCACAAAAGGCAAAATGGAGAAAAGGAACAAAATGAAAAATAGAATACTTAAGCCCTAACATTAATAATTACATTAAATGAAAACAATCTAAATTCACCAAACAGACTGGCAGAATAGATAAAAATCATAACTCAACTATATGCTGTTTACAACAAACTGCATACAAGAACCTGGATGGCAATCAAAGGCATTATGCTGGGTGAAAAAAAAAACATGTCTCAGAAGGTCACATCTTGAATTATTCCATTAGGTCACATTCCCAAAATGACGAAATTATAAATGTGGAGAAGAGAGTAGTGGTTGCCAGGGGTTAGGGATAATGAGGAGAGCAGTGACTATAAATGCATAGCATGAGGGAGATCTCTGTGGTGAAGGAATAGTTCTGTATCTTAGCTGCTGTAGAGGTTATACCAATGTACGGGTTATAGAAGGACATAGATACACACACACACACACTGTACAGACTCCATGCTCTAGTTTTAATACCGTATTATGGTTACCTAAGATGTAACCCTTTGCCTAGTTTCCCCAGGGGTTTTGTGACATCTTATGTAACCCCTGGGGAAAACTGGATAAAGGGTACACAGGACCTCTCCCGTAGTATGTTTGCAGCTTCCTGTGAATCTGTAATGATCTCGAAGACAAAACAAACAAAACCCTAAAGTTCAAATCCAGGTTCCACCACTCCTTGGGTGAACTTGGCTTCATTTAACCAATCTGTTCTTGGTTTCGTCATCCATAAAAATGAAATAACATTATCTACCAAGTTATGGTAAGAAATAACTAAAATAATTTTTTTAAAAAAAAGCTTTGATTTTCTTGTGTTGTAGACCTGGACAAGATCAAGCCCTTTAATTTTTTTTTTTTAAGATTTTATTTATTTATTTGAGAGAGAGAGAGAATGAGAGAGAGCACATGAGAGGGGGGAGGGTCAGAGGGAGAAGCAGACTTCCTGCCGAGCAGGGAGCCCGATGCGGGACTCGATCCCGGGACTCCAGGATCATGACCCGAGCCGAAGGCAGTCGCTTAACCAACTGAGCCACCCAGGCGCCCCTAAGCCCTTTAATTTTTTATTATTTACATCATCCAGTTCATGTCCAGACCATATAGCTAATATCTGGGAGCCTACATGGCTAATAAAATGTTTGAAGCATCCCTCTAACAACTCAGAAAACGGTGGCCTTCAGGATGAACACAAAAGGACTGGACACTGAGCCTATCCAGGTGCCGGCACGGGCAGCTCTATCATCTGACTGTATTCATACCTTACCTTGAAATTAAAATATGCCTCCCAAAAAGTACAGGATGTTTACAACCCCCCATTATTCACCGAACAAAAATAAAAATCATATTAATGTTTAATAAAAAGTCATTTAGGAAAATGACAGATGTATGGCCAGATAAACCCAAAAGAACAGAACAGGAAGCCAAGAAATAAATCAAATACATATAGGGATTTAGTATATGAAAAGGGTATCATCTGAAATTAGGGAAAGATGGGTTATTCAATAAATTGTGTTGTAACAATTGAGTAGCCACTTGGAAAAAAGGATGTTAGACCCACACTCTGCATCAGGAGAGTTTCTAAATGGATCAGTGGCTTAGATGTGAAAATAAAACAATAGAAGTATTTAAAGAAAGTAGACATTTCTTTTAGAACCTTGAAGTAAGGACAGCTTTTCTTTTCTTTTTTTTTTTTTTTAAAGATTTTTTATTTATTTGACCGAGAGAGCACAAGCAGAGGGAGAGAGAGGGAGAAGTAGGTTCCCTGCTGAGCAAGGAGCCCAATGTGGGACTCAATCCCAGGACCCTGGGATCATGACCTGGGCCGAAGGCAGCCGCTTAACTGACTGAGCCACCCAGGCGTCCCAGGACAGCTTTTCTAACCATGATACAAATGGGGAAATCAAAGAAGAAAGAATGGACAAAGTTGACTATATAAAAATCAAAAGAGTTCTTCATGAAAAAAAGACACACACACACACAGAATAAGTGAGGAAAAAACAAAACGAGAAAAGGTCTTCTATTTTTAAATGTTTATGGTTATTCTTGGTAGCATTGTTTATAATAGCAAAAGATAAAAAACAACCTAAATGTCCATCAGTAGGAGGCTGATTGATTGAATATAATGGTTTAATAAATGTTACAGGCTATGGGTGCCTGGGTGGCTCAGTCGTTAAGCATCTGCCTTCGGCTCAGGTCATGATCCCAGGATCCTGGGATCGAGCCCTGCTTCGGGCTCCCTGCTCAGTAGGAAGCCTGCTTCTCCCTCTCTCACTCCCCCTGCTTGTATTCCCTCTCTCTCACTGTGTCTCTGTCAAAAAAATTAAATTAAATTAAAAAAAACCTTAAAAAAATAAAAAATAGGGCGCCTGGGTGGCTCAGATGGTTAAGCGTCTGCCTTCGGCTCAGGTCATGATCCCAGGGTCCTGGGATCGAGCCCCGCATTGGGCTCCCTGCTCAGCGGGAAGCCTGCTTCTCCCTCTCCCCCTCCCCCTGCTTGTGTTCCCTCTCTCACTGTGTCTCTCTCTGTTAAATAAATAAATAAAATCTTTAAAAAAAAAATAAAAAAATAAATTGTACAGGCTAGAATGCTATGTAGTTGTAAAAAAAAAAAAAGAGAGAGAGAGAAAGCTCTTTAATGATATAGAAAGACCTCTAGGTAGGTTATTATTTTTTTTTTTTAAAGCAAAGTGAAGGGATGACTGGGTGGCTTAGTCGGTTAAGCATCCGCCTTCAGCTCAGGTCATGATCCCAGGGTGCTGGGATCAAGCCCCGCATCAGGCTCCCAGCTCAGCGGGGAGCCTGCTTCTTCCTCTCCCTTTGCTGTTCCCCCTGCTTGTGCTCTCTCTCTCTGACAAATAAGTAAAATCTTAAAAAAAAAAAAAAAAAAAAAAGCAAAGTGAAAACAGTATATTGTATGCTACCTTTTGAGTAAAAGAGGTAAAATATTTTTTATTTCCTTATATATGCACAAAGAAATTCTGGAATGGTATGTAACAAACATTTATACTGGCTATCCAGAAGGTAGACAGGTGAGACTGAGTAGCTAACAAAAAGGTTTCATTTTACAACTATTTTTGGAATCTTTCAAAGTGTATCTGTTAAACTTGCATTAAAAACAAGTTCTTGTTATTTTTAACTTAAATTCTATTAACATAATTGTTACAATATATTATAACATATAAATGTTATAATAATTAACATATTATTGGTTTCAGACTAGAGGTCAGACAACTTTTAAGCAGTTTTTTTTTTTAAGGAGAGAGGGGCAGAGGGAAAGGGAGAATCTCCAACAGGCTCCACACCCAGCACAGAGCCTATCACAGGGCTAGCCTCAGCAATCAGACAAGAAGAAGAAATAAAAGGCATCTGAAACAGCAAAGAAGTCAAACTCTCACTCTTTGCAGATGACATGATATTCTTTTTTTTTTTTTTTTTTAAGATTTTATTTATTTATATGACAGAGACAGCGAGAACAGGAACACAAGCAGGGGGAGTGGGAGAGGGAGAAGCAGGCTTCCCGCTGAGCCGGGAGCCCGATGTGGGACTCGATCCCAGGACCCTGGGATCATGACCTGAGCCGAAGGCAGACGCTTAACGACTGAGCCACCCAGGCGCCCGATGACATGATATTCTATGTAGAAAACCCAAAAAACTCCACCCCAAAATTGCTAGAACTCATAGAGGAATTCAGCAAAGTGGCAGGATATAAAATCAATGCACAGAAATCAGTTTGCATTTCTATACACTAATGAGACAGAAGAAAGAAAATTAAGGAGTCAATCCCATTTACAATTGCACCGAAAACCATAAGACACCTAAGAATAAAACTAAAGAGGTAAGGGTCTGTACTCAGAAAACTATAGAACACTCCTGAAAGAAGCTGAGGAAGACACAAAGAAATGGAAAAACATTCCATGCTCATGGAAGAACAAATGTTAAAATATCTACGCTACCGGGCACCTGGGTGGCTCAGTCGTTAAGCGTCTGCCTTTGGCTCAGGTCATGATCCCAGGGTCCTGGGATCGAGCCCCGCATCGGGCTCCCTGCTCGGCGGGAGGCCTGCTTCTCCCTCTCCCTCTCCCCCCGCTTGTGTTCCCTCTCTCGCTGTATCTCTCTCTGTCAAATAAATAAATAAAATCTTCAAAAAAAAAAAATATCTACGCTACCTAGAGCAGTGTACCCATTCAATGCAATCCCTATCAAAATACCAGCAACTTCTTTCAAAGAAATGGAACAAATAATCCTAAAATCTGTATGGAACCAGAAAAAAACCCAAATACCCAAGTCATGTTGATAAAGAAAACCAAAGCTGGAGGCGTTACAATTCCAGACTTCAAGCTCTATTACAAAGCTGTAGTCAACAAGACAGTATGGTACTAGCAGAAAAACAGACACATAGATCAATGGAACAGAATAGAAAATCCAGAGAGGTACCCTCAACTCTGTGGTCAACTAATCTTCAACAAAGCAGGAAAAAATATTCAATGGAAAAAACACAGTCTCTCCGACAAATGGTGTTGGGAAAATTGGACAGCCACACGCAGAAGAATGAAACTGGACCATTTCTTTACACCATACACAAAGAT
This sequence comes from Leptonychotes weddellii, assembly GCF_054177405.1. NCBI lineage: Eukaryota > Metazoa > Chordata > Mammalia > Carnivora > Phocidae > Leptonychotes > Leptonychotes weddellii. The sequence continues at coordinate 34,209,615 of NC_138381.1, read as the reverse complement.
AAACTCAAAAATGGATGAAAGACCTAGATGTGAGAAAGGAATCCATCAAAATCCTTGAGGAGAACACAGGCAGCAACCTCTTCGACTTCAGCCGCAGCAACTTCTTGCTAGAAACATCTCCAAAGGCAAGGGAAGCAAGGGCAAAAATGAACTATTGGGATTTTATCAAGATAAAAAGATTTTGCACAGCAAAGGAAACAGTCGACAAAACCAAAAGACAACTGACAGAATGGGAGAAGATATTTACAAATGACATACCAAATAAAGGGCTAGGGGCACC